>NC_092783.1:52250547-52591797 GCF_047496795.1 Chiloscyllium punctatum
CTTAGTGTGTATAAATGCCTCTCCCTGTACAGTATTATTGTGAGAAGGACATCTGCCAATGTCATTTTGACATCAACCATTCCTAGCTTCTAGATAATGGTAAGTTAGTAATTCATTTTTTTTCAGTCACTGTACGATGCATTTATTCTATAAACACTGATGCTTTTTAGGTCAGTTTCAAATGAAACCTCATTCTTTTGTAATGAATTGATTCTTAAACTCAGTGGTAACAGCCAGAGCTCCTCAAGAAAAAACTAAAATGAAAAATTGTGTGGATTTTGGCATCACTACTGAATCACATATCAATATATTGTCGCACATTCATTCGTGCTTCAGGAACTTAAGCAGAGTCTGTGCAGTAGTGAGGGACTGTAGCAATGTTGGAAATACTGACATTAAAGTTATATTTTAAGTTGAGGTCCTGTCTGTACATTCTGTTGGATGTAGATATATTCCATCATACATCCGTTAGCTTGACCAAAGTTTATTAAGAAAGACTGCCCACCTCACTGACTTTAATGAAACCTTTCTTTGTGCTTTACTCTTAACAAGAACAGTGAATATAATTCAAAAGAATTTATTGCCTCTAAAGCACTTTGGAGGAATTTGATTACTAAGTCTCATAAGGTAGTCCCTGATAAAACAGACATGTATTTCAGAGAAACAGTTAGCTTGAGAATGGTTAGAATGTGCAACATGCTGCTACACACCAGCCTGGTTTGGAACAAAAACACCGTCAGTCATCTTCACTCTTTCTGGGTGAAAATCCTAGCACTCCTTCCCGATTGGCATTGTGGATCTATCTGTACAAGGTGGACTGTTTGTTCAAGGAGATGCACCCATTCTCTCACCAGCAAGGGCTGTTGAGTATGGGCCACATCATACGGTCTTGTCAACGATACACACGTTCCGTGAAAGAATAAACAAAAAGATTGAGGTGAGTAATACAGATGTGTCGAGGAAAAGCTAGATAAGAACACAAAGGTGAAAGGAACAGTAAGTTTTGCTGGTAAAATTTGATGAAGTAATTCTGGAGGTGGTGGTATGGAGTGTAAACAGCATAGACCTGTTTGGCTTGTTTATACATAGCATGCACTAGGATTCTATTTTTAAAAAAATGCGGATGCTGGAAATCCGAAACACAAACAGCATAGGTTTAAGGTGAGAGGGAAAGATTTTAGAAGGGATTGGAGAGGCAACCTTTTCACACAGATGGTGGTGCGTGTACAGGATGAGCTGCCAGAGGAAGTGGTGAAGGCTGATACAATTACAACATTTAAAAAGCTTCTGGGTGGGTATGTGAATAGGAAGGGTTTAGATGGATATGGGCCTAGTGTTGGCAAATGGGACTAGATTAGTTTAGGATATCTGGTTGGCATGGATGAGATGGATCGGTTTCCGTGCTGTACATCTCTATGACTCTAAGTTACCAGAAAAATTCATCAGGTCTGGCAGTCTCTGGAGAGAAAACAGACTCAGCATTTCGGGTCCAGTGACCCTTTTGCATTTTGAGACAGTTTTTAATTATGTTTTTTAAAAAATGCTGTATATATAAAAGACTTTGATATTTCGTGTCATTTATGCTTTCCTGATTTTTGGAGCCCTTGATTGTACTGGATGTGCATATTCTAGATTCCTTCTTTTATTTCCACTTGTTTGGACAGTTAGGAAGACAGTGTTTCTCATTTGAATAAATTAATTTGCACCTCCTACATATTTGCAAATTTACTGGTTTGCCCTGGGAAATAGTTGGAGGTGCATTTTAATTTTACTGATTTTTTTTTTCTTTGTCAAGTTTAGTGTGCCTGGCACATCATTTGAAAACAGATTGAACATCTTCAGTTGTTTTGGAATAGCTAGTGCCACCCTGGCTTCTTTAAGTAAAAGAGAAATTTGTCATCCTTTCAGATCTTACATGATATATGTTCCTATAGTGTAAGATTGTGCCATCTTGTTCTATTTATTTTGAACTGTACAATTGGCTAATTTTATCTCCTAATTACTGGTATCAACTAGCTCAGCATTCCTTATCGTGCTTACCCAGATCTTTCAATAGGACGAAAGTCATTGCAGCTGCATGGGCAGGAGTTATATGATCAGGACCATGCGCAAATCCTGCACAGCAGAATCTCCTGAAATTGGCCTGGAAGTTGAAACTTTCAATGGGCAATTACCAGGCATCTGGAGTGTTCTGAAGCAGCTGAGTTAGCTTAATAGTTAACTGGTGAAAATTAGAGGGATTAGTAACCTACTCCAACTCCTGGAAATAGTAACCTACTCCAACTCCTGGAAAGCTATTGAACTGACACCTGTACTGGATCTACTCACCCACTCCACTGACACTCCAACCCTTCTTCCATTTGTCAATCTCTCTTCCACCCATCTGTTACCCCAATACCTCACTCAGCAAGCATGTTACTTACCCTCCACCTCAACCTTCCAGCCATGTGCCCCTCACTTATCTTTGGTACTCACCTTCTCCCAGCATCATTTAAAGTGGCCAGTAGCTAGTGCCGAGAAAGGGTGTGGTTTCAACACCGATCCAGTTTCCTCTCTGGCTTGGAATTTAATGTGGATAGCTCCTCCAAAGATTTATGTGTTCTCTTTTATCTGATCACAATTGGAAATAGAGTTTCTGACTCTGATCAGAAGAACTGTGTCATTATCTATCAGGAAAATAAGTGATGAGGGAATGCTGTTTTAATGATTGATTGAATGAGCTCCTACAGGTAATGGGAGCTTGGGAATGTATTAGTCCTCTGGTTCTGACTTGTGAATTGATGCCTGAGCCACAAATGTTCTATGTTCCTGAGGACATTTTTAATGATTGACATATATCTTGTATCATTAACTTGATCCGTGCAGTAGTACAGGAAGTATTGCAATTGACTGGTATCTGTCTTTGTTCCATTTGCTGGAATATTGGTGAAACTGCAAGTACGACTGTGTGGTTCTTTAAAATTTAGCTGTAGATAATAGCGAAGCTGAAACAAGTAATTTGGTTGCATGTAGCAGTGTTCTTTCCCTCCTTATCTTGCACATTTTTATGATTACTGGCAAGCTTTCTAATTTTATCAATTAAATTCCATCAGTTGGGATTGCCTCAACCTTGACATTTGTCAATCTGAAAGAGCATAGGTGAAGTGAGTTGTTCTACAGAGAGGGCTTCCCATGAAGGCACAGGGAATCCATTTGTATGAATATTTCTGTAGTTTGATTTGGCAGTTTTGGTATGGGTTGGTGCTATGTCTATACTGACCAAAGCAGTGTAATTTCTTAAATATGAGACCTTATTAAATCATGATAAAATTGCTGTTGACCGTGCAACAAGCCTTCTGCACCGTGCTAGATCATGAGATGTGATCTGTATCTAAATTGAAATTTTCTAAAACTCCTATGAAATACTTAGTGATATGAAATGTGACCTATTTTTGCAAAAGGAATTCATTGATAGCTTGGCAAATAATGCTTGACCACTACGCTACATGTCTTAGACAAAGTTGTAACGGATGGGCTAAATCTTCTCTCCTTCTTGAACCACATAGTCTGCCTCAATACTAATATTCACAAGATTAAGCAGTACCAAAGTGGTTTTTTAGTTAGACCCTTAACAATAATTCTAATTCTTCAATTGCTAAAATTGAGCGATTCATTGAAGTCGGATGAAAAATGCTGCTTTGTTTCTTCCCAGGAAACATTGTCATTCCTTCCCTCAAACTACTGCCAAGAGACTGTGTGACGAATTTAATCTTTCAAAACATCATACATTGTAAAATATCCGTGGTTAAGTGCCTCGCAGTCAAAATTGCACCCCCTGCAGATCCTTCTTATAATATCTATTATTTTTGCTTTATAACTAGAAGGGTTATTGAGAACTGCAGTGTGAGTTTTGAAAACATGCGACAGTAATGTGTTTTTAAAATGTCTGGCTAGTTTGGTCTGTTGGGGAGGCATTTTTCTTCCCACTTCCTCTTGTACACTGTGTATCCCAGCATGGCTAAGACAGTAAACAGTGGATCAGTTTCTGGATCTTTTCCTCACTCGGAGGTTCTTGTGCCATCTTGGGTTTTTATTCTTTTGACTAGATTAGATCCCTACAGTGTGGAATCAGGCCCTTCAGCCCAACTAGTCCACACCGACCCTCCGAAGAGTAACCCACCCAAACCCATTTCCCCAACTGCAATTTAGTATGACCAATTCACCTAACCTGCACATCTTTGGACTATGGAAGAAAACTGGAGCACCCGGAGGAAACCCATGCAGACATGGGGAGATCATACAAACTCCACACAATCTGTCACCCAAGGCTGGAATCGAACCCGGGTCCCAGGTGCTGTGAGGCAGCAGTGCTAACCACTGAGCCACCTCCCACTCTGCTTCATCAAATGTTTCTTACAGAATACTTAAAGGGTTAGTCAGGGTAAATGCTGATAAGATATTTTCCCTGTTTGGGGAGTCTAGAACTTGGGGCATAATTTAAAGATAAGGGGAGTGGCACTTCGATCCAAGATGAGATGAAATTTATTGTTACACAGGGGATAATGAATCTTTGGAATTCTCAACTGCATTGGGCTGTGGAGGCTCAGTTTTGAAGTATATTTCAGGGAAAGATTGACCGAATTTTGATTACTGGTGCTGTGGGGATGGAGTAAGTGAAAGGAATTGGAATGTTTGATTAACCATGTTTGTGTTGAATGACGGCACAGCCTCAATCCAGTTGACTTAATTCATAGACCTCCTCTTTAATCCTGCTACCTGTCTAAATTTGGGAGAAAAAAAATCTCATGACAAGAAGGTGGCCAGTCAGCCAATCGTGATCTTGTCCATTTCTTTGGAAGAGCTATTTCCTATAGCTCTGCAATTTTTGATTGTATTTCTAAAGTTGTATCGGGACTTAATGCAGGTAACCTGTTCTTTGAAAGAACAATATTTCAACTTGAGGTTTTTTTATTTTTCGCAATATGTTGAGACCTTTTTGGTTTACTTAAGCTCATTCAGCAACATACATGTTTGACTATCAAGCTTGTCTGATTTTGTACAGGTGCCCTACCCGGCCTTATATTTCAAAAATAATTGCTGTAATAGTTTTTCTGTTGCTTAGATATCTATAGTAGGCAGTAAAACTTTGGTACTTTGCCTTTTGTACATTAAATGAAGCTCCTTTGTTTAAGCACAGGACCAAGTTAGTTGTCAAAAGGACTTTCAGTTTGCAGAGGGTTGTTGACTTTGGAACATGTTGCCAGCTCAACTACTAGATTTACTGGGAATTTTTTTGAAAAAGGTCACTGGTGCTGTGCACATTCTGTGGGATGTTAGCTGACTTTTTCAGCTTTTGAAGCTAATTTTTGATCACGTTTGGGGTTAAAGACACATTGTTTTCTTTCTATCCCTCTTCTAGTATATTGAATAGGCGGGAGTATTGAAAAGTCATTGTCGTAGTGTGATTGGAATAGACCAGCTAGTTAGAAATATTTAATAGCTATTGTCTTTTTGAAAATACATCATCTTTTTTCAGAAGCTGCTTGGCTCCCTATTAATGAGAGAATTTATAAAATTGCTGAACTATGATAGTGGCCTCCTCTTGAGGCTTCAACAGACAAAATATAAGCACTGACCTGATCCTTAGTATTGACGCTAGAGAGCAGTGAGATTTAATTGTTAGATTGGGATTAGCTTTCTGGTCAGTCTGGTTGTGACTGAGTTAGAGGGTTTCAGCTCCAGATCATTGGTAATTTTGACTGTACTGGAAAGGATGTGCACACAGTGATAGCATCCAATTCAATAATTATTTGTGATCAGATCATCCAGCGATGCTTCTACTTCACCGATTGCCAGTATTGCAGGTATAATGGCAACTGTGGAAGTATGTATCACTGCTGAAGAGAGTGAAATTGCAGGTGAAGTACTGGATATAATGATATGTGGAATCTTCTAATCAGTCACAAGAAACACAAATTCTAAGACTGTGTAAATTTGAAGCACTTGATAAAGCAGCCAGTATGATGCACTGTGACAAATATTGTAAGTGTTGCCATTATGTAATGTAGTTTGCTGTCTGATTATTCTGATTTTGTAAAACAGTCTCCGGGGTAGGGAAAATATGAACCTGAATAATGACTCACTTACCTTGGTCATAACAATTGCCATTAAGCTATTTAATTTTGATATTTAGTTCTCAATAAAAAAAAGTCCTTTTGATTATTTCAACCAAATAGTTAAAGCATTGTACAACCAACTGTGATCAGTACAATTACAACATTTAAAAAGCATCTGGATGGATACATGAATAGGAAGGGTTTGGAGGGATATGGGCCGGGTGCTGGCAGGTGGGACTAGATTGGGTCGGCATGGATGAGTTGGACCAATGGGTCAGTTTCCATGCTGGTCATCTCTATGACTCTATAAGAAGCTTCTAATCCTAAATTGTGAAAATGAATTTGATACTTTAGACAATTCGTGAGATGGCATTAGAAATGATCCAAGAAAGTACCTGTTTATTGTAAGAATCCAACTGGTTAATAAATATTTTTAATTTGTGTAAATTACCACAATCTACCTTTTTAAATTTAGTTATTTATTAGGAAATCTCACAGTCATACACTGAAACAATTGGTTAAACGTAATTGCATGTAGCAGCCAAAATAACTTACCTTAAGTAAGCAAGTTAAGCGCCTCAACCCAATGAGCTATTACGAATTAATAGTGGAAATTAGCTATGATTCCAACCAACAGCATTTTGTCTCTGGATGTGCAGAGTTGGCCAACCCTAGTTGTCCTTGAGAAGGTAGTAGTGAGCTACTTTCTTGAACTGCTGCAGTCCATGTGCTGTAGACTGACTTACAATGCCCTTAGGGAGTGAATTCCAGGATTTTGACCAAGCTCCAGCTTGTTTCCAAAGTATGCTCGCACGTTTACACTGAACATTTATTATGTTTAATTAAGTATGCATTATTGAAATATAGTCATTAAGGACTCCGCCTGATTTCTTTTCTTCTACATTTATATAATGCTGTCCCTAGCATATGAAAACAAAACAAAGTTTTACTTACATTGCATCTTTCACAACCAACAGACCAAAGTGCTTTGACTAATGAAGTATGTTTGAAGTGGAGTTGTGTAGTAATGCAGTTGATTTATACACCACAAATTGTCACAGAAAGCAATGTGAAAATGTAAAGAAATCACTTCTGACATTGCAGCCTTTCCTCAATCCTGCATGGAGTGTTGTCCTTTTCTGTTTTTTGCTCAAACCTTTGAGTGGAACTTGAACATAGAATTTTGTGACAAGTAGGTTTCAAACTCAGCCATGATTAACAATGAAGTTGTGTATCTTTATGGTTCTTTTATTAAGGATGGCAATCTGAACTATGCTGCCCTGGATTAAGAGTTTAACAATTATACTAATACTGCATATGTGCATACAATTTTGAAATAAATGAGTAAAATGAATGATGATCTTAAATTTTTTAACATGCCACTCTATTGGTCAAGAGTCTTTCGCAGCAGTTGGTTAAAATAGCTTGGCTCTCTATCTAGGTAGTAGTGTTCACGTGTTGACTGCATTGACTGCCTTGAATAGTAAAGGTCACACTAGTTTGCATCACGAAGATTAAAAATATTTAAGTTGTCAGTTTCCATTTCCTAAAAGTATGTTCACTCTGATACCATTCAGTAAGGGGACTATTAAAAGCTGGATGTGTCATTGACATGTTTTAGCTTTTGAAGTATTAATTCCCTCAAAGATTTATTTTATTGTTTCTCATCCATGTGGTAATTGCACTTCACTGTGGCCCCTTCCCACCCTGACACCCACCTTGTGGAGGAAGGGTGGATATTGAACTTGTGCTAAAGCTGTTTGCTTTTATTCCTGTGTAAGAGGCCCAGTACAACTTTTTAATTAAAACATTCTTCTTAAATTAGACCATTTGCACAAAATTTAAATGTACACTACTTCCAGATGCGTTATGCACCATTACTGAAAGTAATTAGACAATGACACTCCCCGTTGTGCCTTGTTGCAAGAAACACAGAAGGTTTAAGCAGCTGCCACATAGCCCTGATAATCAATGTCCTCTAGGGCCTTCATGTCATGCTAGCAAGCATTCTTATAGGAGAACTTTGGGAATTCTACTAGTCAAGATGTTCCAGGCTACTGCACCACACTGAAAATTCTTGGGTATGAAGCAGTCTTCCAGCCTGAGCCAACGGCTGCCTCTGCTTGATGAGTGTTAACAAACTTGGGAGCTCTGCCTGTGCAAGGACTGCTGCATTTGTGATTTTGTGCTGCCAGGATGTACACATAATCTGCTGCAAGGGGTGAGAAAGCAAATTGTTGAGCAAGGCTTTAAGTCATAGCCATTCAATAAGATGCTGAGAACAGAGGCCTTATAAAACATTAGCTTGGGTCAAGGGTCAGCAGTTATTCCATGCATGTTTTCCCGATTCGATCAAATGGCTTAAATTTCGGGTTGAGATCTCTTGAGAATCTATTCTTTTATTGATTGAATTCTAGTACTTTGTGTTTCTTCCAGATTTTCAAGTGTTTTTTCCCCCTTAATCGCTACTTGTTTATCTGTCTATGTATGATCTCTGCATTTCAAGGTTGATTGCTTCTGATCTTTAATATTGTATTTATGACTGCAAGTTAGACAATATTATGTGAAGTTTGTTATCTCCTGCTGGCCATAACAATCAGTTCCCACACCCATGCAGAGAAACAATGAATTCTGTTTACTTCAATAGAATGACAATAATCTTCCAGTGTGAATTATTTCTTCTCTGGCCTTCGTAGTGGAATGACATTCTTCATCTTTTCTGTAAAACTGGAAAAGACTTGTCTGTTATGGGCCAATGTAGCATTCTCACTTTCTGCTTTAGGAAGGTTGTGAATGGATTCAAACCTGCTTTAGAAACCTAGTGCACTGGACAGGCAACCTGTACTTTTGAGGGAATGCAGTGTAGTTCTGCTGGAGGTGGTTTTCTTTTCAAATGAAACAGTAAACCAAGATACATCTGCCCTGTTGGATGGATTAATAGATAGAGTCATAGAGATGTACAACATGGAAACAGACCCTTCTGTCCAACTTGTCCGTGTCGACCAGATATCCTAACTTACTGTAGTCCCATTTGCCAGCATTTGACCCATATCCCTCTAAGGAGGAGATAGTGAGGATGAAGATGCTGAAGATTAGAGTTGAGTGTGTGGTGTTTTCCAGCACCACATTCTCGACCCCTGTCCCTCTAAGCCCTACCTATTCCTATACCCATGCAGATGCCTTTTTTAAATGCTGTAATTGTACCAGCCTCCAACACTTCCTCTAGCATCTCATTCCATGCATGCTCTGTGTGAAAATGTTGCCCCTTAGGTCCCTTTTCCCAGTCAACCTAAACTTATGCCCTCTCGTTCTGGGCTCCCCCACCCCAGAGAAAAGACCTTGTCTATTCATTCTATCCATGCCCCTCATGATTTTATAAACTTACATAAGGTCACCCCACAGCCTCCGATGCTCCAGAGAAAATAACCCCAGCCTATTCAGCCTCTCCCTATAGCTCAAATCCTCCAACCCTGGCAACATTCTTGTAAATCTTTTCTGAAACCTTTCAAGTTTCACAGCTTCCTTCCGATAGATCACCTATAGCTCCATTTCAAAGATAACAAAGGCAGCATGCTCCTCATTTAACATTACTAAATCAGTTATGTATGACCATAATCGTGTTTGTGGAAATGTGCTTTTCGCAAATTGACTGCTCTGTTTCCTGAAATGCACCATTTTCAAAAGTACTTCTTTGAGAGTAGACATCATAAAAAGACACTGAATAACTTTCTTTCTTTCTTTGTAAATATTCTGTTTTCAAGTGAACATTGTGATGATCTGGTTTTTACATACAGCTTAATTACTTCCACACTTATCACCTCCATATTCATGCAAATTGTTTTCTGGAAGGCCGGGCTGTCAGGTTCAGTATTGTTATTGCTTGTAACAAAGTGATTTGTTTTATGTTAGCTCATTTTTAGTGACCTTCCCTTTTAAATTTTCCTTTAACGATGCATCCATAAATTGATTATGTTGTTTGTCATTTCTCAATAACTAAATAATGAGTTGCTGCATTTTGTTACAAATATATTATTAAGTTGTAATTATGTAGCATACACAACACAGAAATGGACCATTTCAGCCTAACTAGTCCATGCGTTATTTATGCTTAATTCAAGCCTCCTTTCATCTTCCCTCTCTAAATCTATTATCTGTTTCCTCCTTGCTCATATACTTGTCACATTTCTCCTTCTCAATGCCTTCTAATTATTTGCTTCAGCCGCTCCCTGTGGCCTTTTGTTATGTTCTTCTCCACAAAATAAATATTTTCTCTATTCATTTTTTCAAAATCTTTCTTAATTTTAAGGCCTCCTTTAGGTAACCTCTCATTTTTTTGTGTTTAAAAGAAATACCCCAGACTGTCAATGCTTTCCTCATGTTTCTGGTATCATTATGGAAAATGTTCTCTGCATCTTGTCCAGTGCCATTATGCACTTCTTATAATGCAGTAATCAAAACTGAATGCAATACTTTATCAAGCCTTGGTTCAATCATGTTTAAAATGTTTTAGCATAACATTCCTGCTTTTCAGTTCTAGCCATCTAGAAATAAAGCCTTGTGCATTGTTTGCTTCCTTTTTTTAATGGCCCCATAAACCTGTGGTCTGACTTGTAGCGATTTATTGTATTTGTACTTCAAAGTCCTTTTTTTTGTTCTTCTACCCCACCTAGAACTGCACCTTTCAAGTAATGTGATCTCCTTGTTCTTTCAAGGAGAATATACTACCTCTCATTTACCTATATTAAACTTCATTTACAAATTATTTGTATGTTATGCGAGTTTATTAATGTCCTTGTTTAATTTTTCCCCTCCGTACTGATCTGTTGACTACCCAATGCCCAGCTCACCGTACATTCTGCCACTTAATGCCTGATTCCAAATTCTTTGTTTGGGTTATTCAGTGCTTTATTTTACCTTTATTTTTGAATGTGCTTATCTTATTACTTAATTCAAGATTCTGTGTCATGTCTACTGTTCTATCTCCCTGGTAAGTACTAAAGTAAAATTTATTGTTTAATATTTCTGTTGTTTCTGTATGGTGCCTGTGGTATTTTGCTTTTTCCTAATTGGTCCCAATCCCATCTCAGTCTTTCTACTTTTATGAAAATACTTGTAAAATAGAGTCATTGAGTCATACAGTGTAGAAACAGGCCGTTTGGTTCATCATCTCTATGACAATCAATAAACACCATACTACACTAATCCCATTTACCTGCAGTGGTCCATGGCCTACTATGCCCTGGAATTTTAACTACTTATCCGGAAGATTCTTAAATATTGCAAGATATCCACCTTCCCACCCTCTCAAGCAGCATTTTCCATCCAACTACCACACTCTGGGTGAAAGAAATCTGTCTCATAGCTCCTTTAAACCACTGGCTTCCCACCTTAAACTTATGCCTTCTGGTCTTAGACACGTTTGCCATGTGGAAAAGATTCCCATGATCTACTGTGTCTGTATCCCTCAATTTAGTATACCTGTTCAGCCTCCTCTGCTCCAAAGTATACAAACCCAACCTATCCAGTCTCTCCTCATAATTGAGATTTTTCATTCTAGGCAATATTCTGGTGAATTTCCTCTGTAGCTGCTTCAGTGCAGTCATATCTTTCTCACAGTGTGGTGACCAGAACTGCACACAGCATTCCATCTGTGGCTTAACCAATATTTTATAAAGGTGTAACAAGATTTCCTTGCCCAATATTCTCTGCCCTTGCTAATGAAGGCAAGCGTCCCCATTGTCTTCTTCACCATCCTGACACTTTAATGATCCAAGGACTTGTACATCAAGATCCCTTTGTTCCTCAGCACTCCCTAGGGATCTACCATCCACTGTGTATGTCTTTCCCTTATGATGTGAAGGTGCTGATGTTGGACTGGGGTGGACTGGTGATGAAGGAGTAGTACTACGAAAGCTTGTGATTTCACATAAGCCCGTTGGACTACAACCTGGTGTTGTATGACTTTTGATTTTGTCTTCCCTTATTAGACCTCCCAAAATGCATCACTTTGTCAATGCAATTTAATCCCAATAAGTGCAATGGCTCTGCCCAGTGTGCCACCTGAGTGTAGCTGAGACCAACTTCCCCACTATCAGAAGCACAACCAATTTTTGTCAACTGCAATCCTACTAATTAGACCTACATTCACATCAAAGTAATTTAATGTGCCATCACAAAATGTAAGGGTCTCAGCATCAATCATTGTAGTACACCGCTGGTCACAGGCTTCCAATTACAAAAACAACCCTCCATCATCACTCTTTGCCTCCTGTTTGTGAGCCAATTTTGGATCCAGTTTGCCACTTGCCTTGGAACCCATGGCTGTTTTCTTTGAGCCAGCTTTCTGTGTGGGACCAAGCAACCTCTTCCCTTGCCTCCCTTAACAACCTGGGATGCATCTCATCATTCCCTGAGGATTTATGCATCTTTTTTGAATACCTCCACTTTATTAATCTTAATATGTCCTAGAACCTGCACATTCCTACTGAAATCCTTGGTTACAATGTTTTTTCACTCTGAATACAGATCAGAAGTATTAATTTAAGACTTTGCCCATGTTCATTGGCCCCATGCACTGATTGCCCATGCACAGGTGAACAAACTAATAAGGAGGAAGAGGATGCCATTTAACATTTAGAACCTGCTCTGCCATTCAATAAGATCATGGCTGACCTGATTTTAACCTCAACTGTATATTCCTGCATATCCCTGATAATCTTTTAAACCCTCAGTTATCAAGAATCTGTCTACTTCTACATTAAATATTAAAAAAAATTCTTAAGCCACTGCATTTTCAGGAAGGGATTTCCAAAGACACTCCACTCTCTGAAAGAAAGAAAAATCCTCATCTCTGTTTTAAATGGATAACTCATTATTAATAAGTTATGACTCCCCTAGTTTTAGATTCTCCCATGAGGAAATATCCTTTCAATTCCACTCAGTCAGTGTCCCCACAGGATTTACTATGTTTTGGTTAAGTCACCTCTGACTCTTCTACATTTTCCTTATAAGGTAACCTGTTTATTCCAGGTATTTATTTTTTGAACTGCTTCCAATGCTGTAACATTCTTCCCTAAGTACAGTGATCACTTTTCAAAAAAAAGTTGAATTCAATCAACACAATCTGGAATTTTGGAAAAAAAACAGAAGCTATTCAAAAAGCAACCATGTAATCACTGCCAATTGTTGTTTTAATGTCACCTGGTTCACAAATATCCTTTAGGGAAGAAAAGTGCCATCTTTACCAGGCCTGGCCTATTTGTGACTCCAGGTTCACAGCAATACACTTGACTCTTAACTGCTTTCAGAGCAATTAGCAATGGATAACAAATGCTGGCCTAACCAGCATTGCCCATGAACCATGAATGAATAAAAAAAATATATCTTGGTTTGCTTGTGGTTTGGGCAGTACTCCAGAGATTATTATGCAGTTTAATTTGGTGCTAAATTCATGATATTCTTTCAACAGGACCACCTCCTCCTTTTACCTATACAATTGTTTCAAGATGGAGCATGACAGCTTGATTTATCACCTCCTTTTCCAAATTCCTCTCCAGCAGTTGTAAACCAAGCAGACAAAATACCCTTTGGAATTCTTGTTCCTAGCTGCAGAGGATGTGACTTATCCCCCTTATTATGGAGCGCCTTATTGCTACCATGATTTTGTTCTAAGTAGAATTACAGCTTGCAAAAGTAAAAGTAACAATTGAAGAGCACCATATGATGTCCTGTCGATTTTGACAGAATTTACTTGAGACTTAAGTGAACTTTCAGATTTGTCAAAAATAATAAAATGTAAACACTGGATTTGAAATAAAAGTATAAAGTGGTAGAAAAACAGCAGCTGTGTAGACTGAAAAGGGAAAAGCTAGAGCTTCTAGAATTTTCTGGAATTTTCAGAACTATTTCACCTTAAGAGTTCATCATTGAGCCTAACTGAAAGATCACAGTTGCGTTTTAGTACAATATGGGAACTTTTATCTTGATTTGCTATTCACATTTTCAGACTGGCTTGGTAAATGCAAAAGCAGAACAGCTTTCTAAAAATCAGCACAGTCTGAACTTAATAACTAGTGTAATCTCAAGGAGACGACTTAACCTATTCAATGCAAACTGCTGATCAGCAGGATGCTCCCTGAACACAGCTGATCCTGAAGTGCTCTTCCTAACAGCACTGGGAGTGTCACTACAGTCAAGGAGCCTTGTTGGTTTAAGAATGCAGCTTACCGTCATCTTCTCAAGGGCAATTAGGAAGGGGCCATAGAACATAGATGC
The DNA here is from genome assembly GCF_047496795.1 of Chiloscyllium punctatum. Lineage (NCBI taxonomy): Eukaryota > Metazoa > Chordata > Chondrichthyes > Orectolobiformes > Hemiscylliidae > Chiloscyllium > Chiloscyllium punctatum. The sequence continues at coordinate 52,264,917 of NC_092783.1, forward strand.
AAGTCCAGTCAATGATGCCTATGTTCCATGAGTGACTACTTTTTTTTAAAAAGAATAGTTCTTCTTCTTAACCAGTTCTTTGATGTCAAGGACAATTTATTCCACCCTGGTTCAGTGGATTCAGACGGCTGTCAAGCCCAATGCATCATCTTGAGGCTCTGTCAAACATTGGGAAGATGATTCTTGAAGAGTCAGGCAGGTGTGTCCTTTGATCGGAATAGTTCAGAGAAATAAAGATTCTTCCTGATCCCTGAATGTTTCTAGCATTTTCTATTCATTTTTTCAGCTTTTCGTCATTTGTAGTGGTTTTACTGTCGTTTTAAAATAAAACCTGTATTATTTGTGTGATTGGTAACAAAGTCAGCTTTTGGTTCCAGCTACAACACTTTTAATCTTTCTTCAGTATTTATATATGATAAAATGCAATATAGCTATGTACTCTTCACATTGTACCACCTTTTGCTGGTGATGTAAACGCTTTATTCAGAGCCCTCGTTCAATTCCTTTAACTTGGGGATCAGTTATGTCTGTGCGTTTCCTTGGATGGCACATCGAAAATCAGCTATTTCAAGCAATCAGTTTGACCTGTGGTATGTTTGTTAACAAGCAACTAACATTATGTGTTGGTGAGATGATGAGACAATTTGCCCTCTGCCAGCTGAATTGATTGCTGAGGTGATCAGGACCTTTGCTAATTTAATTATGTGCACACAATCACAAAATCATAGAAGTCTCGTGGCAGAGAAGCAGGCCTTTTGGCCCAACGTGCAAGCACCAGCTTGTTAATTGAACATCATGACCTTGTATCAGTCTCCTGCTTTTTCTCCATATCTTTGTTCATTCTTTTTATTCAAGTAATCATTCTGATACTATCTTGAATGCCTCAATTGAATCTGCCCCCGCCACACTGTTAGGCATTGCATTCCATACCCTAACTATTTGCTGAATGAATAGTTCACCCTTCCTTCTTTTGCAGATTGTTGCAAGTCTATGCCTTCTTGTTCTTATTCAGTTTACTAGTGGGAACAGTTTCTCCCTATCTAGTTTATCTAGTCTGCTTATGATTTTGAAAACCACAATTAGATTTCTGCTTAGCATTAATCTGTCCAAGGAGAATAGTCCCAACTTATTCCTCATAACTGAATTCCTCATCTCTGGAACCATTCTTGTCAACTGCTTCTGTATTCTCACTCAAGTGCTTTCACATCCTTTGTATAGAGTGACACCTAGAACTGTACACACTGCTTCAGCTGGGGTCCAACTAGTGTTTTATCATTATATATTCCAACTGTCGTTTCTGTTTATTTTCTAGTTAAGCTCTTTCTGTGCCATTTCTGTACACTTAAGATTGTCATTTTTATTTTTCAAGTTCAGTATTTTGAAATACTTGGAGGAAAGGATAAGAGTTGTAATATTATTGGAGCTTATATTGGATAATAAAATTATCTTTGCTCCATTTTCTAAGTATTTATCCATATGGTTATTACAACATCTGGTGATCAAATTCCTGTTTTGTAATTGTTACATGATCTTTTTCAAGTTAGTAATAATAGTTATTTGGAAAAAAAAGTCTTGAAAATTGTTGACGCTGTACACAAATTAAAGAGGATTGTGCTGAATTATGATGTGATAATTTGTCAATTTAATTAATCGTTATTAACCTTGTTTAATACTAATAGACTGTAAAATGGCTGCCTGTTTTACCTACTTCGCGCCTTTGTGTTTAATGACATCCATGTACTTCCTAGCTACCACATATGTAATCTATTGGTCTGACTTGAAACCAACATACACTGAATTTTTTTTGTATGCACAGAATGCCAGCTGTTGTCTTCTCTGGAAGATATTTGACTTTTATTGCTACTGCAGATCACAATACATAGCACAGTACAGTATGCAAATTTAATTCTGTTATACCGTTGTAGATCACAGTTCAGTATTTACATATGATATAAAATTTTTGTGTAATTTATTAAAAATATTACATCCGTAAACTTCTCTTTGACATTTTCCAAAGGAATCAATTTTGCAAAATATATTGGGCCTCCCATTTTGTTCCCCATACTGCTGGCAACGCTGTATTACCACTTGAAACCCTGCATGCTGTCAGTCCTATGTGCTTCACTGTGTGGTGTTCCCTCATTGAGGCTCTGTATCATCTTTTTTAAGGCATCAACCTTTGTTTGGTAGTGATATGCTGTCTCCTCTGTCAAAAGATTGAGTTTAGGCCCATCAAAAGCACCTGGTCTAAATTGATACTTTATTGCAGGAAGTGCTTTCTATTTAAAGTGTCTATGATGAGATGTTAATCCTTAGTCTTCTCTGGTTTCTTGGGTTTTTTAAAGATCACATGACATATTTTGTTGGTCTCTGAAATTCAGGTCCAGTAGACTTCTACCAGACCAGTGAAGAACATTATCTAAGAGTACAATGGGATCTTGATCAACTGGGCTGATGGACTAAGGAATGGCAAGATGGAGTTTAATTAGATAAATGTGAGGTGTTGCATTTTGGTAAGACAAACCAGAACAGAATTTATACAGTTAATGGTAGGGCCATGAGGAGTGTAGTCAAACAGAGACCAAGGGTTACAGGAACACAGTTCCTTGGAAGTGGCATCACGGGTAGACAAGTTGGTGAAGATGGTGTTTGGCATGCATTGGTCAGAGCATTAAGTACAGAGGTGAGATATTGTGTTATGGCTGTACAAGACATTGGTAAGGCCTTATCTGGAGTACTGCATACAGTTCTGGTTACCCTGCTATAGGAAGGATGTTATTAAACTGGAAAGGGTACAGAAAGATTTACAAGGATGTCACTGAGACAAGAGGGTTTGAGTTATCAGGAGAGGCTGAACAGGCTGGGAATTCTTCCTCCGTCGCGTAGAAGGCTGAGGGGGGAACTCATAAAATCATGAGTATAGATAAGGAGAATAGTGAAGGTCTTTTCCTCAGGTTAGGGAGGTTCAAACATAGAGGGTGTAAATTTTAAGATGAGAGGGGAAGGATTTAAAAGGGACACGAGGAACAGCTTTTTCTCAGAGGGTGGTGCGTATTTGGAATGAGCTGCCAGAGGAAGTGGTAGAGGTGAGTATAATTACAGCATTTAAAAGACATTCAGACAGGACATGGATGAGAGATTTTTAGAGGGATATTGCCCAAATACAGGAAAACAGACTAATTCAGCTTTGGAAACCCGGGTGGCATGAGCGAGTCACCTCACAAAAATCAACATAAAAGCATGGAACAGTAGAATTTGAAATAAAAGTCCTAAGAACAAAAACCTCCCTATCTATTTGTTTACCGTTGTCGATAGCCACAGATTTTTTTTTTGAGAGAGTGAAAGCACATGATTATCTAGGGGTTCACCGTGCCTGTGATTTCTTATTTTTTAAAGCTATCATGTCTTATAGACTGATGTTCTGGTCAATGTTTAACCATAAGATGTTGGAGCAGAAATAGGCCATTCAGCCCACTGAGTCTGCTGTGCCTTTCAATGAAATCATGGCTAATGTAATAATCCTCAATTCCCCTTTCCTATCTTTTACCAAAACCCAATATTTCATTAGTGTTTAATAATCTGTCTATCTCAATCCTCTATTCATGCCATTTCCAGCAGCATGGCCTCTTATTAAGTAGCCTTATGTGTAGAACCTTAACAAATGAGTCTTGGAAATTCAAACATAGTACAATTGGATCTGCTATAACATGTGTTTCTTCAATGTGAATTGGCTTTAATGTGATTGAAGATTTTAGACCATTATTTGTAGAACATGAACTGTCCTTACCTGTATTTAGCTATAATGTGATTCCTGCTCCTTTAGTTTAAATGGAGCAGCTTTTGCGCGATTTTCTTATAATGTGAGATTGCATGAGAACAGAACTATCACATTATATAAGAACAGACTGTACATCCACTGGTTCCTGTTTAGCTATCCTGCTTGTTATCTCCTCAAAGCTCACTAATGAATTTGTCAGGCTTGAGTTCCCTTTCATGAAGCCCTGCTAATTTATGTATTTCTAAGTGCTCTGCTATTACATCCTTTCTAATGGACTCTGACATTTTCTCAAAGACCAATGCTAAGCTAACTGCCCCTTATCATGACTAAAAATATGTGTAGCAGGGTCATTTGAGACCTTAAGGGAGTTCCTCCTTGCTCTCTTCCAATTTGTTCCATGTTCAGAGTTACAAGCCATAGCCAACGGGAGCAATTACTTTGGTGATGACAGAAGAATTTGAACATTATCTGTGAGCAGCTATTGTCACGCAGAGGGAAGAGGCTTTGAGTTTCCTTTCAGCGCATATAAAGGTGACAACAGGAAACTATCTCGTGGTCTTTCCCTTAGTCGGATTGCTCAATGAAGATGAAATATGGAAGCCTGTTGTGACCAACTGATGTGGAAAGTGTTGGACTAGGAGACATGTAGGAATGTGTAGATCACCTATCTTGGGCTGTGTGCAGATTGCCTGCCATGTTTTCTGACATGGGAGATGTGAGGACTGCAGCTGCTGGAGAAGTCAGTCAATAAACTGTGTCACTGGAAAAAGCACAGCAGGTCATACAGCATCTGAGTAGCAAGCGAGTCAACGTTTCAAGTCCTGGTGAAGGGTTAAGCCCGAAACATCAAATCTCTTGTTCCTCAGATGCTGCCTGACCTGCTGTGCTTTTTCCAACACCACACTTTATTGACTGTTTTCTGACATTAAAACAGCTATATAGATACAAGTTCTGTCCAATAAAAGTATTTATATTCATGTATTTTTAAAATGCATAATGTGTTGCTTTTTTTTGTCAGCTCCATTTAGCTTGGCTTTAACTTGTACGTATCATTCACACTCAGCATCTTCTGGAAATAACTAGTCTCAGATTTAAGAGGCTGACATCAATCAAATGTCCTTGTTCCCATTCCTCTTGTATAACACATAGTTACATTTTCCCAGTGAACAAGTACCACCTTTTATATTATTGATGGTTGAGAAAGACGCATCATCATTACATTAGTAATTATTAAATGACTCTTACATTTTCAAAAGTTGACACAATTTTTTAGAATGCGTATCAGAGCACATTGTAACTGTTAATTTACAGGTCAATGGAGGAAGCAGTCAGAAAACTCTGTATATTGAATGTTGGCACCAGGAAAAGTAGATACTTCTAAATGAATGAAGTTAAACTTGAATCATTGACTTTAGCAAATGACCATAACCACAAATTTCTATTCATAACCTCGACACATTCACATGATCTGAGAAAAGATTGGCAATCAACATTGACCCTATCATCTTTGTATAGGTGCTGCCGGATATGCTGAGTATATTCAGTAATTTTTATCTCTTTTTTTTATCTGGTAGAGCCACTGTAGTCATGTTAGGCTGAGTGGCCTCCTTCTGTGCTGAAGAGTGTCTGTGCTAAGATCTTTGTCTTCTCACCACTTGGTGACAAACGTTTCTTCAACCTTGTTGGGAAATTAAGGTTGGGCATAGCAGTGGCAGGTGACCACCAACAGATAGCTGCATTGCATCTGACAATAAATTGCATTACTTCTGTGTTTGTTGGGCAGTTGTCATTGTACTGTCAGATGTCGTCAATTGTATACTGTCAACCACCTGATGAAGGAGTAGTGCTCCGAAAGCGAGTGCTTCCGATTAAACCTGTTGGGTGAATTTTAACTTTGTACACCCCAGTCCAACACCGGCATCTCCAAATCATCAGATATTGAGAGCCGCTCAGAGGAATCTTTGCCACCAAGCAATCTAACCCCCAAGTGTGGATCATGTTTTTTTTTCAAAATTGTATTTGCAGAAAGCACAATACAGTGAAATGGCTTTGAGTCAAATGTGGATAATCTGAAATTCCGGTTTTCTTGAAGTCGTCAGCCATTTCGATCAGCAGAATAGGGAATCCAAATGGAATTTGCTTGTGATAAGCCAAAGTTCTGGACTGATAACTCCGGACTCATCAAACTCATAAAAGATTGTCGTATGAGGGCATCAACTGATCTCAGCAGAGCTAGGCCATTCAAGATCTATCTATTAAATGATCTTCAAATGGCTAAATCTATGAGAGTTAAGTGTTATCAATTTGAGTGAAGGCAAAGTTGAAACAAAAAGTGGAAAACTGACACAAAGCAAAATGTGGATACAAATGACTGGAAGGTTCTACAATTGAGTTTGTCACCCATTCTGAAGCATAAAGTGAACATCATGGAACAAGCAATCATGCTCTCTTGCAAGGAACGATGGCTGGCTATCCTGAACATTGAAATACCTCTGCTAATGTGATTTTAGGAAGTTTGAGCAGACAATGTCTTCCATCTCCATTTCCTGCCCAGTCCTACAAGAATGGGGAGGCACCCTGGCAAAGAAGCTGAGCAGCGTTCACCACATGAAACAATGATGGCCGGACTAGTTTGCAAAGAATGGATCATTGTGTCGTCTTCCACATTTAGATGGTGAGGTTGCGACAGTTACAGCAACAATGCCTGATGACTCTTCAAAATGGTCTCACCTATGTCATGAATGAGTATACATCAACAGACTTTTTTTAATGCAGGTGAAATCAGATTGTTTTACTGTCTTTTACCACATTACATATTTTATCTTTTAAACATTTAAAGAGCAATGGTGGAAAGTAGAGACGGTCCAGGTAAATTTGAGGTCAGGGTGGAAGGTGTTGGTGAAGTGGCGTCTCAAACTCCTCCCTCCCCTTTCTAGACCTCTCCATTTCTATCTCGGGCGACCGAATCAACACGGACATTTACTATAAACCGACCGACTCCCAAAGCTACCTAGACTACACCTTCTCCCCCCCTGCCCCCTGTAAAAACACCATCCCATATTCCCAATTCCTTCGTCTCCGCCGCATCTGCTCCCAGGAGGACCAGTTCCAAAAATGAACAACCCAGATGGCCTCCTTCTTCAAAGACCGCAATTTCCCCCCAGACTTGATCGATGCTCTCCACTGCATCTCCTCCACTTCCCGCTCCTCTGCCCTTGAGCCCCGCCCCTCCAATCACCACCAGGACAGAACCCCACTGGTCCTCACCTACCACCCCACCAACCTCCATATACATCGTATCATCTGTCGTCATTTCCGCCACCTCCAAACGACCCCACCACCAGGGATATATTTCCCTCCTATCCCCTATCCGTGTTTGAGAAGACCACTCCCTCCGTGACTCTCTCGTCAGGTCCACACCCCCCACCAACCCAATCTCCACTCCCGGCACCTTCCCCTGCAACCACAAGAAATGCAAAACTTGCGTCTAAACCTCTTTTTCCCCCCCCCCCCCCACTTCCCTCCAAGGCCCCAAGGGATCCTTCCATATCCGCCACAAATTCACCTGCACCTCCACACACATCATTTATTGCATCCGCTGCACCCGATGTGGCCTCCTCTACATTGGGGAGACAGACTGCCCACTGGCGGAACGTTTCAGAGAACACCTCTGGGACACCCGCACCAACCAACTCAACCACCCCATGGCTCAACACTTCAACTCCCCCTCCCACTCCACCAAGGACATGCAGGTCCTTGGACTCCTCCATCGCCAGACCATAGCAACACGACGGCTGGAGGAAGAGCGCCTCATCTTCCACCTAGGAACTCTCTAACCACAAGGGATGAACTCAGATTTCTCCAGTTTCCTCATTTCCCCTGCCCCCACTTTGTCTCCGTCCCAACCCTCAAACTCAGCACCACCTTCTTGACCTGCAATCTTCTTCCTGACCTCTCCACCCCCACCCCCTCTCCGGCCTATCACCCTCACCTTAACCTCGTTCCATCTATCGCATTCCCAACGCCCCTCCCCCAAGTCCCTCCCTACCTTTTTAGCTTAGCCTGCTTGGCACATTTTCCTCATTCCTGAAGAAGGTCTCCTGGCCAAACGTCGATTCTCCTGCTCCTTGGATGCTGCCTGACCTGCTGTGCTTTTCCAGCAATACATTTTCACCTCCCAAAATCTTACCCTTGCTCCAGCTGAGGGATGTGATTAGGAACCTGAAATCCTACTACCAAGAACGTTCAATCTCTCTCTTTATCAAAACCGTTTTTTAAAAAACAACCTACATGATAATTTGGTTGTCCTCTATGTTCATGACGAAAAAGGCAGGAAAGTTAGTGACGGATGCTCCAATTATCCGTTAACTCGCCATTTTATTTCTGTGTTCCTGTATGGGATGTGAGTGTTGCTGGAAGGGTGGCATTTGTTACCCATCCCTTATTGCTCTTGAATTAATTGGCCCAGGCCTTTTCAGAGGACACTTTAGAATAATTCTCATTGCTGTGAGTGTGGAGTTTTGTGTAGGCCAGATCAGGCAACAATGGCAGATTTCTAGCTGACACTCACTAACTAGATGGGTTTTGTTTTGACAATCATCAGTGGTTATGTGATTGCCATTGGACTAACTTTTGATTATAATTCTTTTTAATTCAATTCAAGTAGCGCTATCCTCCATGGCAGGATTTAAACCCACATCCCAAGAATGTTAGCCAGGGTCTCAAGATTATTAGTCCTCTCTCTCTCACTCATGCACACATACACACACGCACATATACACCCTGCAAACAACTTAGGACTGCATGAGATGCCAAGGACAAGTCAGGGCAGGGTGAGACCAATGACGTAATCTCTTTTTTTTTTTGCTTCTTTGTGAGAGGCATAGATGTTCCAGCAGAGACAGTTGTAAAATTTTTGAGGAGATGGAAAACACCACAGTCTGCATAACAACAGACAGCTTAAGCAATTATAGATGCACTACATTGCTCAACCAAGGAGGCTAGTGGCCCTGAAGAGTCCAATAAGTGGCTGTGTGGTCACCCTACCTGTTTTCCTAGCTAAAGCTGCAAAAGCTGTTGAGACTTTTAATAAGGCACAAAAACATGAAAACCTGTTTGACTGCATTGATATGATGGATTCTATCACACTTCATCCAAAGATAGCACGCCAAGCAGAAAAAAAAGTTTTTTTCAGACCCAAGTCCAAGCATTTTTCAATGCCTCTTACTGTTCAAGGTCAGGCTATTGTAATGTGTGAACAAATTGAAAATAAAGACTTTTTTATTTCACAGCCTTACAATGTATGATAGAGAGCACATTTGTTATACAAATTGGGTTACATTGGGTCTCCTCAGCTGTCTCTAAGCTCTGCTTAGTGCTATTTTTATGTGGATCCCCTGTGATTCAACTTCCCAAAATTTCATTGTCACATTATCAGTGCCATTTCCAATAGTTGAAGCAAAAGTTGAGCCAATAAATATAACAATTACCAATTTTATAAATAAATCATCTGTATTTTAAAACAATATTTGGTTCTGCAATTTCAGTACGCATAAGCCAATTAATCATCTTTACATTTATCAATAATCTGGTTAAAATCTACAGTTATCCTTTAATTTTTTTCGCATCCTCATTTTTTTTCCAGTTTAGAGGGTTTGCAATCCATCCTAGTTGTTGACGTTGCATAAGCCAGTCGCAGGCAGCAGTAAATGTACATCAGTAGGCAAAGTTCCATAATTCCCAATTATTCTAGTTTATTTAGAGAACTTTAAGGTATTGAATTCCAATTTTTGTTTCTGATTCTGACGTTTTGGGGTTTTAGGCTGTGGTTACAGATCTCAGAATTGGCTTAGTAGCACATTGTCCATTCTTGAATCTAGAATGAAGTCTAGTACAGATTGATCAAATGAAGATGTCATCTCTAATGTTTTATGTAGAGATAAAGCCCCATTAAAATAAATTTGGGAAGTCTTAATTTATTGGAGATGGAACAGAACTTTTAACCTTTTTTATTAGGATAGATTGGTCACCTGATTTAGCACCAAGTTGACTGGTTTAGGAAATAGACATATTACGATAGTATTGTTTGGGTTTTTCTCTCTCTGCTATCTGGGATTGGATGTTATGCTGAACATTTAAATAAAGATGCCGTTGATGTGTGGCTGACTGTTAACCTCACTTGAGTGTTTGATACGAATTTTGAAGCACAAAGATGGCAAAGGTAATATGTTCCATTCTCTAGCATTGACATTCTATTGGAGTATAGAACAAAATCTACCTTCCAGCGCACTGTGGAAGAAGCAGTATATTTTCCAAGTCAGCATGGTGAGTGCTTTGGAGGAGAACTTGCAGCTGATGGTGTTCCCATATGTCTGCTGCACTTGTCCTTTTGGATGGAAATGGTCATGGGTATTGAAGGTACTTTCTGAGGATCATTGAATTTGGATGTAGGTTTGCTCGCTGAGCTCGAAGGTTTGTTTTCAGATGTTTTGTCATCATACTAAGTAACATCTTCAGCGAGCCTACGAATAAAACACTGGTGGTGTAGCTCGTTTTCTATTTATATGTTTGAGTTTCCTTGGGTTGGTGATGTCATTTCCTGTTCTTTTTCTCAGGGCGTGGTAAATGGGATCCAAGTCAATGTGTTTGTTGATAGATTCTGGTTTGACTGCCATGCTTTGAGGAATTATCATGCGTGTCTCTGGCTTGTCCTAGGATGGGTGTGTTGTCCCAGTCGAAGTGGTGTCCTTCCTCATCCCTATGTAAGGATACTAGTGAGAATGGGTCATGTCGTTTTCTGGCTAGTTGATGTTCATGTATCCTGGTGGCTATTTTTCTGCCTGTTTGTCCAATGTAGTGTTTGTTACAGATCTTGCAAGGTATTTTGTAAATGACATTAGTTTTGCTTGTTGTCTGCATAGGGTCTTTCAAATTCATTCACTGTTGTTTTCGTGTGTTAGTGGGTTTGTGGGCTACCATGATGTGAAGGGGTCTGAGTAGTCTGGCCATCATTTCTGAGATGTCTTTGATGTAGGGGAGAGTGGCTTGGGTTTCTGGACATGTTTTCTCTGTTTGTTTGGGTTTGTTGCTGAGAAATCGGCAGACTGTGCTCATTGGGTACCTGTTCTTTTTGAATACACTTGTGTAGGTGATTTTCCTCTGCTCTTTGTAGTTCCTCAGTGCTGCAGTGTGTGGTGGTTCATTGAAATAATGTCCTAATGCAGCTTTGTTTGTGGATGTTGGAATGGTTGCTTCTATGGTTCAATATTTTGTCCATATGTGTTGTTTTCCTGTAGACGCTGGTTTGAAGTTCCACATTGGCTGTTCGTTCTACTGTGACATCTAGGAATGGTAGTTTGTTGTTGTTTTGTTGTTGATTTGTTGTTGTTGTTTTTGTTGAGGAGGAAAGTACGTGATAATCATCATGTTTAACCTGAATCCTTGAGACTTCATGTAGTCCAAAATTAATATTGAGGACTCCCAGGGCTATTCCTTCCTGACTATATACCATTTGGCATCCACATCTACCAGGTTTGTTCAGTGGTGAACAGTACATATCCAAGGATGGTATTGATAATGTCTGGAACATAGTCATACTCAGAATCATACCATACAGGCAATGCCAGGCTGTTGCTTGACTAATCTGTGACTATATAAAGATATTGTTTGATTAGTCTGTGAGACGGCTCTTCGAACTCTGGCACTAGCCCCCAGATGTTAGTGAGGATGACTTTATTTTTTCCATTGCCTCTATCGATGCCAGGTGGTCTGTCTGGTTTCATTTGTTTGTTAAGACTTTATAGCAATTGATACAACTGAGTGTCTTGCTCGGCCATTTCACAGGGCACTTGAGAGTCTACCACATTGCTGTGGCTCTGGAGTCACATGGACGTCAGATCAGGTTTCCTTCCTTGAGGGACGTTAGTGAGCCAGATGTTTTTTTTCCCAGCAATCGCCAATCTTTTCGTAGTCATCAGCAGATTCTTGATTCCAGGTTTTTAAAAAAAATTGAATTCAAATTTCACCATCTGCTGTGGAGGGTTTGAACTTGGGTACCCAGAACATTAGCTGAGTTTCTACATTGATAATCTGAATGATAATACCCCTAGGCCATTACCTCCCCTTTTGTAGCCTCTTAGTAATTTTGCACACTTCAACTTCCCCATTTGGTCTTGCCGTTTGGAATGAAATGAAAGGATTCTGTGCATTAGTTTTGTGTCGGGCAGTGTCTCACTGAAGCATGTGCAGAAAATTGTCTGCAAATTGAATATTTGTGTAATCTAATCATTGTTTCTGGGGGAGCTTTCATTAAAAACACTTTTATTTTTATCTTGTCATGGCTGATTTAAAGAACTTAAAACTTCCTGGATAAGATGAAAGCTGCTTTGAGTGTGGTATGATTCCATGATGCTGCAATGACGGGCTTAGTAACCAGATAAAACAATTTCAATGTATAATCATAAAAGCCAACATTTTTACTGAAGAAAAGATTAAGCATCAGTTATAACATTAATAGTGTAACTGCAGCAGGGAGAATTATATCCTTGTATAAGCATAAAAGAGTCTGGTAAAATCTTAATTTTACATTTTCCAACATTATCAATGACGTAGCCAATTCTAGCCACTAGCTAATTATAGTTTGGTTAAGCTTTAGTTGCATTGAAATGGTGTGGGAAATAATAAATTTCATTATTTGCAACTATACCTTTTTACAAAGCTTACTTATTTCCTCCAGGAGTGTCACTGCTTATTCTTTTCACTTTCAGTCCTTTTTAATTCATGTATGTTTTGAAACTGAGCCACTGCTCATAAAATTATAGCTAGCTGCCAGTTGAACACAGTTTGCAATCTCCAGATTATGTATGAGCAGAATGTGTGTCAATTTATCGACAAATCGTATGTGCTGGAAGTGTTGCACAATTGCAAAACATTAAGTTAATTTCTTGAATTTTTTTATACATTTGGATATGATTGATACACAATTTTTTTTAATATACAGGAAGCATCTATGCTATAGAAATGCTGTGCATCATGCCAGTTTCAGGGGAATCACATTTGACATTTGCATAAAGTATTGAAAATACTGAAATTTCATTGATTGCAATTCAGTCATTGTATTAATATTTAACAATATTTCACAGAAGTCTCTGTAACACCTCAATCCATTTGAAGCCTTCCAAAGCATTGTCTAGTTTCTTTTAAAACTTATTTTGTCCTCCCAATTCCAGCATGAAAATTTATCCCAGATGAGTACAGACAAATAATTTAGTCCAAAGAATCAAGGAATTTGTGAATCTGAAACTTTCTGCTGGAAACACTGAGAGCAGCCTGAGAATAATGTGAGATGCTTCTTCACAATGAAAGGCCTCATTTTTGCTAGTGTCAACATCGTGGGGGTTGCAATTGATCAGAAACTCAACTGGATTTTCCATATAAATGTAAGGGTTACAAGAGCAAGTTGGATGTTAGGAATACTATCGCATGTAACTCAGCTCTTGAGTCTGCAAGGCCGTCTATAGGGCACAAGTCAGGAGTGTGCTGGAATACTCCCCACATTTTTGGATGAGTGCAACTCCAACAACACTCAAAGTCTGATACTATCTAAGACAAAGCACCCCACTTGTTTGGCACCACATCCGTCAGCATCCACTTCCCCCGTACTAAAACTCAGTCGGTAGCAGTGTGTACTATCTGCAAGATGCACTGCAGAAACTCTCTGAAGCTCCCTTCGACAGCACCTTTCAAACCCATGACCACTTCCATCTAGAAGGAAAAGGGCAGTAGATACATGGAAATAGCATCACCTTGCAAGTTCCCCTCCAAGCCAAGTACCATCCTGACTTGGAAATATATCGCCATTCTTCACTGTCGCTAGGTCAACATTTTGGAATTCTGTCCATAATAGCATTGTGGGTCTACCTATAGTGCACGGACTCCAATATTCTAAGAAGGCAAGTCACAGACACCTTCTCAAGGGCAAATAGGGATGGGCAATAAATACTGGCCAGCAAGTGATGCCCACATCCCATCAGAGGATAAAAAAGCGTAAAATCGTACATGTGAGCCAGTAGTCATACTGAACAATGGCACTTCGCTCTGCTTAAATGTCTGTGTTCAGTGACATCATTGGCACAGATCTGGCAACAGGTCACTTACCAGCTACCTTGGCATGATGATCAATGCAATGGATAATTACTGCAAGAACAATCAATCATCATTTCACATTAATCTCTGTTTCCTGGGTCGATACATCATATAATTTCCTTCTGTAGTTATTTAAAGAGACCAGCTGATTTTGGTGTTAGAATTTCGGTGTTAGTAGTACTATCATCTTTGAGTGAGAAACCAGTTACATATCTCTGAGACTCCTTTTAATGAGAAAAATTATTTAAAATCAATTGATGTTCAATCTGTAAATGATTTGAATAAATAAATAATTTGATTTTAAAACAAGTAATTAAATAAACAGTGGCTCACAAATTAACTGATTTCTAGAACAGAAATAGCTGGAGAAAGTTGGCAGATCTCACACCATCTACATTGGGAAATGCCTTTCTCTCTATAGGTACTCCCAGACCTGCTGATTTTATCCATCATTTTCTGTTTTTATTGTCTATTGCCAGCATTTCAGCATTTTGCTTTTATTTAACTGTTTTTAGGATTGTAAAAATTATGAAATTTGTACGATTATGATTTGGGATAGCCTCTTTAATTTAGGATAAAATGGAGGATTGAAGGAGATTTATCTGATTTTGTTCTGAATTCTACATGGCAACAGGCTTCACTGGTTTGGGGATTAAAAGGTGCCTAATTTCCCTCACGAGGAAGAAACTGCAAAGTATTCACACACCTATAAACAATGACTAGAGCAGTTGTACTGATGGTTGATCAACCATTAGTCTCCAAGTCTCATAGGGAGGAGTTAGAAATGTCAGATTTTGCAAACTGTTAATATTTCAAAGGGCCTATTAAATTCCAAAATAGAATCTAGAGTTTAGCTGATTTGTATTTCCAACCTCTGCTTTAAAAAAAGGCTTTCAGAGTAGTTTTATTTCAAGCCATTATAGCCCACAGATTTGTTCAGATACTCCTGACTCTTTGTCTACAAAAGTTAAAGAAAACAGTGATGGAAGTATCCAATCTCTATTGTTCACCATGCAGAATGCATGTGGGGATCTTGTGCTCAGATTGAAAAGATCATGTTTGCGAGGTTTAAATTGGAAGATTGACTGTAAGGGAGGAATCTTGATAAAACCCTTCCTTTGAAATTCAGTTTAAATATTGGAAGTTATCTGGCTGGAAAAGGAAAAAAATGAACAAGGCTTTTGGGAACTGGACATATCCATGGACTGATTTCTAGAGAACAAGGGTCTGCTTAAGCGAAGTATAACCATGAAGGATGTTTTTGGATGTTTTCCAAGTTTAAATGGAGGGAGTGTTTTCAATGATTTAGACTATAAGCTGCAACTGTAACAGAATTTAATTGATCTTGCTTTTAGTTTAATTTATTATTGTTAAAAGTTTTAAAACTTGAGATTAGATTAGATTACTTAGTGTGGAAACAGGCCCTTCGGCCCAACAAGTCCACACCGCCCCGCCGAAGTGCAACTCACCCATACCCCTACATCTACCCCTTACCTAACACTACGGGCAATTTAGCATGGCCAATTCACCTAACCTGCACATCTTTGGACTGTGGTAGGAAACCAGAGCACCCGGAGGAAACCCACGCAGACACTGGGAGAACGTGCAAACTCCACACAGTCAGTCGCCTGAGGCGGGAATTGAACCCGGGTCTCTGGCGCTGTGAGGCAACAGTGCTAACTACTATGCCACTGTGCCGGCCGATATTGTGAGATCCTTTCAAATCCGTCACCAGGAGTTAAAAAGTCTTTCTGAAAGTTATTAGTTTCTAAGGATTGTAACTGTAAAAGGAAATTGTACATCCAGTACCTTACTTAAGCAAAGACCTGTGTGGAAATTTTATGCTGCATTAATTAGTGACTTACATTTGAGGTAAAGTCTGCGCCGTGAGCTAGCATTATCCTTGCGTGTGTTCCTGGAGAGAACAATGTCACTGGAGTGGTAATCCAGAGACCCAAGCTAATGCTTCAGAGGCATGGGTTTGGATCCCACCATGGCAGATGGTAAAATTTGAATTCACAACTGCAGTACCACTTTTAGAAGGTTAACTAGGGGTGGGTACTAAATGTTGATCAAGCTTACGACACCCGTATTCGCTGAGGAAATTTTAAATAAAAATTGTTTTGTTTTTGTTCAGTCATGGGATGTAGGTACTGCTGGCTCAGCCAGCATTTAGTGCACATCACCACTTGCCCTTCAAGAAAATGGTGTTGAGCTGCTGCCTTTGAACTGCTGGAGTTCATTTGGTACAAGTGCCTCAGCAATCCTTTTCTTTCACTTGCTCTTGTAGCCATATTAATAAGATGCCAATATAAATTTTGATCTGTTTCATCACTTCAAAGTGTTCTGGCTTCTGAAACAGCACATCGAGGAAATATTGGGAAAGTGTATATATTATTTTGCACTTGATTGTTAAATATATCAGAAAAACTTAAATAAAAAATAAGTTCTTCAGATGACCATTTGCAATAATCATATTTTCTGCCTGTTGTTTCACGTACTGTGTCACTGATGCCACACTGCAAATTTGAGAACTTGTTACTCAGTCATCCTCGATTCTTCCTTGTACATGACTTAGTATTGTTCCATAATGTTGGTACTATCATTATTTTATTTCTCCAGTTTTCTGTCCATGGTCCAGGAATATCAGCCACTTCTGGCAACAGTGGAAGTAGGGAAGAATCGTTGTGTTCAGAAATAATCCCCATGATATCATAGAATCATTATGGAGCAGTCGTTCTTCATTTAATCTGTCATCTGCATTGGCTCTCTGAACATTTGATTTGGTACAGAACATCCTACCTTTTCATTGTAACCCCGCACATTGTATCTAGTTAAATAATCATCCAGTGGCCTCTTGAATGCCTCAATTGTATGTGCCTCCACCCCACTTAAAGGCAGTATATTCCAAAACCATACCACTTGCTGAATGAAAAAGCTTCTTCTCACTTCACTTTTGCTTATTTAGCAAAGTGTTTCAGAACTGCCTCCTCTGGTTCTCAATCCTTTTACAAGCAGGATTTTCCACTCTGTCCAGAACTCTGTCCAGATCTTCTATCAAAACTTCAAAATTGATCTTTTACCAAATCTCCTCTCCAAGGAAGAGATTCCCAACTTTTCCAATTTATTCTCAGATGTTTCCAGGCATGCAGAACTTTCTTGTAAGCCTCTTCTGCAGTATTTCCAATGTACAAGAAGTTCTTCAATAATGCAGTGGTTGCGTTTTTGTGCAACCCTGTATTATAGAAAATTGTATTTTAGAAACAGTGCTTAAAGTGTTGGCTGTGTAATCACGTTACAGCCAACACACATTTTAAAAGTTCATGCTTTAGAAACAGTGTCCCAATGCACCAATTGCATTACAGTGAATTTGTATTAATGAAACGCATGTTATAGCAGAACAACCTGTACTTGCATCCCTCCTCAAGTGTGGTGCCCAGAACTGTACAATACTCCAGCTAAAGCCTAACCAATGTCTTTTATCAGTTCTGCATAACATCTCTGCTATTGTACACTTCACACTATCCATGAAGTCTAGAATGCTGCCTGGACTGGAGGGCTTATCTTATGAAGAGAGCTTGGCTGATCTCGGACCTTTTTTCATTGGAGAAAAGGAGGAGGAGAGGGGACCTAATTGAGTTATACAAGATAATGAGAGGCAAAGATAGAGTTGATAGCCAGAGACTATTTCCCAGGGCATAAATGGCAAAACGAGGGGTCATAGTTTTAAGCTGGTTGGAGGAAAGTATAGAGGGGATGTCAGAGGCGGGTTCTTTACACAGAGTTGTGAGAGCATGGAATGCGTTGCCAGCAGCAGTTGTGGAAGCAAGGTCATTGGGGACATTTAAGAGACATGCATATGGTCACAGAAATTTGAGGGTGCATACATGAGGATCAATAGTCGGCACAACATCGTGGGCTGAAGGGCCTGTTCTGTGCTGTACTGTTCTATGTTCTCTGTTCTAATACTGTTTGCTTTTTTTAATGGAACTCTGTACCTGTTAGAGTCAGAGAGTCATATTCTGCCACCTTTTTAATGAGTTATGTCCATGGAATCTTTCTACTCCATGCAACATTTCCTGTAATTTTTCTTGCTACTGTGCAGCCCTCTAAAGTCACAATTAAGATAAAGATCAAGTGGTGTCGGATAGTAAAGACGTTTGGGAACCAAACTGAATACACGAGGTTCAGAAGAGTGGTGGGCAAGCAAATAAGAGAAGCAATGTGAGACAATGAGAAGGGCTGCCAGCGAACATAAAGCAATCCTAAAGTCTCCCATATACATATCAATAGTAAAAGTGTGGTTTAAAAGAAAGTAAGGTTGATTAGGCACCAGAAAGGGTGTTTTTCCATGGAGGCAAGAGACATGGCTGAGGTGTTAAATGAATATTTTGTCTTTAGCTACGAGACTAGCGCTGCCCAGCCCATTATAATAGTGGAAGAAACTCAGTCATTAAAATGGATGAGTCGGAGGTATTGGATAGTCTGTTGTCTTGTTTTATCAACATGAAGTACCAGAGGGCAGTGGTGAAGGGTTGTTTTTCAGACTGGAGGTCTGTGACCAGTGGAGTGCCACAAGGATCGTTGTTGGATCCATTACTTGTCGTCATTTTTATATAAATGACTTGGATATGATTAGATTAGATTAGATTCACTACAGTGTGTAAACAGGCCCTTCAGCCCAACAAATCTGCACCAACCGTCTGAACAGTAACCCATCCATGACCCAATGCGCCACTAATGCACCTATCATTATGGGCAATTTAGCATGGCCAATTCACCTGATCTGCACATCTTTGGATTGTGGGAGGAAACTGGAGCACCCAGAGGAAACCCACGCAGACACTGAGAATGTGCAAACTCCACGCAAACAGTTACCCGAGGCTGGATTTGCAGATGACACCAAAATTGGAGGTGTATTGGACAGGGAAGAAGGTTACCTCTGGGCCAATGGGCTGAGGAGTGGCAGATGGAGTGTAATTTGGATAAATGCGAGGTGCTGTATTTTGGGAAAGCAAATTTTAGCAGACTTGTACACTTAATGGTAAGGTCCTAGGGAGTGTTGCTGAACAAAGAGACCTTGGAGTGCAGGTTCATAGCTCCTTGAAAGTGGATTCGCAGGTAGATAGGATAGTGAAGAAGGCGTTTGGTATGCTTTTGTTTATTGGTCAGAGCATTGAATATAGGAGTTGGGAGGTCATGTTGCAGCTATACAGGATGTTGACTCTGGTCTCCTTCTTATCGAAAGGGTTCAGAAAAGATTAACAAGAATGTTGCCAGGGTTGGAGGATTTGAGCTGTAGGGAGAGGCTGAATAAGCTGGGGCTGTTTTCCCTCGAGTGTCGGAGGCTGTGAGGGGTGAGCTTATAGAGATTTATAAAATCATGAGGGGCACGGATAGGATAAATAGACAAGGTCTTTTCCCTGGTGTGGGGGAGTCCAGAACTAGAGGGCATGGGTTTAGGGTGAGAGGGGAAAGATATAAAGGGGACCTAAGGGGCAGCTTTTTCATGCGGAGGGTGGTGCGTGTGTGGAATGTGCTGCCAGAGGAAGTGGTGGAAGCTGGTACAATTGCAACATTTAAAAGGCATCTGGATGGGTATATGAATAGGAAGAGTTTAGAGGGATATGGGCCAAGTGCTGGCAAATGGGACTAGATTTAGTTGGGATATCTGGTCGGCATGGACGAGTTGAACCGAACGGTCTGTTTCTGTGCTGTACATCTCTGATTCTAACACTGGGACTGGATGAAATGCATCCAAGGATATTGAAGGAACATAATTTGGGGATGGTGCAGAACGTCTGGAACATTGCAAACATTATGCCTTGGTTAAAAAATGGTTGTTAAGATCGACACGGCAATTTAACTTCACTGTTGGGGAAATTTCTAAAAATAATTATTTGGGGTAAAATTGATAAGTTAAATGAAAAATGTAGATTAATTTAGAAGAGTTAGCATTTTATTTGATAAGGGGAAAATCATGTCTAACTAACTTGCTGGTCTTTTTGAAAAAGTATCTGTGAGCTTTGATAAAAGCAAGGCTGTTGGTGTGGTGAACGTGAACCTCCAAAAAGTGTTTGATATAATGCACACATCATCAGACTTGAGGAAAGTTTATAAGTCATGGAATAAAGGGCACAGTAACAAGAGGGATACAAAATTAGCTGATGGATATAAAATAATGTTTAATGAGTTATTTTAGGCTGGCGGAAGGTTTTTAATGACATTCCCCTGGGCTACTATTAGCACCCTTGGTTTTTCAAATAGTCTAAATCTTGCTGTGAAAGGAACAATTCCAAACTTTGCAAATACTGTAAGATTAGGAAACGGTGAGGAAACAAACTTTAATTTGACCTTTGGAGAGAATGAGCTGGAAGGTGGTGGATGAAGTTTCAGTGCAGAGAAAAATAAGATGATATACTTGGATATAAAGAATTTAAAGAAAACGGTATAAAGGTTACTATTCTAAAGACAGACACAGACCATGTTCCCTATAAGCTGCCGCACTGCACTGCTCCTGAGAAGCTCCATGCACATTGATTGGCGTGCCAGTGCATGGCTTCCACATCTTTATTTTAATTCTGTTTTCTGCCGTCTCTTGTCATCCAGGAAGCTCTGGATTAGATGACCTACCTTTCTCTTTTGAGAGAATGTACCTTGATGTGCCTGAACCATTTCCATTTTGAAGGTAGCCCATTGCTCAGTTACTGTCTTTCTCACCAACCTTCGGGTGCAATTGAAATGGCCCAGCTTCATTCTTGCTCCATTTGAAGTCAGCTGTCTGCTAATTAAACCTTCTTACTCTGGATTGACCAATGTCATTGTCATCTTGACCTTGTGTACAATGGCAAAATGATCACTGACCCCCCCCCCCCCCCCCAAAAGCTGCCACTTGATCTATTTGACCCACCTCATCTCATTCCCAAGAACCAGGTTTCAAAGTTTTTCTCTTCTTGTTGGACTGAATACCTAACTGCAGTCAAAAATTCTCCTGAACCCAATATAACTTGCTCGTCAGTGACATTTATAATATGCCAAGGCATTCTTTGTCTGTAACTTCTCAATCCTATTAATTATATTTCATGCATTCACATGCATGCAGTGTATCCTTGATTTAGACTTTATTTCTTTCTTCCTATTTATTTACTTATATCTTTTAATGCTAGTTGCCAATGCCAGCCTTTTGTGCAGCCTAGCATTACTTTTGATATTCTCTCCTGGTTCCCAAACCCCTGCTGAGTTACTTTAATTTTCACCAACAATACCAGCAAAAATCCCCACAAGAAACTTGGTCCCATCTCTGTTTGGATGCAGTATGTCGACAGGTATGAGCTTCCCAAAAACCAGTCCCAAAGTCTCAGTAATTTGAAGCCATCTCTCCTACCTCATTTTTCCAGCCACTAATTCATCCATCTTATCCTATTTCTGTACTTGCTTGCACATCATATGGGAGTAATCCAGAAATAATTACTTGAGAGGTCCTACTTGCTAGTTTTCTACCAAATATCTTATCTAATATTCAAGAACAATATTTCCCTTTCTACCTATTTTATAAGTACCAATGTGGACTACGATCTCTGGCTGTTTGCCTTCCTCAGAAGAAGGTGCTGCAGCTATTCTGTGATATCCTTGACCCTAGAACCAGTGAGGCGACATGCCAACCATGGAATTACATTGACAGCCATAGACACTCCAGTCTGTAGTCTAAAATAAAGAATACCCTATCAGTACGTTCCTTCCTCTCTTCTTTTTCCCCTCCTCCTGAACAAAAGGTCCACCCATGTTCCTACTGACTTGGCTTTGCTGTACTCTTCCAAGAATCTATCAACCACATCAATATCCAGAATGCACTGTCTGTCTATTTTTTTAAACAGCTTGGCAGTTACTAATCCCTGTGTGTCTGCTTGCCCCTAATTTGCAGTGTGTCCACTTTTCTAAATGTGGTATGCATGTAGCTCTCGACTGTTGGATTTATCTCGGTGATTCTAGCCATTGCTTAAGCTCTGAAACATGGAGCTCAAACCTGTCCAGCTGGTGACACTTTTACATGAGTTCATCTAGGTAAGAAGTCTTCACTATTCACACATGGAATGGGCATTCTGCTTGGCCAACCTGCCCTTTTATTACTATAGCCTTTATACCCTTTACTTAGTTTGTTATAGAAAATATTTTATTTTACTTTAAGTTACTTGCTGTAACCTTACTTCTGTATTACTAATTATAAACTGGTGTTTAGTAGAAAGTGGAAATTTTTCAGTGCTTCTCTTGCTGAATCATTTGTTTCCCGCTGTCTCCCCTCACTTTGTTGCATTTGGTTCCTGCTATCTCTTCTTGTGCTATTTTTGTATATGGTTCCCAATCTGGGAATGTGTTATTTGTGTAATTGCATGGTGTGGGATGAGTGAACTATCCCCATGGAATGCTAATAGTGAAGGGGAGGGGAAGACTTATTTGGTGGTGGTATCCTGTCTCGCCCAATATTTACATTTTGTTTTTACAAATCCATCTCTTTTTTTTTTAACTACCATTTTGTCTTTTATAGTCATAGAGATATACAGTATGGAACAGCCCCTTCAGTCCAACTTGTCCATGTCGACCAGATATCCTAACCTAATCTACTCCCATTTGCCAGCACTTCACCCATCTCCCTCTAAACCCTTCCTATTCATATACCCTTGTAAATATTGTAATTGTACTAGCCTCCCCCCACTTCCTCTGGCAGCTCATTCTATCCACGCACCGCCTCTGTGAAAATGTTGCCCCTAAGGTCTCTTTGTTTAAATTTTTCCCCTTTCACCCTAAACCTATGCCCTCTAGTTCTGGACTCCTCCACCCCAGGAAAAAGACCTTGTCCATTTACCCTATTCATGCCCCTTATAATTTTATAACCCTCTGTCAGGTTACCCCTCAGCCTCTGAAGCTCCAGGGAAAACAGCTGCAGCCTGTTCAGCCTCTCCCCATAGCTGAGATCCTCCAACCCTGGCAACATCCTTGTAAATCTTTTCTGAACCCTTTCAAGTTTCACAACATCTTTCTGATCGGAAGGAGAGCAGAATTGCACACAATATTCCAAAAGTGGTCTAACCAATGTCCTGTATAGCCGCAACATGACCTCCCAACTCCTGTACTCAATGCTCTGACCAATAAATGAAAGCAAACCAAATGCTTTCTTCACTATCCTGTCTACCTGCGACTCCACTTTCAAGGAACTATGAACCTGCACTCAAAGGTCTCTTTGATCAGCAGTATTCCATAAGGACCTTACCATTAAGTGTATAAGTCCTGCTCTGATTTGCCTTTATAAAATACCTCACATTTACCGAAATTAAACTCCATCTGCTAATCCTCAGCCCATTGGCCCATCTGATCAAGATCCCCTTGTATTCTGAGGTAACCTTCTGGGTTCCATTGCCATCTGTTCCATTTGATCCTCCTTCCCCCTCACTCTACAGCAAGTATATATTAAAAAAAACATTTTGCAGCTTCTTAGTTCTGAAGCAGAGTCATATCAGACTCAAAACCTTAACTCTATTTTTCTTTCTCTGGATACTGTCAGACCTGCTTATGTTCTCCAGTATTTTCTCTTTTTATGACTGATCTAATATGTCTGATCATATTCTTGACAGAAGCATGGATCCTGTCTTTCATCCCCAGTTTAGGTTTTACCACAATCTATGCTTGTGTTTCAGTGTACTGAAAAGGGGCTTGCATTTATAAAGTGCCTTTCATAACTATTAGACCTCCCAGAATACTTTACTGCCAGTGCACAACTTTAGACACTGTTGTGATGCAGGAAAAACATGGCAGCCAAGTTGTATGTGGCAAACTCCCACAAACAGCACTGTGTAAAAATTACCAGTTGTTTATATTTTGCAATGTTGGTTGAGGGATAAAGTATATTTTAATGGAAGAGAGAGCAATTCAAGAAAGGAATTTGAGAATTTGAAAGTATTCAGTCTCTCTCTCTTTGTTCCTTGCACACATATGGGGGCTTTAGAAGGCCTTTCAACAAGCACTGGAATGGATCTACTGGGCAATGTTCCCCACAAATGTGTCAGGCAGGCCTCCAGCTGTTGCAGCAACACATTGGGAAAAGATGTGCCTACTGATCAGATTTTAAACGTTGAACAAATGGTGTGGAAACTTAACAGTTTTGAAGCCTCTCTGAATTTCTGAGGTAAAATGGCAGTTTCCCTTTTTTTATCTTTCCATTCCCCACTCGTAGAAATCATGCAATTTGAAAAGTATTTCTATAATAACTATAAAACAATTATTACTATTTTACAATTGTTCTGTGTGGTACGAACCTAGAGAAATGTTTCAGATTTACAGTTGAACTGCATTGTGATAGATTTTTGTGAAGGGCAAAGTTTCTGAATTTACAATCTGTTTTACTAAGCTCACCACAATCATAACATGCACATGTGTTAGTATTTCCAGAGAACCACTTTAATTAAACATCAACATTGATAAGTAAAAGTCTAGCTCTCAGAACTAGGTGTATTGGGAATTTCATAGTTCTGAAGTTCCCAGGAAACGTCAGCGATTTAGTTTAGGATTTCTTCAACTACCCTTTTTGCTTAATCTGAAATATTTTTCCACCATAATAAAACTCTTTCTTAACACTAACATTGTAGTACTGAAGATAAGAGATATCTTTTGCATAATAAAGCATAACAACTAAATAGCAGTGTTTTGTTTTTGCAGGATTTTGAGGCTGCTACATTCAAATATTCCATAAGCCTACTTTTTGTTTTGTGAAACACAAACTTCCCTGGAAAGTATTACTTTATTTTAGTGTGCACTCTTACACTGATTAACATTGGGCCAGTTGTACATTTTATCAGCGTAATATTTTTAAGAGTGAATAGTAACATTAGTTTCATGTTAGTTTCTTAATTTTATACAAGGAGAGTATGATTAAGATTAGGGCATATTAATGCCAGCCATAACATAGCAGGAGGGTCAGCGGAGATTCAGTTGTGTAAAATATTGAGATTCTTCTCTTACCACCCAGAACAGACTGCAGTTTAGAACCTGTGCACTATATGGAATATTAATTATTATTTCTGTGCATACAGTCAGTTACTAACTGGAATGTTTTCACGGGAAAATTAAACAGACGCTTCATGCAAATAGTAGAAAGGAAATTAGCCAAGAAAAACCCCTTGTGATAGACTGAGAACAAAACTTGTACAATGCTATAACTCCATTTTCTTTAATTCCCTCATAATCTTGAACCTGAATGTGGATGGAAACTGAAGAAATCAATTTTGAAAATGAGGCCTCAGTTTTTCCATCCAATTTTTCAATGTCATAAAATTTCCATAAGTAGCTATAGTACACAGAAAGGAAGGCTACAAGTTCCATTCCTGATCCTGAATCTCATTGAATTCCTGGTTCAGGTGAGTGGAATCATAGATGCCCTATAATGCAAAAAGAGGTCATTTGGCCCATCAAGTCTGCACCGATGCTCCAAAGAGCATCCCAGCCAGACCCAACCCCATCCCCATAACCCCACATTTACCATGGCTCATCCATCTAGATTACACATCCCTAGAGACCATGGACAATTTAGCACGGCCAGCTAACCTACCCATTTTTGGACTGAAGGAGGAAACCAGAGCTCCTGGCTGAAACCCGCGCAGGCATGGAGGATGTGTTAACTGTACACAGACAGTCACCTAAGGTTAGAATCGAACCAAAGTCCATGACATTGTAAGGCAGCAGTACTAACGACTTCTAAACAGGAATCCGTATCGGGCCTTCTCTCCATGATTGATTAATTGCAAACATTCAGAGTTGAGCTTTATTCTCAAACAATAACAACTGTTGGGTATCAGTGTGCAGCTACTATCCAAGAACTCCAGCAAGGAGTTGCCACCTTCAGGAACAGAGAAAAAGGATATGTTTATATATCTGAAAAAATTACAAATTCTTTAATGATTGTATTGGAGCAAATGTCTCTGTGAAGAACAACACATAATGAAGATTAGGGCAGCTCAGTAGCATAATGATTAGGACTATCTTCTTTTCCACCTATCCACTCCACCCTCTCCTCCTTGACCTATCACCTTCATCTCCTCCCCCACTCACCCATTGTACTCTATGCTACTCTCTCCCCACCCCCACCCTCCTCTAGCTTATCTCTCCATGCTTCAGGCTCACTGCCTTTATTCCTGATGAAGGGCTTTTGCCCGAAACGTTGATTTCGCTGCTCGTTGGATGCTGCCTGAACTGCTGTGCTCTTCCAGCACCACTAATCCAGTATTTGATTTTCAGCATCTGCAGTCATTGTTTTTACCTTAATGATTAGGACTGCTGCCTCAGTGTCTAGTACCTGGGTTCATTTCCAGTCTTGGATGACTGCCTGTGTGGAGTTTGCATGCTGTGTCCCCATGTCTGTGTGGGTTCCTGCAGAGTACTCTGGTTTTCTCCCACAGTGCAAAGGTGTGCAGGTTAGGTGGATTGCCCATGCTAAGTTACCTCATAATGTCCATGGATGTGAAGGCTAGGTGGATTAGCAGTGGTACGAGAATACAGCGGGTCTGACTGGGATACTCTTTTTGAGGATCGGTGAGAATTCGATGAGGCAAATGACCTCTACCTGCACTGTTGGGAATTTATTATTTAAAAAAAGCTACATTAGCTGTGATAACATGTCCCTTACCTCCATGTAAATCTTAATGCAAGCTTATTGGAGATTGACTGACTAAAGGATACTGCAGTTTGTTTTTAAAAAGTGATAAATGTAGATTTCAATTAGGAAGCCAAGGTGAAAGACTAAGTTAAAAATCTCACAACACCAGGTTATAGTCCAACAGGTTTAATTGGAAGCACATTAGCTTTCGGAGCATCGCTGCTTCATCAGGTGATCGTGGAGGACTCGATCCTAACACACAGAATTTATAGCAAAAATTTACAGTGTGATGTAACTGAAATTATACATTGAGAAATTGATTGTTAAGTCTTTTATCTGTTTGAATACCATATAGTTTCACTTCTTTCATGTGTAAATCACAAAACCTTTTTTTAAAAGTTGCATTCTCAGGTTCACTGTTAACAATGGTGATAGCTAGACAATGTTGAAGGTGTTGGCCCCCTCCTCTGTCTATGCCATCTTGTCTAGATTGATTCTAATCTAAAAAGTGAGATAACGGAGTTTTACATGAATGCATGCAGTTTTTGAGCAAAGTACAATGTAACCCAGGGTTATAGCCGGAGGAAAAGGCTTAACGAAGTCCTCATGAGCAAGAGTTACTTTTGTGTTGCGATTAGTGCCATATTTGAGTGGTGCATAAGCTTTTGGGCATATTTTGTTGGGAAGGTAAATAGTTAAAAAGAAATTGCTGGAAAAGCTCAGCAGGTCTGCTAACATATGTGGAAAGAGAAGCTTGAGTTAACATTTCGGAAAATTTTTATTTCAGATCTTGTTTTAAATGAACAGCCACGTGCTTTGTACGTTTCTAACGTGCAGTGTTGGCAGCGTGAAGAGTTGGCTCCTGGATACTGAAAGTTGAGCCCTCATCTCAGTGATGTTGCAGTGTGATTACTGGCTTCTGTTCACTTACAGGTAGTGGAGTTGAAGAATATCTAAGGTTGGAGACTGTATTGGAAAATACGTACTGCAAAAATACAGTTGCAATGGACTTGGTGGCAAATGATGGTTTGGTGTTTGCCTCCGTGTCTTTTATCTGTTGACACTCAGCTTTGCAAACAACACTTCTATCTGCAGTGAAGGTGAAATCAATGTCTTAGCTTGAAAAGACAGGGGTGAAAAAAGACATTTCTGACCATCCATTGGACCTTGCTTGGTCGATCGTAAAAGGTGTTCTAATCAAGTATGGGTATTACTTCCTAACTATCCCTGATTTGTTCCGGTCTTGGACCTGGTTTGTACTTCGTGCTTGCCTTGGGAGGGATTTGCATTCGTTAACCCCTCCTCCTCCAGCTGGCGGTGACAGTGGGCTGCTGTCAACGGGCTATTTAAAGGCGGCACGGTGCTGAGGCTGAGGATTGCTGTCGCTTTGCTGCGGACAAAACGCCGGCTTCAGTCGGCGAAAAGGAGCAGGACCTTTCCGTCTCTGGCTGCTGCAGACAACCTTATGTATCTCTGTGCGCCTCCGTTTTGTGTCCGTGCTCGCTCCTAATTACAACGCAAGCCGGGTAGACGGAGCAAATCAGTTTGAAATCTAGAACAGCATCGCCTTACAAATCCCCCTCCTCCCCCCATTCTCTCTGTCTGCTTGCAGTTGCCTGGTAGGTTACATATTGCGCGACGCAGTTGTTTTGTTTAAAGTTGCGATTTTTCTACTGTGCCCGAAATTAATTAGAATGAATTTGTATGTTGTAAGGTTTATACTGCAGTGCCTATTTATTAATGCCGACATGTAGAGATGGAACGTTATTTTAATGTAATTTTACCGTATCCCCCGAGGGACCAAGATATTGTTTTAATTGGAGCTGCTACTTCCTCTGTGCTGCAGTTTATTAAGTACAGCGGTAATTAGCAATGAAACTGAATTTCCCACTATTTCTTATTGCCCGGAATTTCGCCAGGTTATGCAGTGATCTTAAGGGCGGTTGCAGGATTTATTTTAAAGACTGCATTTACTGTAATTGTTCATCTGGCTGAAGAGGATCTGTATAGACTTGCACCCTCTTTACTTTTAATTTGTGTCTCAGAGAATCGGTCTATTTTTGGGGAAATGCTGCTTTTAAATGGGCATGTTCGTCTCTTATTCTCATTGCAGTCCACTGGTATGATCTGTACAAAATGCTGCATCGATCTTGTGTTCATGAAATACCTGACTGCAGGCACTCATAAGAAAATCATGTCTAAAACTTAGGATGGTTAAAGTTTCCGTGACAGATGTGGTTAAAAAAGCACATTCTGACAGTTGTCACCATTCTTAAATTTAGCATGTGGACACACACTGGTACAAAAATGTGCACATTTTAATTATGGATTTGTCGTATTTTTTCTTTAAAAGTACATTTGAAAATGTGATTTGTATCTTAATGCATCAGAAATCTATGTATGATGTTAATGAGGTAAACTAGACATTGTAATAAATATGAAGTTCAAACATGTATATTAGTTCTTCAATTGTTCTATAGTCAGCTTATTCAAACAAAACTACCTTTGCACTATTCAGTAAAGGAAAAGAAGTCACCAAATCTGCTGGACAACACTCCTTGGAGAGAAGTAGTTAACATTTTTAGATCAATATTGTTTTGGCCTAAATGGAAGAATTTAGAAAAGTAATATTTTTTAAAACCAGTGCAGCCAAAGGCAAAAAAAAAGGAGGAACGGAAGAACAAAGAAGGTTAATGATTGACAGGAAGACAGGTGTGATTAAATGACGAAGGGAATAATTTTATGAAGCGAAAGGAGGTGGTAACAGGACCAGTAAAGACAGCATGTGTAAAGGAAAAAAAACAGTACCAGTACCAGTCCCAGCATCTCCTGTCTGATAAAATGGACAGTAGTTATAACCTAATACACTGTACTTTTGAATTCAAATGCAGTGTGTGGAAGATGATAGTGTTTGAAGTGTGGTACATGCAGGAGGGACCATCCATAATGTTCGTTCTTCTGTCTCTGTAGTGAGACACTACAGATGATTGAAAATTGATTTTTTTTAAAAAAAAATTATTTTACTCCTTTCCATCCTAGAATAATCTAATAAAAATAATTGCAGGTGTTTGCTTTCCTGTTTACATATGCAATTAAAATGATGTTGAATTATGCGTGCTTACTTCACCTCTTTGATTTAAAAAAAGTTTGATAGTTAATGATTAGTATTCTATTCAATCACTTGCTTGTTGCTGTAATGCTTTATGCATCAGATGTCATGGCACCTTTTTTATAAAACTGCACATCTGCTCTCCGAGCAACAACCCAGAATCTCTGTCAAACTTGTTTATGCTGTGAATGAGAAGACCAGTTCCATGATCCTCAAATATGTACCAGAAAGAATGAAGGAAAAATGAACTTCAGAATTCTCATTTCTATTTTTGAAGTTCGATTGCATTAACTTTGTGTTTTTGGTGAGAAAATATGAGTGGAATTAAGACCATGATCTCCTGCTTGTCAGTAGATTAAGTGTGCAATCATACCCACATGCCTGCCTCATGGTTTTCAGTGAGCAACATAAACCTTGCATTGTTATGAATCCATAATTGGAGGGAGCTGACATTTTCCTCCATTCGCATTCAATTTAGGTTTCGTGAGAGGTATACAGAAAAATCAGCCAGTTGTCTCGATAGCTGGTTTGCAATGCAGATTGATGCCACAGTGTCGGTTCAATTCTTGCACCATGAAGGACTCTTCTTTTCGATCTCATCCCTAGCCTGAGACAGCGTGACCCTCCGGTTAAGTCACCACCAGTCTTGTCTCTATCTGAGAGAGTAGGACTACGGTGACTTTAGTGTCGAGTGTGGTCCTGGAAAAGCACAGCAGGTCAGGCAGTATTCAAGGAGCAGGAAAATCGATGTTTCTGGTAAAATCTCTTCATCAGGAATGAGGCTGGGAGCCTCGGGGATGGAGAGATAAATGAGAGGAGGGCTGGGGCTGAGGAAAGTAGATGAGAGTGCAACAGGTAGATGGAGGTGGGTGTAAAGTTAATAGTTGGAGGGACGGTGGAGTGGATAGGTGGGAAGGAAGATGGACAGATGGGACAGGTCATGAGAGCGGTGCTGAGCTGGGAGGTTAGAACTGGGATAAAGTTGGGGGGAGGGAAATGAGGAAACTGGTGAACTCCACATTGATGCCATGAGGTTGAAGGGTCCCTAGGCAGAAGATGAGGCATTCTTCTTCCTCCCAGGTGTCAGTTGGTAAGGGAGTGGCAATGGAGTAGGCCCAGGTGGAGCAACTCCCTGTGCCCTTGTGTCCCCATTTCAAAAATGATTCCTGAATGTTGCACACTGATTTGCACATTATAGTTGTTACATCTGCAGCAATTGTGAGTTTAGGTAACACAACATAATGTGGCTCCACACCAAACTCAAGTGAAAATGAAAGTTGGTATGAGATCTAAGGCTTGGTTATGAAACACAATAATGGGGCTCTGATAAATTTCTTAAAACTTAATCAACAATACATCCATGTCATTCCTTTCCATGCAATAGCATTTAGTACACAAAAATCATACAGAAAAGATGTAAATGTTGAAAATTGGAAACAAAAATACCCATTGAACACAGTTATCTGCAAATGTAAGTTTAATTTGGTTTAAACCTGTGTTGATTCGTTCTTGAAACAAATGTTCCAGGATCATGTGGAGAGGATAGCTATTCAGCAAAACAATAGTAAGTGTAGTAATAATTATTAATAGTACTTCAGCTAGCAGAATCTTGCACACTGCAGTGCTAAGACATCTTTAATTATAGCTTAATAAAATCTATGCATTAATAAAAATGTTCATGGCCAAGAAAAAGCCATATCCACGTCCCTGCCTGCTAATTATATTCCCTAAACAATGACTAACCCTAGTTGCTTTCTGTAATCTGAGAGGTTAACTGTGTTTAATGTCACACTGCTATGAATGTTTGAGATGCACCTACAGGGTTTTGGTGCCTTTACAAATTTACAAACATTAAGGAACTAGATTTAGCAGCATAAAATTCCAGGAGAAAGATCACATTTGCAGCATAGAAGCATGTTAATCGTTTCTTGAATCTATTTATGCCACTCATTAAATCTGTTACCATTTTTGAGCAGACATAGTTCCACCTGATGACTGCTACCGGTCCTCAATTTCTTCAGGTGATTTTTCTTTTCATTTGGGTTCAAGAGCTTTGCAAGCTCTACTTCATGCTGCAAATTGGGTGCAAGTTGTTCACAGATTTTGGTCCAGTAGTAATAAAGTGAAAATAATGAAAAGCTATTGCGTAAGTTTATCTAAGTATTTGTGCCTAGTCAAACTCTTGTACCCAAATACTGACATGGATACTGAACCTCCTTAATTTTTAACTAGAACTGTAACTAGTACTGTATTTGAAAAACAATAATAAAACTGTTCTAAAGAAGAAAAATGCACAGATTGGCTGACATTCATTACTTATTAGATGTTTAATACGAAGATATGTGATGCACTCTGCTAAGAGAGTAAACGTGACTGTCTTTAAATGTCAATGCAGGAAAAATATTTTAATGTACGTCTTGGTCTGAATGTTGTGTTCAGCAGTTAAAAAAACCAGATAGCCCCAAAGGTACAGTAGTGCTTGTGGCATGAATTTCCCTTCTTTGCTGGTGCTAACTTGATTCCATTCCATTCAGCAGTGTGGTTTAACTCAGATGACGGAGCCAATGAAATCGAAGGTCTATCGTAGACAGTATGCCAGGATATTAAACAAAACACTGATTATTCTTCACTTTTTAACATTTTTACAGCTAGACAAATGTTAGGACATTTACCCTGAAGGTAAAAGCTGAAATATCATTAAACTTACGTAAAATGTTTTTTTTTCCTTTGGAAAATTTGTTGATTATTATGGTGACTGCATTTAAAATTTCACAAGCCCAAAACCAGTTTTTTTCAGGGCCAGAGAGATTGTTCAACCATGATTATGAACTTAGTACAATACAGAAAAACAAGTTACACATCACTCAAATTGACGCTTTGTTGAAGCATGATCAATGATGCAAATCTGAGAGTTCATGCCAGTTCGTGTGATTTCAGAAGTTAGCTATCTGGGGGTTTATTTTAAATTTTAAAAAATTGGTGAAATCACTGACTGCAATCACCTTAAACTGTGAATACGTATTTTTCAGAATTTATTAATGTCACTATTATAATGGCTGCAAGCATCACCATTTTGTTTCTGTGATTACAATGTTACAAATCCAAATCTGGAGTAAATGTTGAAAATAGAATTGGATCATCTAATTTGAATATCATAAAATCTAATTTTGTGTATGGCGAGGGAAGAATAATCACCAGAAATTGATAGGAGGGATGGCCTTTGTATGGGGAGTGACATTATGGGAATTGATCCTTAGTTCCAAACCCCTATGTACACTGAGTCTTATGGCGATGCTTTTAACCCAAGTTTTTTTTTGTATGATATTTGACAAAGACACTGATGATACCCCTTGTGCTTTCCAGCAGGGATCATTCCATAGCTCTCAGAAGTAAGGTTGACACACTCTTTGTTCTCAATTTTTAAATTGTAGCTACTGTTAAAATTAGCTAACTTGGTGTAGACTAGTCTTCAAAGCAGGGATTTACGTTTTAGTGAAGCCCAACACAAGTTGGAGGAACTTTAATCATTTCTGCTTAGGCTTTTGATCTCAACATTGAGGTCAACAACTTCAGAACTCTGTCTTCCATTTTGATTTTTCCAAATGTGTATTTTTTTCGGTTTTGCTTTTGGCAGAGTTGACCTACATTCTGCTATTAACACCTACTCTGAGCACATGCTTTGACTCTTCTCTACAACTATTAGAACTCCTGTTTCCTTTGTTCTGTGACATCTTTGATCTCTAATTCTTCCCTTCTGTTCCACTTTCTTTTCTCCTCCAGCTTTTTCAACTCCATATAACCCATCATTTTCCACTACTTTTTTTTTTCCATTTTAAAGAATCATTATACTACACTAACTCTGCACAAATGGTGCGTAGTCCTGATGAAGGGCTTTTGCCCGAAACATCGATTTTCCTGCTCCTCGGATGCTGCCTGACTGGCTGTGCTTTTCCAGCACCACTCTAATCTATACTCTGGTTTCCAGCATCTGCAGTCCTCACTTTTGCCATACATAGTGGGGCAGTGTGGTTAGTAGGCAACGTAGTTATCTACTTTGCCATGTGGGGACTGGTTTATTTTGATATGAGTTAGCAAGTAAAATTTGACTGTTACCTAGCATTGTGACACATTTGTTTTTTCAAAAGGGAAAACAACAGATTCCTAATTGCATAGCATGTAACACTACGGCAGACGAGAGATCAAAATGATGTGTGCGCATCTTTAATGATGAGGCAAGCCACATTTGAGTGACTTGCTTGAAGGATCTGTCAAGTTTACATTTTCCTTATTTTCCCACTCCTGCCAACTAGCCTTCTCATTTGACAACATATTTACAGCGTTCTGCTCTGGCTGTTTTGCAAATGACTCATTTTCAGATGTAGATTTAATTAGGAAATTATTAATTATTAACAATTCATTTTGTCTCAAGCTTTGTAAATCAGAGGTCCAGGCACTACTTACTGAATCACACTAAGCATTTTAGAGATTTCACAGACCCCAACATTTGAAGCAACGTTTGTAGGCATGAGCTGTGTCTGGTTCTGATGATGTATAAGTAGAAAAACATTTGCAAACTGAAAAGTAAGACAGAACAACTGAAATACCTCAGTGCATTCCAATAAAAATAATATCTATTATTCTATTTCTTTTGGTTATTGGCAAATAACAGAAAAGTGCAGATACACAGCAGACACGTGCAAAATGCTGTTCCACAGAGCAGGCGATCACATGGTGGTCCACTGGACAGTCCTTGAGCATCTTTGCGTGGATAATTAAACCATTCCACTGTCGGAGGAATAGGTGTTCTTTCACCTGCCATTTCATAAATCCCAGATGAATTTAAAATAAAAAGATGACAACAATGGAATTCAGTATTTACTTAAGTATTGTCATAGAATTTAAAAAGGTCCTCGAGTAGTAATATCTGGATTACTCCTGATGCTACAAGCCATTGAGGGCAGGAATGGGAGGATAGAGCAGATGAATCCATGGCTGAGGAGCTGGTGTATGGGAGAAGGATTCACGTTTTTGGATCATTGGAATCTCTCTTGGGGAAGAAGTGACCTGTGCAAGGTGGACAGATTGCACCTGAATTGGAGGGGGACTAATATACTGGCAAGGAAATTTGCTGGAGCTGCTTGGGAGGATTTAAAATAGTAAGGTGGGGGTGGGACCCAGGGAGGGAGTAAGGAAAGAGATCAATCTGAGACCGGTACAGTTGAGAACAAGTGAGTCAAACAGTCAGGACAGGCAGGGACAAGGTAGGACTAATAAATGAAACTGCATTTATTTCAATGCAAGGGGCCTAACAGGGAAGGCAGATGAACTCAGGGCATGGTTAGGAACATGGGACTGGGATATCCTAGCAACTACAGAAACGTGGCTCAGGGATGGGCAGGACTGGCAGCTTAATGTTCCAGGATACAAATGCTACAGGAAGGATAAAAAGGGAGGTAAGAGGTAGCATTACAGCTGTACTGAGGGATGATATTCCCAGAAATACATCCAGGGAGGTTATTTGGGTGGAACTGAAAAATAAGAAAGGGATGATCACCTTTATTGGGATTGTATTATAGATCCCCTAATAGTCAGAGGGAAATTGAGAAACAAATTTGTGAGAAGATCTTATCTATCTGTAATGGTAGGAGATTTTAATTTTCTAAAGATTGACTGACTGGGACTGCCATAGTGTTAAGGGTTTAGATGGAGAGGAATTTAAGTGTGTACAAGAAAATTTTCTGCTTCAGTATGTGGATGTACCTACGAGAGAAGGTGCAAAACTTGACCTACTCTCGGGGAAATAAGGCAGGGCAGGTGACTGAGGTGTCAGTGGGGGAGCACTTTGGGGCTAGCGACCGTAATTCTATTAGATTTAAAAAGTGATAAAAAGGATAGACCAGAACTAAAAGTTGAAGTTCTAAATTGGAGAAAGGCTAATTTTGATGGTATTAGGCAAGAACTTTAAAAAGCTGATTTGGGGTAGATGTTCGCAGGTAAAGGGATGGCTGGAAAATGGGAAGCCTTCAGAAATGAGATAACGAGAATCCAGACCCTAAATTCCTGTTAGGGTGAAAGGAAAGGCTGGCAGATATAGGGAATGCTGGATGACTAAAGAAGTTGAGGGTTTCGTTAAGAAAAAGAAGGAAGCATATGTTAGGTATTGATAAGATAGATCAAGTGACTCCTTCGAGGATAAAGACAGGAGAAGTATGCTTGAGGGAAATCAGGAGGGCAAAAAGAGGACATGAGATAGCTTTGGCAAATAGAATTAAGGAGAATCCAAAGGGTTTTTACAAATACCTTAAGGACAAAATGGTAACGAGGGAGAAATAGGGCCTTTGTGTGGAGCCGCAGAAAATGGGGGAGATACTAAATGAGTATTTTGCATCAGTATTTAATGTGGAAAAGGACATGGAAGATATAGAATATAGGGATAGAGATGGTGACATCTTGAAAAATGTCCAGATTACAGAGGAGGAAGTGCTGATGTCTTGAAACTCATAAAGGTGGATAAATCCCCAGGACCTGATCAGGTGTACCCTAGAGCTCTATGGGAAGCTAGGGAAGTGATTTCTGGGCCTCTTAATGAGATATTTGTATCATCGATAGTTACAGGTGAGTTGCCAGAAGACTGGAGGTTGGCTAATGTGGTGCCATTGTTTAAGAAGGGTGGTTAGGACAAGCCAGGGAACTATAGACCAGTCAGCCTGACGTCAGTGGTGGATAGTTGGAGGGAATCCTGAGGGACAGGATGTGCATGTATTTGGAAAGGCAAGGACTGTTTAGGGACAGTCA
Source organism: Chiloscyllium punctatum (assembly GCF_047496795.1). Lineage (NCBI taxonomy): Eukaryota > Metazoa > Chordata > Chondrichthyes > Orectolobiformes > Hemiscylliidae > Chiloscyllium > Chiloscyllium punctatum. The sequence continues at coordinate 52,301,382 of NC_092783.1, forward strand.
ACATGGCTTTGTGCATGGGAAATCATGTCTCACAAACTTGATTGAGTTTTTTTGAAGAAGTAACAAAGAAGATTGATGAGGACACAGCGGTAGATGTGACCTATATGGACTTCAGTAAGGTGCTCGACAAAGTTCCCCATGGGAGACTGGTTAGCAAGGTTGGATCTCCTGCCATACAGAGAGAACTAGCCATTTGAATACAGAACTGGCTCAAATGTAGAAGTCGGAGGGTTGTTTTTCAGACTGGAGGCCTGTGACCAGTGGAGTACCACAAGGATCGGTGCTGGGTCCTCTGCTTTTCAGCATTTACATAAATGATTTGGATGTGAGCATAAGAGGAATAGTTAGTAAATTTGTAGATGACACCAAATTTGGAGGTGTAGTAGACAGCGAAGAAGGTTATCTCCAATTACAACAGGAACTTGATTAGATGGGTCAATGGGCTAAGTGGCAGATGGAGTTTAATTCAGATAAATTTGGGAAAGCAGGACTTGTACACTTAATGTTAAGGTCCTCAGGAATGTTGCTGAACAAAGAGACCTTGGAGTGCAGGTTCATAGCTCCTTGAAAGTGGAGTCGCAGGTAGATAGGATAGTGAAGAAGGCGTTTGGTATGCTTTCCTTTATTGGTCAGAGTTGGGAGGTCATGTTGCGGACATTGGTTAGGCCACTGTTGGATTATTGCGTGCAATTCTGGCCTCCTTCCTATCGGAAAGATGTTGTGAAATTTGGAAGTGTTCAGAAAAGATTTACAAGGATGTTGCCACGGTTGGAGGACTTGAGCTATAGGGAGAAGCTGAACAGGCTGGGGCTGTTTTCCCTGGAGTGTTGGAGGCTGCAGAGTGACCTATTAGACGTTTACAAAATTGAGGAGCTTCGTTGGGGTAAATAGGCAAAGTCTTTTTCCTTGGGGTTGGGGAGTCCAGAAAGTAGAGGGCATAGATTTAGGGTGAGAGGGGAAAGATATAAAAGAGACCTAGGGGCAAGTTTTTCATGCAGAGGGTGGTTCGTGTATGGACTGAGCTGCCAGAGGAAGTGGTAGAGGCTGGTACAATTGCAAAATTGAAGAGGCATTTGGATGGGTATATGAATAGGAAGGGTTTGGAGGGATATGGGCCTGGTGCTGTCAGGTGGGACTAGATTGGGCTGGGATATCTGGTCGGCATGGACGGGTTGGGCCGAAGGGTCTGTTTCCATGCTGTATATCTCTATGACTCAGCATTACAGCTCTGAAGAAACATTTGAGGTGCAGTTAAGGATGTGAAGATTAGGTTCCCCTACAGTGTGGAAACAGGCCCTTTGGCCCAACAAGTCCACACTGACCCTCCGAAGAGAGTTAACCCACCCAGACCCATTTCCCTCTGACTAATGCTGACTATAGGCAATTTAGCTTGGCCAATTCACCTGAACTGCACATCTTTAGACTGTGGGAGGAAACCGGAGGAAACACAGACACTGGGAGAATGTGCAAACTCTACACAGACTGTCACCTCAGGCTGGAGTCGAACCTAGCTCCCTGGCACTGTGAGGCAGCAGTGATTATCACTGAGCCACCATGCTGCCTGTAAATGGTAGTGTGAAGAAAGGAGGTTTCATAGCTTATTGATTTACTATCAACTTCTAATCATGATTTATGTGCACTATAGTGGTGAGCTCTTTGTTTAAACATCATGCACAGTGCCTGGTATGGAACAAGAATCTCTGCCACATTTGCTGCATAGAAAAAGGTTAGGCAGTAAAGGTGTTTGATTCACTGTTTTCTCTGGGCTTTTTCCTCAGGGAATCACTGTTAAGCTGAGGTTATTTTACTACTTGTATTGTGTATGTTTGATGACAAGTGGTCTTTTTGATGTATTGATGACACATGGACAAGATGATGGTCATCAGGAAGTGGGTAGCTTTAAAATGTTACAGATGATAATTGCTGAACCACAATGAGCATTGAGGAGATTTCACATGCCCCCATTATTGAAGAATCTCTAGCTGGTTTTAGGTGTGTCTGGTTCTGGTATTGTACCTTTTACAAAGCATTTGCAGACTAAAAAGTGATCATAAGGTACGACAACTGAAGCACCTCCGTGCATTCCAAGTTTTATTTTCTGTTTGAAAGTGAACACATTTGTTCATAGATTTATAATTATTATGTTATTTTCCCATCTATAAAACCTTATTTCCTGTTGCCATACTGTTGTGTTTTTTTTTCTCAATCATTAATTGCTTCTATACTGGAAATTACTTGTGGAAACCTGTATTTCTGTCATGAGAGCCTCTTCGTAATGGGTAATATTGTTCTTTTTTCTACTAGAGAAAACCTATAACGTTCCAATTAGGTCAATTTTAAGCCAGTAGACTTAAGTTTTATTACTTAGTTACAAGTGCTATTGAATTGATGTTTTATGTAAAGTATCCAAATGTATAACTTTAAAATGGAGATTGAACTATTGCTGCATCACATGAGGAAACAATCTCTTCAATCAACTGAAAATATATAAAACAAATTAGTGCACGTAAAATACAAACCAGAATTTATAACTTTTAAGGTAGGAATTGAATTTTGTCATTGTGCCTTGCTCCAATTTACCATGGCTTTTTCATCCCACTTCACACAAACGTGGTTTTTATATTGCATGCAGTTTAAAGTGTGGTCAAATCATAAGTTACATCAAGTTGAGTATAATGGTTAAGTGGAAACTAACTAATGCAAAAATGTGGGGCTCAGATTAATAGATGACATTTGAATTTGTGTGACTTCCACATTAATTGACATTACTGAGGTATTGTACAATGTTAACTGATGGATTACACTTGTGTCAATGTTTAAATGTGAATCTTCAAATTAGTTCAGCCTCCTAAAGGATCATGGTATGTGATTGATACCAACACACAATGATTGATTTAGTTTGGTTTTGGGCTGATTTTTTTTAATTCTTGAATTATGAAAAGTGAGATTTCACTGTGAAGTTCAACTTGGAATATTGATATTTATTCAAAATCAGTGCAAATATATCGATTTTTATTGAATGCTTCTGAAAAGAGAGACAGATTTCATGGTTTTATCAGGTCAAGTCCAAAAATGTCCCATTTCAAATGTTTCAAAAAAATAGTCCTGGTATTTGGTTGTGTTTAGGAGAACTTGTTTTAGATTGTTGTAATTTTTTTTATATACTTGTCACATTCCATTCAATTATAGGTTATTTTGTGGCAAACTCTTACTGAAACAGTTACCCAAGAATTTTGCTTTTTGGTACAAATTTGCTCGTGATTTCCATTTTATGCACCGGACTCAGTTCTGGATCATTTAAGTGCAATAATCTTGGAAGACATTCTCTTACCTCCTTTGTATTGTGGCAACAATTAATTTAAAACTCTCACTTTAGCTGTGTTTTGTGCTATGTGAATACAGTGTTCAGGTCAAGTTACATAAAGTAGATCACGGCTTGCTATTTCTGTCATCATCTGTGAATCTCAGTGCCTATTCGCTTAAAGACACTCCAGAGAGAATGGCAACCAGAATTGTACAGAGTATTCTAAAGGAAGAATCGTGTTAAACTTAAGAGGATGCAGTAAAGAGTTACAAGCATGTTGCCAGGACTGGAAGGTTTGTGTTATAAGGAGGTGCTGAATAGGCTGAGGCTTTTTTCCCCTGGAGCATCTGAGGGTTAAAATCGGAGGTTTATAAATTCATGAGGGGTGTGGACAGGGTGAATAGCCAAGTTCTTTTTCCAAGGGTGAAGGCATAGACTTAAGCTGAGAGGAAAGATTTTAAAAGGACCAGAAGGATAACTTTTTCAAGCAGAGGTTGGTGTGTGTGTGTGTGTGGAATGAGCTGTCAGAGGAAATGGTGGAGGCTGGTACAATTACAATATTTAAAAGGTATCTGGAGGGGTATATAAATAAGAAGGGCTTAGGGGGCCAAATGCTGACAAATGGGACTCTGTCAGGTTGGGACGTCTGATTGGCATGGATGAGTTCATTCAAAAGGTCTGTTTCTATGCTGTATGAGCCTGTGACTCCCTCCCTCTCTCTCTCTCTCTCTCTCTCTCTCTCTCTAAGTTGAACACTTTCAAAAATCATACTTTTATCAAATTGTGGTTGTAAGTTTTGAGATTACTGTTCTTAGTTCATGAACTAGATATTACTAACCTGTGTTTTCAGTGCTAATTTAATTTCTTCTAGCCCACCAGCACTGGTAGCTATTCTTAGTCTAATGATGATATCTCTCAAACTCTAGAATGTAACTGATCTATAGAGAAAATAGAAGTGGTGTTTATTTTGGGGATTACTCTGAACACAGGGTGATCAGAGCTATGCCTCCATGCTCAGTAGTCTGATGAGTGATATTTAAAGCATCTTTGTAATGTTTCTGCTCCTGTTGAATAAAATGTTTTAAAAAACAGCTGTCTGCTTTCCATACACTGTTCATTTTTAAAATGTTTCGAATCATAGACCAATCTTGTCAAGTGGGCATACTATTCACAGTGCTCTTCAGAAATTCACCTATGATGGTCATCTGATGGGCATTGCTGATAAAACCAAACTCAGAGCTACTTGAAGGAAGTAACTCATTGAAGTGAGAAAGCAAAATTAATACAAGGCAAGTATAAAATTATGCACTAATGATGAAAAAAGAAGTAATTCTTTTAGTCCTCACTACTGATAAGAATTGTGTTGGTAGTGACCAAGAATAAAGACACAGATCTTGATAGTCTTTGCTAAACAACATATCTGACAAATGCAGAGCAACAATGAAAGAATATTGAACTGCATGACAATAGAATATATGCTTGAGAAGATACCTACACTGTCAAGAAATTGTCGACAGATGATTTTGAGGACTGGTTCCTGTTGCAAAGATGAATTTAATTGCAAATTGTTTGAATGCTTAAATCCTCAAATATTTCTTTTTTGTTGTCAACCTTGATGTGAAAAGAAGAAAGTAACCACAGGGCTGCTAATACACATCTTAAAAATAATCTATGTCAAAACACAATGTGAAATATCACTTCATATCGTGACCAAACAAAAATAGGACACTGGGTTCAAACTAAATTGTGGCTTTAGGAAATACACTGGAAAGTAGCTCCTCTTGTAGAGAGTGATTAGGACTTTGAATGGACTCCTTCGTAAAAAGCGGACTATAAAAACATGATTAGGCAAATTTTAGGATGCTTATAGTCATTGAGATTGGCACACAAAAAGGCCCATCAGCCAATTGCATCTATGCCAATCAAAAACCACCACCTAATTATTCTAATTCCATTTTCCTGCATTTGGCCAATTTCCTTGACATCGTGAGTGCACAGTTAAATACATCTTAAATGATAAGATGATTTCTGCCTCTAATGCCCTTAAAGCGCATGAAGTTCCAGGTTCCCACCACCATCCGGGTGAAAAACTTTTTCCCTCACATCTCCTCTTCTGCCCCTTGCTTTTATATCTATGCGCCTGGTCATTGATCCCTCTTAATGGATTAACTAAAATGGTTTTAATGACCTTCATCTTTCAGAATCATTTCATTTTCTTCACTTTTCTCCCCTGCTTTTTACTATTTGAATGATAGCAATGCCAGCATTCATTGGGCTCATATCTAGCAAATAGATATTTTTGAGGGCTGCTTCTACACAAGAAACTGTACCTCTCGGTGCCTGTTCAGATATTGAATAACGAAAAAATTAATAAAGTTTTAGAGCATACACATTAGTTTTACGACTGCTTTAGAATTTGTTCCATTGAAATTGCAATCCATCACTTTGAATTCAGCCAATATTACAGTCAAATATCACGTTCTCTGACTTCATTTTTAAGCTTACTATCACATATTTAGTGCAGTACATACCTTGAGTCATGTTAGGTTATTTCATTATATCAAAGTATACCCCAATACATGATGTAAAATGTCCAGCAATCCTGAGATAGTGGTTTTCCTGTTTAGCAATATTTGTTAGTTACATCAATTTTCTTCTATATTGGGGATAACATTTTGTCTTAAGTATAATTGCAATATTAACCAGTCAGTTAGATTATGGTTCCAAGCTGATCGTTACAATTTTACCATCTCCATTTACTGAAATATCTTATCAAACAATAGACAGCATTTAAATTTATTAATTTCTTCTGCATAATATATTTTCATAATAGATATGAAAAGCACAGTGAAATCCAGGAATCTGACTGCTCTAAGTGTTTACACTTATGTTGTAAAGACTGTATCATTTAATTGATGTAAGTTTGCTCGCTGAACTGGAAGGTTCGTATTCAGACGTTTTGTCACCATACTAGGTAACATCATCAGTAAGCCTCCGGATGAAGCACTTATGGCATGGCCCACTTTCTACTTTTGTGTTTAGGTTTCCTTGGGTTGGTGATATCATTTCCTGTGGGACGTCATACCCTGTTTTTTTTCTCTCAGGGATGGTAAATGGGATCCAAGTCAATGTGTTTGTTGAAAGAGTTCCGGTTGGAATGCCATGCTTCTAGGAATTCTCATGCGTGTCTCTGTTTGGCTTGTCCTAGGATGGGTGGGTTGTCTCAATCGAAGTGGTGTTCTGCCTCTTCTGTATGTAAGGATATTAGTGAGCATGGGTCAAGTCTTTTCTTAGCTAATTGATGTTCATCTATCCTGGTGGCTAGTTTTCTGCCTGTTTGTCCAATGTAGTGTTACAGTTCTTGCAAGGTACTTTGTAAATGACATTAGTTTTGCTTGAAGTCTGTGCACAGTGTTTCAAGTTCATTAGCTGCTATTTTAGTGTGGTAGTTAGTTTGTGGGCTACCATGATGCCAAGAGGTCCGAGTAGTCTGGCAGTCATTTCTGAGATGCCTTTGATGTAGGGGAGAATGGCTAGGGTTTCTGGACATGTTTTGTCTGCTTGTTGGGGTTTGTCGCTGAGAAATCGGCAGACTGTGCTCATTGGGTACCTGTTCTTTTTGAATACACTGTATTGGTAATTTTTCTCTGCTCTACATAATTCCTTTGTGCTGCAGTGTGTGGTGACTAATTGAAATGATGTTATAATGCAGCTTCATTTGTGGATGTTGGGATGATTGCTTCTGTAGTTCATTATTTGGTCAGTATGTGTTGTTTTCCTGTAGATGCTGGTTTAAAGTTCCGCACTGGCTGTTCACTCTACTGTGACATTGAGGAATGGCAGTTTGTTGTTGCTTTCCTCCTCTTTAGTGAATTTTGTGCCAGTAAGGGTATTATTGATGGTCTTGAAGGTTTACTCTAATTTGTTTCATTTAGTGATGACAAAGATGTCATCCACATAGTGGATCCAAAGTCTGGGTTGGATGGTTGGCAGAGCTGTTTGTTCGAGTCTCTGTATTACTGCCTCTGCTGAGAACCCTGATATTGGAGATCCCTTGGGTGTTCCATTGGTTTGTCTGTAGATTTTGGTGTTGAAGGTAAAGTGGATGGTAAGGCATAGGTCCACGAGCTTGACGACAATCTTAAAAAAAACCCTAGCCACTCTCCCCTACTTCAAAGACATCTTGGAAATGACTGCCAGACTACTTGGACCTCTTGGCATCATGGTAGCCCACAAACCTACCACCACACTAAAACAGCAGCTAATGAACTTGAAAGACCCTATACAGACAACAAGCAAAACTAATGTCATTTACAAAGTGCCTTGCAAGAACTATGACAAACACTACATTGGACAAACAGGCAGAAAACTATCCACCAGGATACATGAACATCAATTAGCCACGAAAAGACATGACTCACGCTCACTAATACCCTTGCATACAGATGAGGAAGACAACCCATCCATCCAAGGACAAGCAATCAGAGACGCACATGAGAATTCCTAGAAGCATGGCATTCCAACCGGAACTCGCTTGGATCCCATTTACCATCCCTGAGGGGAAAAAAAAGGGGTATGACATCCCACAAGAAATGATATCACCAACCCGAGGAAACCTAAACACACAAATAGAAAGTGGGCCATGCCATCAGTGCTTCATCCGGAGGTTTACTGATGATACCTAGTGTGGTGATGAAATGTCTGAAAACTAACCTTCCAGCTCAGCGAGCAAACCTACATCTGGAACCTTAACCTGAGCTACAAATCTTCTCAAAACTTGCTAGTATCTTTTTAATTTTACTTTGATTGTAAACTACACTGGATAATGGACAGTGTTTTACAACAAAAAAATTGAGCAAATTGTTGCTCTACTGAAACTCATTGTGGGTTGTGTTTGTGCTGTTGCTTTGCTAATAGTGGGGGAAAGGTGTAAGAGGTGGTGTTCTTACTCCAGTGTCCAAGTACAAGGTGAGATTCATTAGCTACTGGATTCCTGATTGTTGTGTGGAGTTATGAATTCCAATAGGCTGTCAGCTTGACAATAACTATTTGATTGGCTCCTGGGTAGTTGACAGCCTGTGATGTATAAACTATACTGGCAGAAGCATTTAGACAGCTGAAAAGGCAGATGGTGTCTCTGTTTTTCTTTCTCTCTTCAGTAAAATACCCAAAGCTTGAATAAAGCCAGTTTATTTACTCCCACCTGTTGTTGTAAGGGTCTTGTGATCATTCAACTGGGTCTATTAATCCAGAAACTCAGCTAATGTTCTGGGGACCCTGTTTAAAATCCTGCTATGGCAGATGGTGAAATTTAAATTTAGCTTTATAAGGATGTTGCCTGGGTTGGAGGATTTGAGCTACAGGTTGAGTAGGCTAGGGCTGTTTTCCCTGGCGCGTCGGAGGCTGAGGGGTGACCTTATAGAGGTTTATAAAATCATGAGGGACATGGATAGGATAAATAGACAAACTCTTTTCTCTGGGGTGGGGGAGTCCAGAACTAGAAGGCATAGGTCTAGGGTGAGGGAGGAAAGAGACCCACGGGGCAACCTTTAGATGCTGAGGGTGGTACGTGTGTGAAATGAACTACCAGAGGAAGTGGTGGAGGCTGATACAGTTGCATTATTTAAAAGGCACCTGCGTGGGTATATGAATAGGAAGGGTTTGGAGGGATGTGGGCCAGGTGCTGGCAGGTAGGACTAGATTGGGTTGGGATATCTGGTCGGCATGTACAAGTTGGCTCGAAGTGTCTGTTTCCGTGCTGTACATCTTTATGACTCTAAGAGTCTACTGATGACCATGGAATCATTGTCAACTGTGAGAAAAATCTATCTGGCTTATTAATGTCCTTCGTGGAAGGAAATCTGCTATCCTCACTCGTCTGGCCTAAATGTGACTTCAGGGCCACAGCAATATGGCTGACTCTCAAATGCCTTCTGAAATGGCCCAGCAGGCTTCTCAATTGTATCAATTGTGCAAAGTCTGAACAAAAAAATGGAACTGGATAGATCATTTGGCATTGATCTAGGCACCTCAGCAACCCCACAAACAACTAAACTCTACATTCCTGTCGCAACTAGTCATGAATGGTGGTGTACAATTAAACAACTCACTGGAGGAGGAGGTTGCAAATATCCCCATGCCCAAAACATCAAAGATAAGGCTGAAGCATTCACAGCAATCTTCAGCTAGAAGTGCCAAGTGGATGATCCAAAAGTGATCCCGAACGTCATTGACACTGTTCTTCAGCCGACTTGAATCACTTCATGTGATATCAAAAAACAGTTGGGAATTATGGATACTGCAAATGTTATAGGTCTTCCACTAGCTGAGCTGTTAAAGTACAGTTACAACACTAGCATCTCTGTAACAATGTTGAACACTTGCCTAAGCATGTTCTGTGTACACAAAGCAGGACAAATCCAACCCGGTCAATTACCGCCCCATCGGTCTACTCTTAATTAAAAGTAAAGTGATGGAAGGTGTCATCAACTGTGTTAACAAGCAACACCTGCTCTGCAATAATTTGCTCAGTAGCACCTAGTTTGGGTTCCACCAGGGCTACTCAGCTCCTGATATCATTACAGTCTTTGTTCAAACATGGACAGAAGGGCTGAATTACCAAGGTGAGAGTGACAGCACTTGGTCAATTGCAGCTTTGACGTCAAGTGTGACATCAAGGAACCCTTGCAAAATTGAATCAATGGGTATCAGGGAGCAAAACATCTGCTGGTTGGAGTCATACCTGACACGTAGGAACTTGGTCTTGGTTGTTGGAGGTCGGTCATCTCAGCTCCAGGACATCTCTAAGGAATTCCTTAGGATAGTGTCCGAGGCCCAACCATCTTCAGCTGCTTCTTCAATGACTTGCACTCCATCATAAGGTCAGAAATGGAGATGTTCACCAACGATTGCATAATGTCCAGCGTTAGTTACAACTCAGTTAATGAAGCGGACCATTTTCAAATGCAACAAGATCTGGACAATACCCAGGCTTGGGCTGATAAGTGGCAACTAACATTCACAGCTCACAAATGTCAGGCAATGACCATTTCCAAAGAGAAATAATCTAATCACTGTCCCTTGACATTCAATAGTGTTACTATCACTGAATCCCCTACTGTCAACATCCAGTTGAGTTGACAAGGAATTCAACTGGGCTCACTATATATAAATACAGTGGCTCCAAGAGCAGGTCAAAGACTAAGAATACTGAGGATACTCCGTCCTCTCTTGATTCTCCAGAAGTCAGGAATGTGATGGAATGCCTCCATTTGCCTGGGTAGGTGCAGCTACAACTCTACTCAGCTTGACAGTACCATAAACAAAAGCCTGATTACCAACACATCCACAAGCATCCATTCCCTCCAATACCAATGCCCAGTAGCAGCAATGTGCACTATTACAACGTGCACAACAGAAATTTACGAAGGCTGCTTAGACAGCACCTTCCAAACCCATAACCAAGTCCATCTAGAGGATAAAGGCAGTAGACGCTTTGGAGCGCTACCACCTGCAAGTTTCTCTTCAAACCACTCACCATCTTGAGTTAGAAATATGTCACCATTCCTTTACTACTGCTGGGTTAACATTCTGGAACCCTGCCCCTGAGGACACTGTGTGTCAACTTGCGTGCAGACTGTAGAGCTACTAGAAGTAGCTCACCACCACCTCCAGGACAACTAGGGAGGGACAATATATGCTGGCCAGCCAATGACTCTCTTGTCCCATGAGTGAATAATACAAAAGTTGCTTTTAACCAATAAGCTGGTGTGTTTATAATTGGTTCACCAATCACTGTATCTCCTGTGAAGAAGAGAAAGAACTGAAGAAACGGGAAAATTTGTAGGAGCCCTGCCACTGAAATGCTTTGCCATTTTTCTGTTGTGTGTGTAAGGATTTTTTGTGGAAGTAGCTTCATGTTTTAACATAATAGGGTTATATGCCAACAGTTTACAGTCATTTACTAGTGGTTACAATCTATTTGTAATTTATTTTTATCAAAATCGATTAATTTCCAATCTTGGGCTGTATCTTCTTCCCTTCAACAGACCTGATATTTTTAGGAATTGTTAACTTTATTCCTGAAATTGGTCATCAAGTACTAAGTTTATCATCATTGTTGAAGGCTTGAACTATTCACTATGGTGTGATTACAGTTCATATTTTAAAATTAGCTGTTAGACCTCTCACACTAAACAATGACTTGTTGCAAGGAGCTATAAACCAAATGTTATCTGCTGAATACTCAGCAATTGATTAAATTGTAGTCAGGATCCTGTCAGACTCTGCAAATGACTGCTGAAATCGGAGTAGTATTTCAAAATTTCTCATCATATGTGCAGTTTAATATGGGAAGTAGTCAGTAAAATGGAACAGGTGTCTTATTATCCAAACATGTTTTCAGGCTGAGAATTCTTCTAATTTTCAGCCTCAATCATGAAATGATTGTCAATTTTACATTGTTTCTCCAAAGTAGTTGTAAATAATTATTATGGCATTGAATATTTTATTCCTTGCATACTAAATCAAGATTCTAAAATGTGGGGTAATATGCTATATTTAATAATTTGCAAATTTTTCCATCCCTGTCTTGGTTGTGACTTCTCATTCAGGGGTCAGGGCAACATATTCTATTTCTCCAGAAAGTGATCAAGTTGCTGGACTGTATTGGTTACAGTATTTGTTCCATACTTTTGAAATATTATCTGTGCTGGTTGGAACATACTGTAGCTTGGTAACTCAAACTTGGCTGTATTGGTAAAGCACTCTCTTGCCAGGGAATGAAACTGTTTGTCTGGATTAGGTTAAGCCAATGAGTGGTATTATTTCCAGGTGCAGTGGAGATTTGGGAGTCTCTGCTTGAGAAAGTGTAAATGGAAATTTAAGAAAACTGGAAGAATATCCCAAATTGTTTGTTTGATAGGTAGGAAGAGGTTGGGTGATGTATTTGACAACCTTACTCTGTGGTTTAATAGAATAATCAATTGGAATTTAGGTGGGAGGTTCATGATACAAAGTCATCATTGGGATGTATTGAGCATGCAAAAGTACAAGGAACTGACAAGTTTGAGAATCAGTTTAAAAAATATACCAGTTCTCATTTTTGAGATAAATTAATGGGAATATATTGCTTCCCTCAAAGACTTTCTGAAGAGTAATACAATACACAGAGGAGAGCATTTGGCCTATTTCACTTGTGCTAGCTCTTTAAGAGTCTCAATCCAGTTAGCCCCCATTTTTCTGCTCTTTCCTCATAATTCAGCAAATCTTTCCCTCGTGTATATCTAGTTTCTTATTTGGTAGATACAGAAGTAACTTTCTACACCACCATTTCAGACATTGTATCTGAATGCTTTATTTACAAAACCATGTTAACAAATTAATGCATCTTTTGTCTAATTTAGTAGTCTAAAGCCACTCATTCCATTTTAAGAATTTATCTTGTAAGAGTGACCTTGAAAGCCTTGTCATCCTTCTTCATTTACATAGTGTATGGTATTGGATTACTATCTGCATCACAGCTGTCCTTGGTGTCTTGCAGTTTGGACATTTATTTTTAATAAGACTGGAAACTTTTGTGATTCAATTGTCAGGAGAGGTTAACTTTCTAAGCATGAAAATGAAAATATCTGTGATTTGCATACACAATTAAGATATCTATATCCGTACAAGTTCTTACACTCCACTTTTTATAAGTGACCATATATTCCCCACTGAATCACAAGACTTGTTGTTTATGAGGATAAAGCTGCTATATGTTGAAACATGAAATGTATTGAACAAAACTAAAGCTGAATTCCATTCGGTGGTTAATTTATAGAGAACACTCTGTACCTGGATGATGTATGTTGTGTTGACAGTTGTAAGATCTGTTTGGTTGCCAAAATTACTACAGCAGTGAAATTTGAAATGATTACTTTAAAACAATTTTTAGTCCTTTCAATGCAATTTTCAGTAAATTATTTAACTGCTTTATCATAAAAATATTTAAATATTTCACAATTGTTCAGACAAATTTGACAGAACTTTGTTTGCCTGATTTGTGTCTCTCTCTCTCTCTCTCTCATACTCCACCCTGCTTTGTCTGCCTTTTTTTTATTCTGTGATTTTAGTGAGACAATGTAATTTTACATCTTCATTTTAGTATGCCTGCCCTCAAGCAGTTGAGGGTTCTCCAGCTTTTCCATGCAAAGTTAAAACCTGGGATTTAATTCAAGTATGCTACCAGGTTACCCACAAAAACAAAATTGCATACTTTTCTGAAATTCGGAGGTCCTCCTGGAACATACACTCACCTTACAAACTGATGACAGCCTACCTCTCAATAGCTCATATTCTGGTTGACCAGGAACATCAATATCCGTACCTTTGTCTGGGAATTTGTAAACATTTGCTGCAAGCTCAGAAAATTAAATCTGAGTTCCAAAAGAACTTTTTAAAAAATTAAACAAGGAGCTACTATTTAATAGGAACAAATGTTATAAATCAAACTTTTGTAATCTCCTCTGATTTTGTACTATGAGGTATTTGATGTAGAAAATGAACAGAAACCAATGACAGTTATCAATTGACATCTGTCATATTAACAACTTGTGCATATGGTCTCTTCCACTTGCTTCCTTTTCTGTGTCTAAATATACTTTTGAGACCATGGGCATAACTTCTGCTGTTTCTGCAGGATAAACTAATTTAGTTTATGGTTTAATTGCATTCTATTTTTATATTTACAATTTTCTTGTAATTACAGTAGACATCTGGTTGCTATACTAGCCAAAATCTATTAATGTAAGGTCATCTGAGATAATGGAGATAAATGTTATTGGTTCTGAGTGTCTCATATTTTTAATATGCCTTAGAGTGTTTATTATGAAAGTATGAATCAGATGTGTTTTCTTGCTGGTTAGCGTGCTTTGTGCAGGTGAAAGGATGAGTTTGCCCTTTTCCAGTGCTAATTTCCAAGTGGCCACAATAGTTCCAGATTACGTTTTAACAACATCAGTCTACATTTTTTGCTCTTTATTTTAACAATTTCTTAAAGCAGGGAATGTGAGAGACCTGATTTGAGTCATTTGTACACCTCACAGATGAAATCATTTGAAAATCTGTTTGGTGATGGTTTATATTGATATTTGGAGGTACAATTTATAGGAAACAGTGTGAATATTTCTTGAACTATATGGTAGTCTTTCTTTCTGTACTAAGATCAGAGTGTTGGTGTTGACCATGATCGAGGCAGCAACCTATTGTGACATAAGATAAAAAATGGAGTACTACTGATTGAATGTGAGGCGTTATGCAATCTGATCGACCTGGCCGCATTCCTGCTGTTATTCATTTACTGCAGAACTGGCAGTTGAATTGGGTAGCTGACTGCTAACAGGAGTGTGATCATTATAAATAATGTCAATAAAAGCACAGATCTGAGTCAGGAAAGCAGGGACTATCTCTTCAATGCCTGTTCACTATCTACAAAGCACAAATCAGGAGTGTGACCTCCATCTCCTAAAAGCACAAAGGCAGCAGAAGCAGCAAGTTCACATCCAAGCCACACAACTTCCTATTTTGGAGCTATATTATCATTCCTTTGTTGTTAGTTCCAGGATTTTGACCTATCTTCTTAGCAATATGTGGATGTCCCCAAGGCTCAAAAATGCACCTCTTATTCCATGGTTTATTACATGCAGAACCTTGGAACAACTGTTTTATAAATAACTCCTGCCATTGTTTCCTTCCCTTGCTATTTCTTAGCCCCATCCAATTTGATTCTACTTATTGATTTGCACATTCAAAGATCCTCTCCTATGAGTACATCAGTGTCATTCCTTTATAAGAATTCGACCCCACCTCCCTTTCCTCTTGGATTTATCCCTCCTAAATGTGAGGATATCCTTGGATATTTAGTTTCCAATCTTGGTCATCCTGTAGCCATATCTCTCGAATGGCAATTAAATGGTACCTGTTGCTAACTTTTGCATTCACACCATCAGACCGTTATGTAAATGCCATGTCCATTCCAATAGAGTGCCTTCAATATCAATTTTAATACTACTCTTCCATTTTGATCCCATTTGACTAATTGCCCATTACTTGTAACTTTCCATGACAAAGCTACTACATACTCAAGTATCTTATTCCTACTCGTGGTTGTAACTCAACTTGGACAGGTGCTTTGATGCTTTGTCTCAATACAGCAGGATTTCAAACATGCAGCTTTGCTAAAGGTCTGTCTGAATTCTGCTGCTAAATATAGCTAGCCAGATTAATAATGAATGACTGCAGTCACTGAATTGTGCCACTGCAGAAGGAAAATGGCAGATGATCTGTTAGAGAAAGCAGAAGAACATTTTGTGTCCTTTTTTTTGTTGGCATGCAGCCTTCCAATCCTTTAAAGCATCTTTTTCTTACTTTTGCATCCACAGGTAAATGCAGTTCAAAACGTTGGCTGCTGTGTTGAAGGGAATCTATTATTAAAGAATGTATTTATGAAGAAATAATTACACTGGAGAATAAAGTATTAGAATGTGAATTAGAATCACTTGGGAAAATTGAAATTATGTGGTTGTAGATTCTTCAGAAGCTTTGATAAAATGATGGATTTTTAGGGACATCAATACTCATTGCATATAACAAAGCAAGCAGTCGTTCTTGCTGTTCTTTAAAAGAATTGTCCAGTTAGTCTCACTCTCCATAGTTTCACCAGAGCTGTCCAATTTCTTCCCTTTTGATTTGGAGATGCAGGTGTTGGACTGGGGTGTACAAAGTTAAAAATCACACAACACTAGGTTATAGTCCAACAGGTTTAATTGGAAGCTCACTAGCTTTCGGAGCGACGCTCCCACAATCACCTGATGAAGGAGTGTCACTCTGAAAGGTAGTGTGCTTCCAATTAAACCTGTTGGATTATAACTTAGTGTTGTGATTTTTAACTTTGTTCTTCCCTTTTGAGTAGTTATCTCTCTCTTTTTTTTTGAAGTTTCTGTTCTGCTTCAAGTACTTCCAGAAGATGCAAGAGCTCTGTGGTCTGTCCATTTAGTTGAAACTTAAGTGATCCAGAATGCTGAAATGCACTTTGATATAAAAGTCATGACAATTGGTCTTCCTAATTTTTTTTTCCTTAATTTCAGCAATCAAAATGTTTTTTTAATCATACTACTATTTGATTATCCAAATCCCTTTCAATCTATTAAATTGACCAATATTTTTCCTGTGAGGAAGTTTGGCTGAAGTTCTGGAACTGGTGCCCAGAGTTTTTGTCAACTCATCTGTTCACATTAATTAATAGAAAAATTCACATCCAGGCATTCCCAGGTGTAATTCTGATTTTCTCAAAGGCACTTTTAATAGTTCTGAATGGCACGTTCTTATTACATTAGACTATTTGGACAGAATGCTATCTTTCAGGAAAATAGTTAAAATTTGGGCCAGGATGCATCTACCATGAGTCTGTGTATGATATCCTATCAGTCCATATAACGTAAAGAGTAGAAGACCATACATTGAGGAAGATAATATGCATTCAAAATATTGGTATGCTTTTAACTTTCACCTTTTCGATATTGGTCAACAGCAGAAAACTGTGTATTTAGGGTTATGCTTGTTATTGTGGACTTGAGATTGCCACACAGTGTAGTATAAGAGCAAACAGACATATTAAAATTATTAAGTTGCTTGTTTAGTATTTCTCACATTTGGAAGTAAGTTTTGTAATCTTGGAATTCTTTGAGTCAATGCAAACCTAGAGTTTAAGCTGCTCTTTACAGTTTGCTGTGAACATACAGTAGCAGTATAAATTATTTTGTAGTCTCTTTTAATATATTTATTAAACCAGTTGGTGAGTCCGCGTCTTAAAGAAGCATGCAATTTCAGACACATACAGTAATCTAATTAATTACATTGTTAGTGACAGCCATTGCAACAACAGGAGGAGGCAGGTGGAGTCCAACAGACAAAGTAGGCAAGCTGTTGAGCTGATTGTCCATTCCATTACTAATGTTAGTTAATGTGTACTATGAATAAAGATAAAATGTATAAGAACAATCAAAAACCTGAGAAAATGTTAGCTTTACAGGCAATACAGTATAGACACTACTGTAAGAAGTGTGGCAATCCATTTGTGTGTAGTGTGCTCCCACAAATGTCAATCTGGTAATAACCATTTAATCTGTTTTTGTGATGGAGATTTGAGAGATAACATTGATCACAAATAACTTGGCATTACTTTAAACAATAAAAGGCATGGGATCTTCCAGCTTCCCTTAAGTAGAGGGAAGCTTAATATCTAATCCAAAGGTACCTCCGCCAACAATGCATAACTCCCTCAATACTGCACTGGAGTATTATTACAACATTTTATGCACCTGTGAGATTGAACCTGCAATGCTGGCTCAGATATTCTGATCAAAGTCATTAGAGCAGCCTAGACTGGTGTGTGCATCAGGACCATGTGAAATTCTCAACGCAGCTGACTGGGAATTGTGTAGAAAATTAAATATCTGATGAGCAATTTCCCTGCGACTGGAAAACTCAAAGTCCATTTCAGTCAGAGAATTTGGATGATTGTGTCTCACTTAAGCTTAATAGTTACTCAGATGGAAATCTGAGGATTAAAAACATAGTCTAACTCTTGTAGTTAACTTACCAGCGACATCACCCCAGCCAGGTTCCTGACTCTATTGCATTTCAGCCCACCCACCTCCCCACCAGTAGCCCAACCAATCCCACCTTTACTACCTGACCCCCATCTCTGGATTGTGCAGAAGCTCTCCAACCTGTCTGACTCATCAATAATTCTTTCCCATGTCCCTAATTTCCCCTGTCCCCTATCCCATCCACCTAGTAGCCTACTCACCTGATGCAATACCCCCTCACCCATTGAGCAAAATATGTTATCATCCCCTCAACCAACTGAAGCCCAACTTCTCAATTAGCTTTCAAACTTGGATTTTTCCAGGAGCTGTCAAAATGGCAGGCTATGCTGCTGAACATTTAAATCTGCGAACACAACAAAAGGGTGCTTGATATAAAGGTATCTTTGCTGAATTTGTGGATTCCTGGACAGGTTTGTAATAGGATGCGCCAGTCCAGGAATCTACATTGCAGAAGACATCTAAATGCAAGTATATAAATTTCAATCTGATCAAGATGGAAATAGTGTTTCTGACCCTGATCAGTGTATCTGAGCCACTATGGCTCAGAGGATAGTGTACAACCAACTGACACACACATATGATAATAGCTTGTCTTCTACTATGTGAAATTTTGAAGTCCAAATCTATGCGTCTGAACTAACTCTGGTAAATGAAGTGGTTGCCTAGGCATTTTGAATGTGATGAATACATAATCACGTCTGGCATTGTATGTTATTCATATTTAATTTTAATTGTAGCCTGTTAATTTTTTTTTGGAGGTGAAACATTGCTGCAAATTTCTAACCAAAATCTCTTTATTTGCTTACGCAGATGTGCATAACAAGACTGGGACTCTAAAGCAAATTCATTGCTCTCAGTCACTGCCTGGAACCCCACTCTCCCTCAAATCTTTTCCTATTCATCTACCTACATCCATGGATGGGAAGTATAAGGAGATTGCAGAGGTAAGTGATTTACTTTTGCAGGTATTCACTCTCTTTTTCTTGTTAGTCTTTTCTCTGTAAGCAATGTATTTCAAAACCTATTGACCGATCTCAACAAAAGTTGGTGCAAAAGTATATGATTCAAGGAAGAACTGGTTAGTTTTTGGTGAATACGTAGACCTGAATCTTGTTTTATTTCTGTCAAAGACTCATTTATATTTGGAGATGGGGGGAAGTAACTTTTTTTAAATATGTTGAGGGATGTTTAGTTAGACTGTGTTTTCGGCTCTGACATCTGCAGCAAAGGTATAGTTACAGCTGGCAAGTTGTAACCAGAGATTTCAGGGTAGGTTGGTGGATGTGGATTAGTTTGAAGCATGCTTGGTGAAGTATGACTTCTTAACAAAAGGATTTCTTCTATCAATGTTGTAGTTCTGGAGCATTAATGCGATAGGGACAAGTGACATAGGCGGAAGGAGAAAAGAGGTCCTGCAAAGGGGGTTCAGGGAATTACGTAAGAAGTTGAAAAGCTGGACCTCTAGGATTACTTCTTATGCTATGTGCTGGTGAGGCTAGGAATAGGAAGATCGCACAGTTTAATACGTGGCTATAGAACTGGTGTAAGAAGGAGGTTTCTGGTTTGTGAATGATTGAGATGTCTTTGTGGAAGACGGGACCTATACAAGAAGGACTGGTTGCACCTAAACTGGAGGAGCCCCAATATCTGGCAGAGAGGCTTGTTAGTGCCACTCAGGAAGTTTTAAACTAGTGTTGTGGGCAATAGCAACCATAGCAGATGTAAGTCAAGTAAAATCACCAAGGAAGAGTTGGAGAAAAGGGCAGGAAGACTAAGAGGAAGAACAGACAGGCAGAGGTTACTAAACACAGCAGGACTGGTGATCTAAGGTGTATTTGTTTTAATGCAAAGAGTATGACAGGTAAGGCAAATTAACTTATTTGTATGCATTAATCCAAGTTCTGTGATGTTGCAGCTATTATAGAGACTTGGCTGAATGGGGGACAAGACTGGTAGCTTCATGTTCCAAGATTTAGATGTTTCATGCTAGTTGGAGAAGGATGTAAAAGAGGTGGAGGAGTTGTGTTACTGATCGAGGAGAATATCACAGCTGTACTGCCAGAGGGCACCTTGGACCACTCATCCAGCAAGGCCATATGCATAGAGCTCAGGAAGAGAAAGGGTGTAATATCTTCAATGGGATTGTTCAGTAGGCCTCCCAACAGCCCTGCAGGTGATAGAATAGCAGAAACGTGGACAGATGATGGGCAAATGTCAAAGCAATATGGTTGTTCTCATGGTTGATTTTAACTTGCTCTATATTGACTGGAACTTGCTAAGTGCCAGGGGCTTAGACAGCAGATAATGTGTTAGATGTGTCCAGGATGGTTTTTTGAAATAATATGTAAATTGTCCAGTTAGAAAAGGGGCAATACTTGGGGAATGAGCAGTGGGGAATGAGCTTGGCCAGGTGATAAAAGTATCACTGGGGGAGCATTTCAGGAACCGTACCATAATTCTGTAAGTTGTAAGTTCCTTATGGCTAAGGACAAGAGTAGTCCTTGGCTGAACGTATTAAACTGGGGGAAGCCTAACTACCACAATATTAGGCAGGAACTGGGGAATGTAGATTGGGACAGTTGCTTGAGAATAAAATCACATCTGGCATGTGGGAAACTTAATAGCCAGTTAATTGGAGTTTAGGACGAGCATGTTCCTGTGAAAATGAAAGATGAGGATGGGAAAGTTCGGGAGGACCAGAGAAAGTGAGATCTTAGCCAAAAAGGAAAAGGACGCTTACAAAGGTTTAGGAAACTGAAGACAGACAGAGCCCTTGAAGAATACAAAGATACCAGGGAAGAACTCAAACAAGGAATTAAGACGGCTAAAAGGGGTCTTTGGCAAACAAGATTAAAGAAAATCCCGAGGTGTTTTTATATAAATATAAAGGAAAGGGCATGTCCACTCAAGGATAATGGAAGGAATTTATGCGTGGAGTTGGAGGAAGTGGGTGAGGAATTCCATGTAGCTAAGTGTGAAGTCATTCACTTTGGTAGGAGTAACACGAAGATGGATTACTGGGCTAGTGGTAGACTACTTGGTGGTGTGGATGAGCAGAGGGATCTTGGTGTCCATGTACACAGATCTTTTGAAAGTTGCCACCCAGGTAAATAGTGCTGTGAAGAAGGCATATGGTGTACTGGGCTTTATTGGTAGAGGAATTGAGTTCCGGAGTCCTGAGGTCATGTTGCAGTTGTATAAGACTCTGGTGCGGCCTCATCTGGAGTATTGTGTGCAGTTTTGGTCGCCATACTACAGGAAGGATGTGGAGGCATTGGAACGAGTGCAGAGGAGGTTTACCAGGATGTTGCCTGGCATGGTAGGAAGATCGTATGAGGAAAGGCTGAGGCACTTGGGACTTTTCTCATTGGAGAAAAGAAGGTTTAGGGGAGATTTGATAGAGGTGTACAAGATGATTAGGGGTTTAGATAGGGTTGACAGTGAGAACCTTTTTCCGCATATGGAGTCAGCTGTTACTAGGGGACACAGCTGTAAATTAAGGGGTGGTAGGTATAGGACAGATGTTAGGGGTAGATTTTTTACTCAGCGGGTTGAGTTCATGGAATGCCCTGCCAGTAGCAGTGGTGGACTCTCCCTCTTTATGGGCATTTAAGCGGGCATTGGACAAGCATATGGAGGTTATTGGGCTAGTGTAGGTTAGGTAGGCTTCGGTCGGCGCAACATCGAGGGCTGAGTGAGTCTCAATCTGTTGATCTTCTCGGGCTTGTCAGTATAAAAAGAGTGTTTGATGTTTTGAAAAGCTTTTAAAGATAGGATCTATCCCAGAATGTTGAGGGAGGCAGGTGAGGGGATTGCTGGGACCTTTGTATCCTTTTTAGTCACAGAAAAGATCTCGGGGGACTAGAGTTGTTTCTCTTCTTTTTAAGAAGGGCAACAGGGATAATCCAGAAAATTGTCAGCCTTAAGTCAGTGGTAGGGTAATTATTGGAGAAGATTCATAGGGTTGGACATCCTTACGTTTTGGGGAAAAATACAGACATATTCATTATCTCCAGCATGGCTTTGTGTGATTAAAGGCTGTATTTCGCAAATGTGATTGAGTTTTTTTAAGGCAGACAAAGTTGATTGAGGGCAGATCAGTAGATGTTGTCTATCTGGCGTTTAGCAAGGCCTTTGAGAAGGTCCCTCATGGCAAGCTGATGGTAGCAGTGGAAGGATGCTTTTTTTGACTGGTGATTTGTGACCAATGGTTTTCCATAGGGATCAGGGCTGGGACTCTTATTGTTTGTAATTTTTATTAATGATTTGGAGGAGACTGTAGATGACTTGATTAGGGAGATTGCAGGAGCTATGGACAGTGAAGATGATTTCCAGAGGATAGTGAAGGATGTAGATGTGCTGGAGACTTGGGTGGAGAAATGGCAGATAATCTGGACAAAGACATTTTGGAAGATCTAATGGAGGGGGTGGGGGAGGGGGGTGGGGGTGGTGTGGAAGTATATACTGAATGGCAGAACCCTTAATAGCATTATCATACAGAGGGATCTAGGCTTACAGGTAAGTGCACACTTCCCTGAAAGTGGCAACACAAATGGTCAAGAAGGCAAATAACATGCTTGTCTTCATCGGTCAGGGCACAGAGTATAAAAATTGGCAAACCATGTTGTAGTTGCACACAACTTTATTTCGGCCACATTTGGAATATTCTGTTCAATTCTCGTTGCCATGCTACCAGAAGGATGTGGAGGCTTTGGAAAAGATACAGAAAAGTTTACCAGGATGTTGCCTGGTTTGGAGGGTATTAGCTGTGAGGAGAGATTGAACAAACTTAATTTGTTTTCAGTTGAATGTCGGAGGCTGAGGGGTGACATGATAGAAGTTTACTAAATTGAGGCATGGATAGTCAGAATTTTTTTCCCCACAGTAGAAATGTTAATTACTAGAGGACATAGGCTTAAGGTAAAGGGATTGCTTAAAGGAGGTATGAGAGACTATTTTTTTGAGAGGCTGGTAAATGTCTGGAATGTGCTGCTATAGGAGATGGAGATATTTGCAACATGCAAGAGGCATCTTGACATATATGAATAGTAGGGAATAGAGGGTCGCAGACTGTGTCGTGGCAAAAGGTTTTTAGTTTAGAAGGCATTGTGTTGGTGCAGTCTTGGTAGGCCAAAAGGCCTATTGTATTGATCTTTGCTCTTTGATCATTCACCTATACAGTCAATGGTCGGGTCCTGGTGTGTGTTAGAGGAGAAAAAAGACATATATGGGGTACGGATTTATAGCTCCTTGTACGTGGTGTCACAGGTGGACAGGGTGGTGAAGAAGGCTTTTGGCATGCTTGTTTCATCAGTCAGAGCATTGAATATGAGTTGGGATGTCTTGTTCCAGCTGAGGCCACATTTGGATGGCTGTGTGCAGGTCTGGCCGCTCTTTTGTAGAAAGGATATTATTTAATGAGAAATGCAGAAAAGATTTATTAGGATGCTACCTGCACTGAAAGGTTTGAGTTCTAAGGAAGGGTTGGATAGGCTGAGACGTTTTTCCCCAGGCGCACCTTTTATAGGGGCCTGTAAAATCGTGAGATAAGATAGTTAGCTAATGGCCTTCCCAAGATGGGAGAATCTAAAATTAGAGGGCATAGGTTTAAGGTGAGAGGGAAGAAATACAAAAAGGTCCAGAGGGGCAGTTTTTTCAGTGGTGAGTGTCTGGAACGGGCTGCCAGAGGTTGTGGCGGAAGCAAATCCATTTTCATCATTTTAAGAAACATTTAAACAGGCACATGGTATAGAGTGAATTGGACCAAACACAGGCAAATGGGACTAGTTTAAATTGTAAAAACTGGCGGCATGGACAAATTATGCCAAAAGGTCTGTTTCCATGTGGTGGACCAATAGGACTCTATAACTGCATAATTATAATAATCTTTGATCAAATGCAGCACAGTGGGGAAGCATATGCTTTACTGAGTACCTGCTTCACTTATTTGTTTATTTTTTTTCAGGACTAATTCTCTGGCAATTAGAAGCTGATTAATGTTGGTTTTTGTTCATGAATGGTAAAACCTAGATCTGTTTATCTTAAGATTTTTCATATTTGAGTACTGCGTATGTTTACTATCTTTGTTTTGTGCCTGTTTGTTTTTTGGAATTCCAGTTAGATTTCTTGCATCTACCAAGGTACCAAAAAAGGTTCTTATCAAAGTCCTTTCTTATCTATTCGATTGTGGCTAGAGAATCTCCTAGAATGGCTTTTTTTCCCCCATTCTTGTGCCATTCTCTCTGGTGTACCAGAAAGTTTTTTATATTAATGATTCCCTCCTAATTCTAAATTACATGCTGGTATCATCTTAAAATCCAGCATGTGTTTCCACAAAATCTTTTTCTTTGTTTTGAGCGTTCTGATATTTTGTTTTGAGTGCTACCGTTTGGTTGTCAGGGGCTCCACTTACATTTCCACTAACTCATACTTGTTAGGTGATGCAGTCAGAAATGTCAGAACAAATACCTTCTGTATTTGTTCTGACATTTCGGGTATTTGGATCCATGCAAGTAAATTAGAAGAATTTGTATACTCAATGATCAACCTTCTGTTAGAGTTAAAGCCACAACATGCAAGGAAAACATTAATTCCTTCAACACCATAGTGTTTAAATTGGTGCAACATAACCGATATGAGTTAGGTCAAAAGCTTTTCCTTAGAATAATGACCATTACTTGAGGCCATCACCGTAAGGCACATCTTCCACAAAGTCAGAAGTCGCACAACACCAGGTTATTGTCCAATGGGTTTATTTGAAATCACAAGCTCTTGGAGTGCTGCTTTTTCTTCAGATTATGTCACCTGACGAAGGAGCAGCAGTCCAGAAACTTGTGATTTCAAATAAACTTGTTGGACTATGACCTGGTATCATTAGTCTTCTGACTTCGTCCACTGCAATCCAACACTGGCACCTCGGCATCACAACTTCCACAGACAAGTGAGGTCGCAACTGATGTATTTTTATTGGCTTATGTGCAAAGCCAGAAAATTTACCCAGGTCGTTACTACCATTTTACTGCATCTCCGATCTCCATTTCAAATTTAAACTTACCAATTGGCAACAACTATATTATACAGGGGTAGGTACTGTATTCTTTCCTCCAGGTAGTAGCCTCCATAACCAACCCTTTAAGCTGGAGATTCCATATTCAGTTGCAAGGGTTTCATGACCTTGTTGACTACTTGTTCTCCTGGCTGGTTAGCTGAGTATTCCTTTGTTGACAGGTTTTTAAGCTATTCTCTCTTTTTGCAGCCTCCCTCTTCTCCCACCACTTGCAACCTCCACCATTCCTCTCATTTCCTTGTATCCTCCCGCCATGCTACCCCCTCCATAGTGCAGCGTGTACCCCCTTCCACATGGCAGCCAACACCATCTCTCCTCTTCCCTTGCAGCACCCTCAACCCTGCAGCCTCTTACCTTTTTTCGCTTCGCTTGCAGCCTTCTGTCAGATAGAACTCCACGACAGTCAACCCCCTTGGTCGCAAAATGCTTCTCCCCAGCAGTGGCAAAAGTCTCCCCTCCACGCACCAAGTGGCTCAAGGCTTCTCCCCGTGAATAGCCCTCAGTGGCAAAAGGTGGCTTATTCACTTAATTTCCTTTCCTTCTTACTCACTGTGTTCTTCCAATCTCAGACTTGCTCTCAGATTCTTATCAGTAGCATGCATGGAAGTGAACTAGCCTGTGATTGGAGGAGCAACTCCTCAGAGTCTGTCCATTCTAGCCAGGAAGGTGACTTTGATGAATGATTGCCCCTCCATGACTGAATTTTCCTGGCATTTTGGAAGCAAATTTGAAACTGTTCCCATGTGTTTTGAGTGTTTTCCACATGCTGACAACATCCACCTGCACCTCACCACCATCTGTGGTTTCATCCATTGTTTCTAAATGCCTGACTGATTACTGGATGTTAGAAAAGCAATGAGCAAAAAAAAAACATTTTGAAGTAAATATAAAGAGATCCAAAACCATTTGTCTTTGGTGCATGCTGCAAATCTCTTCCCCGTCCATCAAGTCCAACCTTTTTAAGTGGGTAATAGTTCAATGCCAAAGCAGACTGTGTTCACAGTCTTGGTTATTGACCTTCCAGTTACAGAGGAAACTCGACTATCCAAAGGACACGAGCAGAGAGTATTTTGTTTGGTTAATCGATGCCGGATAACATTTAGCCATGCATCGGGACCTTGCGGTCTTGTTTGGATGATCTGAAGTTCGATTAATAGAATACCGGATCATCGAGTTTCCTCTATATGTATTAGTGCCTTTGCTCAGACCATGTATACCGACTTCCATATCATCACCCAACTCCACCCTTGGCATGACTACTTTGAAACCTGCATCTATGCTATTATCTGGTTAATCATGCTAGTTGTGAATATCTTTGTTTAAAGTCAAGAAGAAATAGGTTATTTATTGTCTGAGCTTGTATAGGAAGCATCTTTTGACATTGGATGTGGAATAAGAGGGGTAAGACCAACAAAATCAATAAACTCTTTCTGCAAAGACAAAGAGGAGTCTTGATTTTGAGTCCACCACCTAGTTTGGAATCTATCAATAATCCAAGCCATTGAATTTTATGATTCCAGAGTCACCCTGGCTAATCTTCCATTCCCTGATATTATAGATTTAAGCTCATCCACTTAGGATGTAAATAGCTTAAATGTATAAGTTAAACCAAATCCTGTTCAACCTTCTCTCCTATGTTTGCTACTGTATATGGACTCTTGGTTACTGAATGCCTCAAATTTTAAATTTCTCATGTTGATTGTCAAATTATCCATGGCATTAGCACTCCTTATGTCTCATATACATGTCTTCTTTAACTTCACTGTGACATTGGACACATAGCTGACACCCAGCTCGACATCGCTACTGTATTTTCTCTAAACCTCTACTGCTTCTGCATTACTTAGCCCCATTTAGTTTTGTTAGAAGATAAATACCTCAAGGTAAATACTAGAAACAGAACCAAGAACAATCCCTTTATGTATTAAAATATGTAGCCTCCAGAACGTGACAAGCACCACACTGTGAACGTGACTAACTGTCCTTAAATTTTTTTGTCCATTCAATTCTTAGCACTTGGGATTATTTAACAAATTTTGTCAATTGCATGTAGTGTTGGACACTGAAGTTTTTTTTCAAGAAATGGAATCATAGGTTATGATCAGCACTTGTGTGTCAATAGCTGAAATGACATGCTGTCTGATACATTCCACCACTTTCTGGGATGTTAACCTATATACCTAGAATCACATTGGTACTGATGATGATATGTTACATTTACTTTTTGAGTGCTATGCAGAAACTCTTTTTGGCAGTATCCTATTAGAGTCATAGTCATAGAGATGTATAGCATGGAAACAGACCCTTCAGTCCGACTCATCCATGCTGACCAGATATCCTAACCCAATCTAGTCCCACCTGCCAGTACCCAGCCCATATCCCTCCAATCCCTTCCTGTTCATATACCAATCCAGATGCTCTTAAATGTTCTAATCACCACTTCCTCTGGCAGCTCACTCCATACACATACCACACTTTGCGTGAAAATGTTGCCCCTTAGGGGAAAGATATAAAAGAGACCTCTCACCCTAAACCTATGCCCTCTAGGTCTGGACTCCCCCACTCCAGGGAAGGAACTTTGTCTATTTACGTTATCCGTGCCCGTCATGATTTTATAAACCTCTATAAGGTCAACCCTCAGCCTCTGATGCTCCAGGGAAAACAGACCCAGCCTATTCAATCTCTCCCTTTAGCTCAAATCTGCTAGGAGAAAGTGAGGACTGCAGATGCTGGAGATCAGAGCTTAAAAACTTGCGCTTTTCCAGCAACACATTTTTAAGGTGTATAGCTCAAATCCTCCAACCCTGGCAACATCCTTGTAAATCTTTTCTGAACCCTTTCAAGTTTCACAACATCTTTCCGATAGGAAGGAGACCAGAATTGCACTCCATATTCCAACAGTGACCTAATCAATGTCCTGTACAGCCACAATGTGACCTTCCAACTCCTGCACTCAATACTCTGACCAATAAAGGAAAGCATATCAAATACCTTCATTATCCTATCTGCCTGCGACTCCACTTTCAAGGAGCTATGAACCTGCACTCCAAGGTCTCTTTGTTCAGCAACGCTCCCTAGGACCTTACCATTAAGTGTATAAGTCCTGCTAAGATTTGCTTTCCCAAAATGTAGCACTTCGCATTTATCTAAATTAAACTCCATCTGCTGCTGCTTAGCCAATTGGCCCATTTGATCAAGGTCCCGTGGAAATCTTCTTCGCTGTCCACTACACCTCCAATTTTGGTGTCATCAGCAAACTTACTAACTACACCTCTTATGCTCACATCCAAATCCCTTACATAAATGAAGAAGAGCAGTGGGCCCAGCACCGATCCTTGTGGCACTCCACTGGTCACAGTCCTCCTGTCTGAAAAACAACCTTCCACCACCACCCTCTGTTTTCCACCTTTGAGCCAGTTCTATATCCAAATAGCTAGTTCTACCTGTATTGCATGAGATCTAACCTTGCTAATCAGTCTCCCATGGGGAACCTTGTCGAACGCCTTACTGAAGTCCATATAGATCACATCCACCGCTCTGCCCTCATCAATCCTCTTTGTTACTTTTTCAAAAAACTCAATCAAGTTTGTGAGGCATGATTTCCCACGCACAAAGCCATGTTGACTATCCCTAATCAGTCCTGGCCTTTCCAAATACATGTACATCCTGTCCCTCAGGATTTCTTCCAACAACTTGCCCACCACCGACATCAGGCTCACTGGTCTATAGTTCCCTGGCTTGTCCTTTCCACTCTTCTTAAACAGTGGCACCACGTTAGCCAACCTCCAGTCTTCTGGCACCTCACCTGTGACTATCGATGATACAAATATCTCAGCAAGAGGCCCAGCAATCACTTCCCTAGCTTCCCATAGAGTTTTAAGGTAAACCTGATCAGGTCCTGGGAATTTATCCACTTTTATGTATTTCAAGACATCCAGCACCACCACCTCAGTAATATGGTTAGATGTGAGCATCACTTGTGTTGCTACTGTATACCAATAGCATGAGAGAGTTTGCTTCACGTGTCGCTTAAATGTTTAAGATCCGTTACTCACCAGGGAATTCTGTGTTAGACTGGGCATCTTGTGAACAGCTAGTGACAGCCATTGGCACAATGAGCTGATCAGGTTAGAAGTTACCTCTCAGGATAGCTTTGAATACTTGGTAGTTAACTGTCCAGTCACTATCTAACTGGTCTCCATGGTCTCACCTCTATCAATTGGAATCCAATTGTCAACAATCAGCATCCTTCTCATACAGTAGAAAATATTGTTCCCATTTGCATTGGTATTCTTATATCTTGATAAGCGCAAGACAAAATGTTTCAGCAAATGTTTCAATACTCCAGGTCTCTACTGCCAAATGACTGTCATAAATACCACTGAAATATGCTGTCAGAAAGTATGCTTATTGGTCTAAATTGTCTTATGGTAAAAGTACCATTTTTTGATTTCTGTATTTCTAAACTCCATTATTCTTTCTATCATCCCGCAATTATTTTAAAACCAAACTTGACTATTTACCTTTCTTGCCTCATCACTTCACTTCTCCTGTTCTTCTCAAACTTTGTTTTCCTCGAGCAAGCTTTGGCTCTTATTATAAAGTAGCTTAAAGTTCTTGCTTCATAATGAATGCAACACTTGCCCTGAACTGAAGTTCAACAATTTCAACTAAGTTAATACTGCACTAAGGAGAAAGTGATGACTGCAGATCAGAGACCAGAGTGTGATGCTGGGAAAGCACAGCAGGTCAGGCAGCATCTGAGGAGCAGAATAATTGACGTTTCAGGCATAAGCCCTTCATTATGAATGAGACTTGTGGGCTGGGACTGAGAGATACATGGGAGGGGGGTGGGATTGGGGGGAAGGTAGCTGAGAAAGCGATAAGTGAATGAAGGTGAGGAAGAAGTTGATAGGTCAGAGGGGGGGAGTGATGGACAGGTCCGGAGGGCGGTGCCGATTTGAGGTTTGGAACTGGGATAATGTGGGGGGAGGGGAAATGAGGAAGCTGTTGAAGTCCACATTTATCCCGTGTGGTTACAGGTCCCAAGGTTGCGGTTTGGCGGTGGAGGAAGCCCAGGATCTGCATGTCCTTGACTGGGTGATTAGATTAGATTACTTACAGTGTGGAAACAGGCCCTTCGGCCCAACAAGTCCACACTGCCCCACCGAAGTGCAACCCACCCATTCCCCTACATTTACCCTTTCACCTAACACTACGGGCAATTTAGCATGGCCAATTCACCTGACCTGCACATCTTTGGACTGTGGGAGGAAACCGGAGCACCCGGAGGAAACCCACGCAGACACTGGGAGAATGTGCAAACTCCACACAGTTAGTCGCCTGAGGTGGGAATTGAACCTGGGTCTCTGGTGCTGTGAGGCAGCAGTGCTAACCACTGTGCCACCGTGCCGCCCATGAACTCATCTCTTCCTACCTCAACACCATCCTGTCCCCCTTAGTCCAGAAACTCCCCCTCTTACATCGTGGTTACAACGGCAGCAGTGGTAGGGGGAGCTGAATTGTTCAGCCATGGGGCGGTGGGATTGATGGGTGCGGGTGTCCGAGATTTTCTTTTGAAGCGATCTGCAAGAAGGTGCCCTGTCTCCCCAATGTAGAGGAGACTACGCCAGGTGCAATGTGTGCAGTAGATGACATTGGAAGAGGTAAGGTAGATTTCTGACGGATGTGGAAGGATTCCTTGGTGCCTCAGACAGAGGTGAGGGGAGTGGTATGCATACAGGTTTTGCACATCTTGCGGTGGCAGGGAAAGATGCCAGGTGTGGGGTGTGGGCTGATGGAATGTGTAGACCTGATGAGGGAGTCGTGGAGGGAATAGTCTCTCTGGAACGCTGATAGGGGTAGGGAGGGAAAAGTAGCTTTGGTGATGCGGTCCGTTTGGAGGCGGTGGAGGATGATGCAATGCATGTGGAGGTTGGTAGGGTGGAAGGTGAGGACTGGGGGGGGTCCTGTACTTGTTGCATTGGAAGGGGTGGTGTTTAAAGGCAGTGGTGTGTGAAGTGGAGGAGATGCGCTGGAGGGCATTGTTAACCACATGGGAAGGGAAGTTACGATCATGGAAGAAGGCCATCTGGGACTTTGAGGTGGAATTGGCCATCATGGGAACAGATGCGGTGGAGGCGGAAGATTTGGAATAAGGGATGGTGTATTTACAGGAGGTAGGATGGGAGGAGATGTAGTCTGGGTAGCTGTGGGATTCGGGCTTGAAGTAGATGTCTCTGGTTAGTCGGTTGCCGAAGACAGTGATGAAGCGGTCCAGAAGGGAAGGGAGGTGTCCAAGATGGTCCAGGTGAAGTTGATGTCTGGGTGTAAGGTGTTCATAAAGTTGAACTGCTCAATCTCCTCGTGGGAGCACGAGGTGACACCGATATAGTCTTCGATGTAGCGGAGGAACACGTGGGGGGGGTGGTGCCGTTGTAACCACGATGTAAGAGGGGAGTTTCTGGACTAAGGGGGACAGGACGGTGTTGAGGTAGGAAAAGATTAGTTCAGTGGGACAGGCGCAGGCTGAGGACCATGGTCGATTTGGGGCAGTCAGGTTTGTGAACCTTAGAAAGGGGGTAGAATTGGGCAGTGTGGGGTTCGTGGACAATGAGGTTGGAGGCTGTGGGTGGGAGATCCCCAGAGCGGATGAAGTTGCGAATAGTTTGGGAGATGATGGTTTGGTGATGGGAGGTGAGGTTGTGATCAAGGGGGCAGTAGGAGGAGGTGTCTGCAAGTTGGTGCCTGACTTCAGTGGTGTAGAAGTCAGTGCGCACCGCACCCTTCACCTCCTCCAAGATTTTCGTTTCTCCTGCCCCCAATACTTCAGCTACACAATGGACATCCAGTCCCTGTACACATTGATCCGCCATGACGAAGGTGTCCAAGCCCTCTGTTTTTTCCTCTCTCGCCATCCCAACCAGTACCCTTCCACTGACCACCTCATTTGCCTGGCTGAATTGGTCCTCACCCTCAACTTCTCCTTCCAATCCTCCCACTTCCTCCAAACCAAAGGGATAGCCATGGGCATCTGCATGGGTCCCAGCTATGCCTGCCTGTTTGTTGGATACGTGGAACAGTCCATCTTCCGGAGTTACACCGGCACCACACCCCACCTGTTCCTCCGCTACATCGAAGACTGTATCAGCGCCGCCTCATGCTCCCACGAGGAGGTTGCACAGTTCCATCAACTTTACCAACATCTTCCACCCTGACCTCAAATTCACCTGGACCCTTCCCTTCCTGAACCTCTCCACCACTGTCTCCAGCGACCGACGACCCACAGACATCTACTATAAGCCTACCAACTCCTGCAGCTACTTAGACTACACCTCCTCCCACCCAACCTCCTGTAAAAGTGCCATCCCTTATTCCTAATTCCTCCGCCTCCGCCGCATCTGTTCCCACAATAACCAATTCCATCTCAAAGTCCCAGATGGCCTCCTGCTTCCATGATCGCACCTTCCCTTCTCATGTGGTTGATGATGCCCACCATCCTTGAACCCCACAAGTCCCCATGCAATAAGGACAGAACCCCCCCAGTCCTCACCTTCCACCCCACCAACCTACGCATACATTGCATCATCCTCTGCCACCTCCAAACGGACCCCACCGCCAAAGATATATTTCCCTCCCTACCTCTATCAGCGTTCCAGAGAGACAATTCTCTCTGCGACTCCCTCATCAGGTCCACACATCCCACCAGCTTGCACCCTACACCTCCGTCCAAGGCGTCAAGGAATCCTTCTGCATCCATCAGAAATTTACCTTTACCAATGTCATCTCCTGCGCCCGTTGTACCCGGTGTGGTCTCCTCAACATCTGGTAGACAGGACACTTTTTTTTTTTGCGGATCATTTCAGAGAATACCTCTGGGACACCCGCACCCATCAACCCCACCGCCCCATGGCTGAACACTTCAACTCCCCCCTACCACTCAGTCAAGGACATGCAGATCCTGGGCTTCCTCCACCGCCAAACCTTTGCCACCTGATCCCCTCCTCAACATTATCCCAGTCCTAAACCTCCAACTCTGCACCGCCCTCCGGACCTGTCCATCACACACCCCCTCCAACCCACCTGTCACCTTCTCCCTCACTTTCATCCTCCTATCGCTTTATTGCTTTCTCAGCTACCTTCTTCTTCTTCCGCCCCACCCCTCCCCCAATTTATCTCTCCACCCCAGCCCGCAAGCCTCATTCATAATAAAGGCTTATGCCCGAAACATTGATTATCCTGCTCCTCAGATGCTGCCTGACCTGTGCTTTTCCAGCAACACACTCTTAGAATAGGCTTAGCGCAGTATTATGATTATTCAGATGTGCGTGCAGTATGAGCAACATCCAAACCTTTCTTCTCTCTATAAATAATTGCTGTTGTTTCCAACTGAATGGCAAATGGCATCTGAGAGTTATTTTGAACTGTTCCTTGTTTTATATTTATTTACTTATTGCTTTAGGAGCTGTTCACCCGATCACTGACAGAGAGTGATATGAGGACTGCTCCTTACGAATTTCCAGAGGAGAGTCCAATCGAACAGCTGGAGGAGAGACGGCAACGTTTGGAACGCCAGATCAGTCAGGATGTGAGGTAAACTGAATTGCTGTACAACTCTAGGTGGCATGCCTTTTTAATAATTTGCTCCATCAAATGATGTAAACAGCAAGAACATTATTGTTATTTATTTTGCAGTATGTGCCATTGAACATAGGTGCAAATAGTAGGCCATTCAACCCCTCAAGCCCGCTTTGCCATTCAGTATGGTCATGGCTGATCATTGAGCCTAATCCCCCCCCCTCCCCCATATCATTTGATCCCTTTTAGCCACAAGAGCCATATCTACTACCTCTTTGAAAAAGCAGTTTATCTTCATCTCAATCCTAAAAGGTTTACCCTTTATCCTTCAGCTATGATCCTTGGTTCTGGACTCTCCCACCATCAGGAAAATCCTTCCTTCCTGTATCTAACTGTCTAATCCTGTTAGAATTTTATAGCTCCTCCCCCCCCCCCCCCCCCCGCCCCACCTCCTTTCTTCTAAGCACCATGGAATACAATCCAAATTGATTCAATCTGTACCCATATGTCAGTCCTGCTGTTCGAGGAATCTATTTGTTAAATTGTGGCTGCACTCTGCCTGTATTAAAAACAAAAACATCCATCCTCCAATAAAGAGACCAAAACTCCAAACAATATTCCAGGCGTGTGCTCACCAATACTCTGTACAATGGCAGCTGGACCTCCTTCTTCCTGTACTTGAATCCATGCCATGAAGGCCAATGTACAGTTTGCCATCTTTACTACCTGCTGCACCTGCTTGCACATAGTGTGCTAGGCACCCAGGTATCATTTGAACGTTTCCCTTTCTGAATTTACAGACATTCAACTAGTAATTGTCTGTTGTGGTTTTGATGCCATAGTAGGTTACCTTACACTTAACCACATTGTTTGCCAGCTAACTAAACCAAGTCAGCAAGATCAGTGTGAAAAATGTACATGTTGCAACAGTTAGAGATTGGAATTGAAACAGAGTGGAGAAATGTGTGTAATATTTAATACCAGTTTGCTTGACATCTTCTAGATCATCATTATAACAGTTGATTGGACTTAATTGGTGCAGCCAATTCTAGTTTTTATTTTTCTGAATGAATTTTTAAAATTAGTTGATATTTATTGGATCTTCAGGTACCCTTTGAATAAAAATTAAGCAATTAAACAAATTCTCACTTAGAAATAGCTATAAATTTTGTGTGTAATATCATCATCCATTCAGTGACCAGTTATTAACATTAAATGGAAGAGAAAAGACTGACCAAATTTGACCTCACCATTGTGAGAAATTATAAATCCGTTTACTTTGTATAATCCATTAGGCTTTTCTGAAGAAAAGTACTAACTGATTAATTGTAAGAGGAGTTGTGCACTTGTCAACAATGGAATGCGAGTTGAAAATCCCATCATGGATGCGATTAAATCTTATGGTGGTTTGACCAGTGTTATCGAGCAGTGGATTGCTGAATGTAACAATCTTATTTATTGGTCAAATATTATTGCACAAGATGACGAGTGAAAGTAACTTCCTTCTATTTGTTACCAGATCTAGCTGCAATTTGTTTACTTACCAAACCTTCACACACCAAAATGAAGACACAAATTGATAAAAGGATGTAGTTGTGTTGTATATTAAACTTATCTCTGGTGAAAAAAAAGATGAATGCAGTTGGAAGGTTAACGTTCTTCTCTCTCTTTTCCATGTCTACATGCTTTCCCTTAATTTTTTGTATTCATACTTAAGGTTGCTTTTTCTGATGAAAGGTCATTACAAATGGGATTGATCCTCAGCACCTCTTATTTTTATTAGGTGACCTTGTTCAAGTAGCTCCATGTTGCCAAGTTAGAGCCCTTCTGGCAGAGTTATGGATTCAAGTCTCACAGCTGAATGATTCTGTCAGCAGCCAGTGGAGGGAGAAGCTATGTTGAGAGCAGAAGAGAATGCATGATGTTTTGTCTCTCGAAAGGCAAAACTGACGATGCCAAATGTTCTTGCACTGCTGTGGTAGAAAGAAGCGCAGAGAGATTCATCACAGTAGTTTTAATATTGGTGAAGAGAGTTTGGAAATATGCTAGGAAAGGATTGGAACTAAAACGCTTTTTAATAAAAGATGCAGAAAAGCCATTATGTTTGTGACATTGACAATTGGTTCTAAATGACCACTTGACCATTAATGATAAGACAGCCTTTGTGGTGCACTCATTCTCCATGATGTTTTATTTTTAACTTGATATTGGTTTTACACTCGCTACGATTTGGAGATGCTGGTGTTGGACTGGGGTGTACAAAGTTAAAAATCACAACACCAGATTATAGTCCAACAGGTTTAATTGGAAGCACTAGCTTTCGGAGCACTGCTCCTTCATCAGGTGGTTGAGGAGGACACAATTGTAAGACACAGAATTTATAGCAAAAGTTTACACTGTGATGTAACTGAAATTATACATTGAAAAATACCTCGATTGTTTGTTGAGTCTTTCATCTGTTAGAAGTGAAACTGTCATGGTATTATTTCATATGTAAATCTCAAAACTTTCTTTAAAAAAGTTATATTCTCAAGTTAACTTCTAACAGATGAAAGACTCAACAAACAATCGAGGTATTTTTCAATGTATAATTTCAGTTACATCACAGTGTAAACTTTTGCTATAAATTCTGTGTCTTACAATTGTGTCCTCCTCAACCACCTGATGAAGGAGCAGTGCTCCGAAAGCTAGTGCTTCCAATTAAACCTGTTGGACTATAATCTGGTGTTGTGATTTTTAACTTTACACTCGCTATTTAGTTTAATTTGTGTGTCCATTGCTCCTGTTAGAACCAGAAGTTAGTTACACATACATGTCACAGACTGCCCAAGCATTAAGTATTTTTACATTCAAGTCTAGACTATACAAATTCCCATTGTAACAGAACAATGTTCAGGTTTTATTATTAGAACTTGTCTCACGCCAGTTTTGTGCCATTCTGGGCTCATTATTGCCATGCAACTAATGATCTGTGCAGCAAATGGAATTGCAAATTCTGCTTGTGTTTTAAGATAATTTTGACTACTTGTTTGTTTAAATGTCTGCAAAGATTTAGAACTTCAACATACTGTTTTAAGGTTTGAGAAATTGAAGGAAGATGGTACATCTTTTTGTTTATGATAAATCTCCGTGCGTCACCAACCATTTTAATCTGTAATGCTGTTTGCAGAAACCCCTAAAATGATTAGGACATTAATGCAAATACCGTTTGTGGGGGGGGGGGGGGGGGAAGCCAAAAAATAGTTCAAATTGATAAGACAGTTTGTGATGCATCACTTGTGAACTGCAGTTAGAAAATATGTTTGCTAATGTCTGGATTAACTAGTTTATCTTATCTTTTTTTTTCCATTTCCCTTTTCTGTCCTTGCATCCTTTGTCTTGCT
This sequence comes from Chiloscyllium punctatum, assembly GCF_047496795.1. NCBI lineage: Eukaryota > Metazoa > Chordata > Chondrichthyes > Orectolobiformes > Hemiscylliidae > Chiloscyllium > Chiloscyllium punctatum. The sequence goes on from NC_092783.1 coordinate 52,338,360, forward strand.
TCTGCCTGCCATCTTCAGACTAGAACCAGAAATTTTGCTCAGAGCCAAACAGGACTTCATGAAAATTGACAGCGCTACAGATCTACAGTGAGTCTTTCTGCACTCCCAAAGAAGTGCTTCTTCAGCCTGGTACCAATCATATAGTCATGGATATTCTCTGCTTTCATTTTTGCTCTTTCACAGGTTTCTATAAGTGGATTGGTTATGCGCTTATGATCGAGCGATCTAATCATCGAGCACTGATCGAAGATCTATTTTTCAATTAAGAAAGGTCTTTAATGACAGATTATAGAATCCAGATACAATTGAAACTTTTTTTTATTTAAGTGATTTCATCTTCAATAATACGATCCTGCCTTAGGTTTTTTTTTGCTTTGCAAATTTTCTTCTCAATTTCAAAATATTTTTGAATATTTTGAATTTGAACTTTAACATGATATTCAGGTTTGCAGTTCAAGTGCAGTATGTAGATCATGACTTGACTTTAAAAATAAAATTTCAGTGTTTATCCTTAGCCTAAAGTTTTAAATGTTGTGGCCACTGGAAGTTTAGTTCCAAATTTTTTTTTCATTTTTGGCATTGCAAATAATAATGGCTCATGGAGACAAGCCTTTTGATTGAATTGGACTAAAAGCCATTTATGGATTGGGAACTGATGCGTAGTCTTGCTTTTCTCTTGGCTGATGTTGTAAGGGAATTCTTCAGGTCTGGAGGTGAGCTCTTAATTACAGTTCATTCTGTGCAGTAATCAGATGTAAGTAGTTATGCTGGGTTTTTGTCTGTAATACTTAGCTATGAGGTGTATCCATCGTACAAAGCTTTGACTAGGAAATGAGTAGGATATTTCCATTCCTGTAGCTTAGAAAGCCATTCTTAATGGATCATTGGTTGAATGATGGTTTAATAATAAAAAAGGATATTTAATTCTGGCAAGATCATGCAGGCTGCCATTCTTTTCTAAAAGATTTAAGTTTCATAGGAGTCTTTAAAATTATGATGGAGTTTGAAAGGATAGCCACATAAAAACTTCTCCCAATTCTCTGTAACAAAAGGGCATACCTATACTTTGGCAACAACCTAATGCTGACCAAATAAAGAACTTGGAAGGACTTGCTTTATCCAGAAAACAGTGCGAATGTGAATCCCACTGCCAGGTGAATGGTTGGTTGGGGCAGACTGAATCAACTCATTTTAAGGGTTCACTTCATGTACGCATGAGAGAGGAGGCAATGAGAAGTATACAAAATGAGGTAGGAAGAGTTCGTAATGGTTGGGAGGATTCTTGTGTAGTTCGATCATTGACGTTAGGTAAGCTAAGCCTTAGTAATTCTGAAATGTAGCAATTCTCAGATATCGCTTGCCATTTGCGAAACTGCACAGCAGATAATTTCTGACATTTCAGCCAGGTAAAGCAAGGAGCAGTCGTAGGTTGAAAGTTTTTTGATTTTATTTGTGAAATCTTTGGAAACAATAATGAAATTTTATGAAAATTGTGGTTTATTTTTAATACTTCTGGTTTTAAGCAATTAGCAGCACCTTGAGAGCAAATAAATGATGCATTGGATCCATGTATAAGATTTACCAAGTTGGCGTACAGATTGGGATTTGTGACAGTATTGATACGTTTCTACTGTACTATTATAATAACTTGCACATATCACATTCCACAGATTGTAAATTCCTAGCTCTGTTATAATATAGTTCCTTCATTTGCATTAGTTTGATGACTTCTGGCAAAGAATCTTCTCTAACAAATGCAAATACATCAAGGTGTGACCTTTGCAGTGAACTCGAGCTTTCTAGTTGAATACTTCACATAATTGAGATGCTTTATGATCTATGCTTTGGACTTCTTCCTTTAGACACTACAAGGACCAAATTGATGCCACAACAGAGAAGTATCCTGAAGAAAAGGAGAATGAGATCGAGCAGGAATTCCAGAGAGTTCGCATATTTGGAGAAGAAAAATGTGGGGTACGATAGAACTTTGTTTTTGTCACATTTTCTTTTTTATTTAACGTGGTTTTATTTTGATTCGTTACCAGCTAAATATATATTTTTACAACTTATTATCTTGGAATTGACACACTGCAGCTCCAGCATTGTAATCTAGGTGATAGCGCAACATGTTCCACCATGGGGCATTTCCCTTCACCAAGTAGAATATAGAGTTGAAAGGAAAATTGCTGTGAGCATCTTTTATATGGCTCTTGGAGGTAGCAATCAATCTATGGGGAGACTGAGATAATGTGAACAGGTTTTTTGCCTGTTTTCAAGGAATTATAGCAGGTGAGTAATAAATGGGTAGAACCCAACAAAGAATTACATGTGAAGGATTCAGCTCAACAAAGCCTCACAAGCTCTTTGATGTGAAGCAAAATTGTTTTTGGTGGCAGAACAGTAACCAGAGGACATGTACGTAAGATGATCAGCAAGAGAAATGGCGAGTAAGGAGAACTGTGTGTTGCCAATAACTGTGTCCTGTGACAATTACCAGTGCTGTGAAGTGACTGATCAAGACTCTAAGCTTGCTCAAGTAAACTGCTCGCGATAGTTTGCAGCTGTTCAAGAAGAAAGGACTCAAATGTTATTATGTACAGTTTTGGTGGCCCCATTACAGGAAGGATATGGAAGCATTGGAAAAGGTGCAGAGAAGATTTACCAGGATATTGCCTGGTCTGGACGGAAGGCCTTATGAGAAAAGGCTGAGAGACTTTGGTCTGTTCTCATTGGAAAGAAGAAGGCTAAGGGGGGATTTGATAGAGACATACAAGATGATCAGAGGATTAGATAGTGTAGACAGGGAAATACTTTTTCCTAGGATGATGAATTCAGCTTGTACGAGGGAGCATAACTACAAATTGAGGGGTGATAGATTTAAGACCGATTTCAGAGGAAAATTCTTGACGCAGAGAGTGGTAAGGGTGTGGAATGCCCTACCTACTAATGTAGTCAACTCAGCTACATTAGGGAGATTTAAACAATCCTTAGATAAGCACATGGATGATTTTGGGATAGTATAGAGGGACGAGCTGAGAATAGTTCACAGGTCAGCGTAACATCGAGGGCTGAAGGGCCTGTTCTGCATTGTATTGCTCTTTTATGTTCGATAACTGTGGTAGAGTAACCAAAAGTAAAGTAGAGAAAATACTTTACAAACACCAAGTCATATTGGTGATCAAGGGAGTATCATCTTCATATTAATCATTTAAATGAGGTCTAAAATAAAATTACTTAGCAAGCCAAGAGCTATCATATTAATGAGATTCAACACAGTCATAAGATATGCTTACGGCTTTTTGAAATATGAATTGAGAAGTTTGGTTTTTCAGTAATTCTTGATTATTGATTTTTCCTTGTGTCTGTAAGCTATTAATAAGAACATCACCCACAAATAATCTTTTTGTTTTTATGAATTTTTTTTCATTAATCACAGGTTCCTTTCACAGACCTTCTGGATGCTGCCAAATGTGTTGTCAAAAGCTTGTTTGTTCGAGAGAAATACATGGCTCTCTCTCTGCAGAGCTTTGGTAAGACTACTAAGAGATTTCTGGAGCAACTGGGAGACAGGCAGTGTCAAGCAAACATGCATGATGAAACCCTGGAAGCGCCCATTTCACCAGGTGAGACCAGACAGAAAATTGTCAGCAGCAGGAGATTATGTTGAAAGCTTTAGGTGACAGATGGTGATTGCTGCTGGCTCTCAAATAAAAGTAATCTGATTGGCAAACAGGAAATTATTTCTGAAACAGCATGTACTGGATGTTAATAACTTTTAAAATCAAATGCTGATGGTTTAAGCTGGAGCTTTTACAGATGTTATCCATTGAATCAAAAACTCTGATACCATTTGATAGGCTGTGAAAGGTCAAGTTTTAAGGGGTAATTGGTCAATGTTAGCACCATGAAATGGCTTTTCAGCAAATCAATAGTCCTTTTTTAACTACAATCATTATTATTTTCCATTGACTCAACTATTGGCAAGATTTTTAAATTTAAATCAAGTACAGGCAATGTTGTGACTAGGAAATAAGTCTTCAAAAAGAGTTTTGTTCTGTGAATGTGAGTGAAATCAACAAATGAGTATGTTGAAAGATCAGCTGCTGATTTGGTACAAGCCCATTTTGTACTGCTGTTATGGACTGGTTTAATCTCCTTACTCTCTACAGCAAGTAGAGAAAACATTTAAATTTCCCATTAATATAGCAAGTTTTAATCTAGATTCAGTAAATTAATGTCAGAACATCAAGTTCCTATTGAATATAATGTGTGTAGCAATAGTAAGTCTTTATTCTATTAAAATGCCACATTGCTTCTACAATGATGATTAAATATGCCAGGAAATTACATGTGGACTTTAGTGCAGCAGGGGGAGCCCAACAACCACCACCAAGACAGGCTGACTTTCTGAATTCCATTCGCATTGGTGGCTTCTGCCAAAATACACTTTACCAGGGTTCTTGGTGGAATCACTGGAGAAAGGAAAGTGGGAGGGTAGGAGCAGTCTTTGGTGCTATGGGAAGGGACCATTGGTAACGTGGTGTTCAGAGAAAAGATAGGGAGGTGGCCATCAGTAGGCATCACTTTCCTAATGCTTCGATCATTCACTGTGCCAAAGAATGAGGGACCAAACCTCCAAGGCTGCAAGCTCGTCCGTCTCCTTTTGTGTTAAAGTCCCACTGGTTGACGACAAGCAACTATGGACAGTGGGTTGGAACCCTTTTAAATGGGCATTAATTTCCTATTCAGCAACACCACAGAGTTCTGCTGGGCGAAAGGCAGAGCTTGAACTTCAGTTTTAATTTGGGTTGGGGGAAGGTGATGATGTCCCAACTCTCATCCTGCTACGCTATTAATTAGGTTGACTTCCCCAGCTTAGACTTCACTTCAAGTGTTGTTGTTGGCTGGGTGTTAAATTACAGTCTGTAATATCACTGCTGTGACATTTCCTGAAGACTGTGTTATCTTGACGATGAAAGAACTTTCTATTAATTGTGGCCTAGTGATATAATTGCTAGAATATTAATCCAGGACCCAGGTGATGATCTGAGAACCTGGTTTGAACCCTAGAAAAAAAATCTGGAATTAAGTGTGTAATGATGACCATGAAACCATTGACCTTTATCGGGAAACCCCATTGGTTCACTGATGCCCTTTTGAAAGGGATACTGTTGTCCTTGCCCTGTCTGGCCTCCATGTAATTCAGACTGACAGTATTCTTTGATTCTTAAATGGCCTCTGGGGTATAACTGCTCTCTTGGGGGTGGGCACTAATTGCACACCCATTATGTGAGGCCCACAACCCATCAATGAATTTTTAAAATTAAACTTATAAAACACCTGAATTTAATTTTTATGCAGGGGACCTGATTTATGAGCATCTGGCTTATGAATATTCATACTTAGGAACATGATTCTGTACATGTTTTTAAGATATTACTTTGGAACATTTCTTTATACTGGCAAACAACTATTATGTTGCATGGTGTTCTGACTTGCATACAAATTGACTTGCAAGCAGACTCGAGAATGGAACCAGTTTGCAACGTGGAGATTGCCTATGCTGTCCACACCATTTGTACTTCCTGCATTCATGTACTTTTAGTTACCAAGTTAAAAAACACCACCTAAAATTTCAGGCAAGTTCAGCTCTTCTCTCACTGAAGTGTAATTATTTTAGAGATGTAACTCTCTAAAATGTTATTTTAGGAGAAATGTTATTAAACAGAGATTTCATAAAGAACGAAGCAAACAACACATTTATTTTTGCTGTCCACTGTGGGTAGTAAAAACTCATTCTGTAATTTGCAAGTAAATTTTAAATACCTTCTTTTATACACAGTTTCAACTTCTACAATACACAGACAAAATACCCCTCTTGTTGTTATTTATGTTGCTGAACTGTTTCTGCACATCATCTGTGTCCAGGTATTATTGTTATTGTGTAACCTAACAGTTAGAAACTGCTTGAGACTTTAACTATTTGTTGACTTATCTTGCAGATACAACAATCCATTCACCATTTGCTGAGGAGCATCCGTATGAAAACTGTGACCCAAGTATAATGCCAGAGGATACTGGGTTTGGCTGCAAAATGATAGATGGAGTTACCCATGTGTACTCTGAATCAAATATCATGGACAAGTAATCAAAAGTTTTGCAATTCTTATGAAAACATATGTATGTGTAGATTTGTTCATAATAATTTATATCAGACAGATTATCTGATGTTCCTTACTTGAGTTGAAATTTCCTCCAACTTTTTTGATAAAAACTGAAGCATTGTTGTAGCTTGTCACTCCAAGCTCCATTCCCAGCCTTCCAACTCCATCCTGCATGCTTGCAGCTGATCTTCGATTAAGCCACTCCCATTACAGCTTTGCTGTTATGTTTGATCCAGAGGTGTGGTCTTTTGACCTCATTTTTGCTGGCTCAGCCTGCCTTGCTAATGCTCAATATTACTCAGCTCTACTCATCTACTGCTTGAACTCTGTCATGCAAAACTCATTTATTCCAGTGTACTCCTGGCTGGTCTCCCACATTGTACCCTCTCTAATCTAGAGGTCTTCCATAAACTCTTCTACCCATCTCTTAACTCAAAAGAAGTCCTATTGTCTTTCATCCCTGGGTTCATTGACCTGCATTGTCTCCTGGTCAAACAATGTCTCAGTTTTAAAGTTTTCTCCCTATTTCTGTAATATGTTCTAGCCTGACAATCCTCCAAGATACCTGTGCTGCTCCAGCTCTGGCCTCTAATGCATCCCCAAGTTTAAATTGCTGCACCATTGGTAGTTGTGGTTTCAGTTCTTTAGGCTTCAAGCTCTGGCATCCCTCTCAACATCTCTGTCTTTCTACTTAGTTTCCTCCTTCAAGACATCCTTGAAAGCAAACTCTTTGATCAAGCTTTCCATCTTCTAATCTGTTATCTCCTTTTGTGGCTAGGTGTCACATTTGATTTTATAATAGTCTTTGGATATTCTGTTATGCCCCAAATGGTGCAGAAAATAATCAAGAAGGCCTACGTTTCTAAAGGACTGGAGTATAAGAATGCAGATGTTTTGCTGTAGTTATTCAAACCCCCAGTTAGACCCCACTTAGAGTATTATGAGCTGATCTGAGCACCATCCCTTCAGGAAGGATGTTTTGGCCCTGGAGGCAGTCAACACAGGTTTACAAGGGTGATACCTGGACTTCTGGAGTAAAGTTTTGAGGAGATATTTTGACAGTTAGGTCTTCATTCTTTAGAATGTTAATGGGTGATCTAATCAAGGTTTTCTGGATGTTAACAAGGAAAGACAGGGTAGGTAAAGGTAAACTATTTCCAGTGTTGAAGATTCTAGAATAAGGGGACAAAGTCTTAAGAATTAGAGTCATACCATTTGGAGAGATTTTAGTGGAGGTTTGGATCTCTCTGTCTCTGTCTCTTTCTTTCTGTCTCTCGCTCTCTCGCTCTCGTACAGTGGTCAATTGTAATTCAGGTGCGAAATTTAAATTTTGGCGAGACAAAGTTTTATTAAGCAAGGGTATTGAGGGATATAGGCCCAAAGCCACCATATGGAGTTAGGCCACAGATCAGCCATGATCCTATTGAGTGAGAGAGCAAAGTCAAGAGGTTGAGTGTCCTATTCCTGTTTCTGTGTTAATTGTATTCATTTTATTGTTTCAATCCTTTTAGTGAACTTTCAGGATAATCTTTAGATTCATAGTCAATGCTAATGTTTCTGGTATTAATATTTTTGATAACCAAATCTAGAAGTTGGTATACCTGTATTCCAGGTCTATACCCTGAAACAATAAGATTGGCTCAAATTTTTCAGTTATCTGGAGATACGTCATAACCCCAAAATACACGTATGACCTCCTTGGAAGTCCAGATGCATTGCTTCTATAGGAATTGCAAGAGAAGGCTAAACGCCTCCTGGGAAATCTCCCACCCTACCCCCAAATTTCTGAGTTAGAGTCAGAGACTTTGGAGAGAGCCAACTTACTTAACAATATTGTTAACCGAGAAATTTTAGGCAAATTAAAACTATGTCTAACTCTTGGGCACCTGTACAACTGATACCTCTGACTGTATCTCCTTGTCCCCTCAATGTGAGCTGACATGACCACTGCTATGCTGTCATCTGTTCACTTATCCCACTCATACCGACTATCAGTTTAAACGGTGGATTAGTGGTGCTGGAAGAGCACAGCAGTTCAGGCAGCATCCAATGGATGCTGTCTGAACTGCTGTGCTCTTCCAGCACCACTAATCCAGTATTTGATTTTCAGCATCTGCAGTCATTGTTTTTACCTTATCAGTTTAAACGTCCTAAGCTTTTCGTTGTATCAGAGAATGAGGATTAAGTCAGAATAAGACAGTTACTAATTTTAAACAAGGGGTCTGCCTTGACAATTCTTCTCTTTAAAGAATGATCCTGACATGCACTGTTTCTGAAGAGGCCAGGCTTGGAGGCGCCAGTCAGAACTGCAAAACACAGTCCTGGCAGAAGAAAGTCTGAGCAGCCACCTGATGGTTTGCCACTCCTGGAAGATTAGTACCATCGTATTTAAAACTGCTCCAAGATGTTGTGGTCTAATGTAGTTTTTTTTTTCAGGTTTCATTGGGATCTGACAGTTGCAAATTGCAAATGAAACACACACATTCCTTTTAGGGTGGTGAAGGGTAAGGCAATAAGGTGATGATTTTCCAGGATGCAAAGTATCTGATTGCAGAAAAACTCAATAGCTTCACTAAATGTGCTCTCCTTACTTAGCCTGCCCGATGTGACTCCAAACTCACTCCTGATGATAAACAAAAAATGATAGAATAATTAGCAGTTCAGGCAGCATCCATGAAATGAGAAACAAACAATTTCAGGTGCCTAACCTTTCTTCAGAAGTTTTCAAAGTGAAGAATTTTCGACCTGAAAAGTTCTGTGTTTCTGGCTCCACTGATGCTACTTGAGCCATGGCAAGCTGCTCAGATGAATCTAATTGCTAGTACAAGAGTTCAAAAAGATGACCTATTACCACCTTCTCAAGGACAAACATGGATTGGGCAATAAATGGTGGCCTATGACCGTGATGCTGACATCCCTAGAATTAATTTTTAAAATAAATGAGCTGTTCTTGTACTCTTATACTCCATCTAACTGCATAGAAGCACTAAATCCTTTACGGAAGTGACAAAATCAAGTGCGTGTTGCTATTTTCCGAAAGGTGTTTAACGGGGGATGACTTATTCTTAAGTAAGTATATATGCTTGAGGCTATTAAAACAAAGCATCCCACTTGATTGTCACTCCATCTACTACTTTTAAACATTCACTTCCTCCACTATCAATGCACATTTGGAAATGATGTGTACTAACTGCAAAATGCACTGCAGCAACTCAGCAGGGATCCTTTGACAGAACTTTCCAAGCCCACAACTTCTATCATTTAGATGTCCAAGGGCAGCATGTGCAAGAGAACACCTGCTCCAAGCTGCACACCACCCCACCTTGATATTCTGTTACAGGCTCTTTACTGTTGATGGGTCCATATCCTGAACAGAACTGTGGGATCCTTTTCTGAAGAAAGATCACTGGACTCGAAATGTTAACTCTGCTTTTTCTCCCCAGATGCTGACAGACCTGCTGAGTTTGTCCAGTAATTTTCTTTTGTTTTAGTTTTCCTGCATCTCCAGATTTTTGTTTTATATTATTATAGGATTGCTTTGTTGGCCGAATAGCAGTTTTGTAATAGAGTGACAGCAACAGAGTGTGTTCAATTTCTGCACGCACTGAGGTTACCATGAAGGTCGTACCTTCGTAACCTTGGCCCTGGCCTGAAGCATGGTAGCCCTCCAGTTAAATCACCACTGTCTTCTCTCTCTCTCATGAAGGAGCAACCTTATGCTATGATGGGACTATGGTCACAATTATTTTTAATTCATGCCCTGTGGACTGCAATCGTTCATGAAGGTGGATCAGCACCACTTTCTCGAGGGCAATTTGGAAATGGCAATAAATGCTAGCTAGCCAGCAATGCCCACATCCTGTGAGCAATTTTTTATTGCTGGTCAATAAACAGGTGTACAGTTAAACCTGAGATTTTGTTTTTAATTACTTAGTGTGGAAACAGGCCCTTTGGTCCAACAAGTCCACACTAACCCGTCAAAGCGCAACCTACACCAAACCCATTCCCCTACATTCACCCCTACCCCTAACACTATGGTCACATGCACATTTTTGGACTGTGGGAAGAAACCAGAGCACCCGGAGGGAACCCACGTAGGCAGGAGGAGAATGTGCAAACTCCACACAGTCCGACGCCTGAGGTGGGAATTGAACCCGGGTCTCTGGCACTGTGAGGCAGCAGTGCTAACCACTGTGCCATCGTGCCACCCAGTGTGGTGTTCTAAAGCGCATGCTGGCTATTGAAACTTCTCAGTACCTTTTCAGGAACAAGACACCAAGAATTATAATTAAACGATTCATCACTTCACCATGAAAGAGCATATTTCTTTGTTTGAATTGGTATTCTAATAGTCTGCTTACCTATCAACTGTTCTCTAACTAATCTGCACAAAATGTGTTTTTTAAAAAAAGGCCTTTTCTTGCTGAGATTGGCAACTAAATAGATGGAAAATAAATGGCTTAGTATCTACATAATATCATTTCATGTGTGCATAGATGCAGCAATGTCACTGTTCACCAATTTCATGAAATTGTTAATATGGTTGTGGACTGGAGGAAAATTTGCATTCGAGACATTAAAAAAGAGCATTTCTGTTTTGGAGATTCCCAAGGTCATTCCAAACATGACACGTTTGAATTGATAGAGCCAGTTTCCTTTTTTTATTTATATAAAGCTGACTGTTTTGCTCATCTCAGGAGTGTGCATATTTTTATTCACATGAGATCTATGCATTATGAAGCTATTCCCCTGTTGGTGGTTTATGACTGGAACAGTACAAATCTAAGTGCGGAGGGACAAACAGTACCTTTTATTGATTGTGTTGTTAGAAAATTTTCAGTCTTTGATTCCCTCCACTTTTTGAGATCACCAAACTACAAAGATTAATTGGGTAAAAACAATGACTGCAGATGCTGAAAACCAAATACTGGATTAGTGGTGCTGGAAGAGCACAGCAGTTCAGGCAGCATCCAACGAGCAGCGAAATCTCTCGTTGGATGCTGCCTGAACTGCTGTGCTCTTCCAGCACCACTAATCCAGTACAAAGATTAATTGACCTGATGTCATCTGTGTGCATTTGTCAGTGTTCCTGTTATGAATTGAAGTTGCTTAGAATTGCATAATAGTGTCTTAATTTGTAACAAAAAATGTATGAAAAGTTAAATCTGAACTCCTGTTACCTTTTTAGGACGACAGAACTGAACCTGCCTCGCCCAGATCTTCAGGAGTTCACTGCAGACATGAATGTTTTAATGGCCCTAATAATTAATGGACCAGTGTAAGTATAAATAAACATGAATGCTGTGATAGTTATTGGTTTGAATTGTGACAACACCCAACTCTATCTCCTCACTGCATCAGTTGGCTGCCCACCACCCTCTCCCCTGTCTGTAACTTGTCAAACTTGTTTCTCTTGCCTCCAGTAATGAATGAGCCGAAACAGTTTCAAAACCCTCAAATTCTATTTCTTAGCCAGTGCCTCTCCTTGAAAAACTGTCTGAATGGCACTGTCGCAACCATACTTATGTATTTGAGCTTGAAATGAGCTTCTCTCCAAACATACAGTGCCACTGCTAAGACCCTCCGTTTCCACCTTTTTGTAATTTTGCAGGGTTGTACCCATGCATTTGCTCATTTATAGGTGAAATTCTGATCCATGTCTTTATGTATTTAACCATTTTAGTCTGTTCCTTGGAAGCATTCCATCTTTCAATATTCAAAAAATGTAAGCTTATTCACAGTTATGCTGTATCCTAATTCTCAGTGTTCAGTGCTCACTGATTTAATTGGCTCCCAGTTAAGCAACATCTTATTTATTTGTGTAAAAAACTTGCACCAAATGTTACAGATACGTCATCGTTAATGATTTTTTAATAGGTTTAATTGTTCAATTAGATTTTATTCTTGTATGCTGTGAATCAATGAGTAATTAGCAGCACTATTTTCCTTTTGGGCCAACAGGAAATCTTTCTGCTATCGAAGGCTGCAGTACCTGAGTTCAAAGTTCCAGATGCATGTTTTACTAAATGAAATGAAAGAACTGGCTGCTCAGAAGAAAGTTCCACATCGAGACTTCTACAATATCCGCAAAGTAGGGAAACTAAGAACTTGTCTTTTACTCTCACTCTTGTTTTATTTTTGTACATATTGCCCATCAGTATCTTTTACTCCGTTCTTGCTATCTTTAACTACTCCTGTAACACTTTTTAAAGAAATAACTGCATGTGGCGTTGTGTGAAACCTGGTGGTCATGATGAACTGCTGGTGCTTGTCATGTGCTGCTGCCAGTGTATCAAAAACCCACATCCAGAGTTATTTCTATATAAGAAATAAAGAATTTAAAAAACTCTTCAGAACTATATCTGTTCATCTATGCTGCTTGCCAGGAAGTTTTGCATTAGTTATTGAGTATAATAGGCACCAGTGCAATATTATTGCTAAATGCAAAGCACCAGTCATTGGAATGCACCAGCAAGCAAGCATTAAAAATAAGATTTACACGTCATTGCTCATTTGGTAGCAATTTTGTCTCTGAATCGCAAGGTTTCTGATGTAAATTTCACTCCAAAATTTAAGGGCTGATTCCACATCATGGTACCTGGGGAGCACTGCACTGTCAGAGAGAGATATTTTGTCAGACCAGATTCTAAATCGGGGTTCCATCTACCGGCTTGATTAAAAAGATCTTGTCAGACTATTTTGTAAAAGAGCATTGGAATTGCTTCCAATATCTTGACTATATCTGTCTCCAAGTCAATATTGCACGAAAATGTTGTTGGGTTATTATCACATTATTGTTTAGAGGAGTTTGCTGAGTGAAAATTAGTTTCCACCTCATTTGTGATATCAAATGCACCTCAAAACATACTTCATTGGTTGTAAGGTGTTTTGAGATGTTTGGTAATCAGGAAAAGGGCTATAAAATTACAGCAAACTTTGTTTTAACCAGCACTCACAATAAATCGGCAAAAATTATATTCCTTAAATACTGTATTATTCCAATTTCTGTGATGTCCGAGTATGTCAGTTGAGGGTATGAATGAGAAGGCTCTCTGGTAAGTTTTATTTAAAGCAGAGTTACATTATTATTTAAATGATTTATGCTGTAAATAAGGTACAACAGTGATGTGTATACCCCTCGTAGTACTTACTTTCTATTACTTAGTGTGTGTTTTTGTATTGATAATGTTGATCTCTTGATCAACTGGTACACTCTAGGTCTGATAAGTACTGGTTAATAAAAGGTTTGCTGTAATAAAGCTTAATTTAAATGTGATTTATTTCATTTTTTTTCTTAGTTTGCTCATTTCTACATGGTTGTATAATTTGTATTAATTTAAATGGATTAAGTAACTCCTTCAGTACTAAAGGGGAATACACTTTCAGTAGATTGTAAGATAAGTAACTAAATTTTACTAAAATAAACTCCTCCTTCTAAGCACTACATAATAAGCATGAATCCCCTGCTGATAGAGAAGAATACTCAAGTTAAATAAATCTTTGTCATCATCAAGATCACCACAGGATGTATTCCATGCAGCATTGTAATGCTGTTGTAGAAATGCAAAGAAGTAAAATACATACAGATTTTAATATTTTGAAAAATTCTTATGTTCCTCCTACCCCAGGAACTAGTAATATTAAATTAGTGCACTTAGAGTTTGTTTTCCCTTGCAATAAAGGAAAACTAATTTTGTTACTTTTACATTCAGAACTCTGAAACATCCACTAAGATCTGTCATCAATTAATGGACGTTGCAAATTTCTCCAAGGAATTCTATTGACTAACCTAGTGAAAAATGGTGGCTGATTAAAAGTCTGTGTGAAACAGAGTAATAGAAGTTAAAAGAGCTGGTGGGCTCTCTTGGTTTAAGGTCTCTCTTGTTATAATTCATATGGGCATTACATTCATTGCTGCTTAGATGCTGGTGATCTAACTTTTTGAATGGACTGAATGGCTGTTTGGGTGATTCAGAGAGTTAAAGATCAACTATGTTTCTGTGGGCTTGAGTCACATATTGGCCATCCCTAGTAAGAGACAGGAGATTCTCTCCCCTAAAGTAAACCAAATGAGTTTTGTGATAAATTATGATAACAAAATTACATGATAATTCACTTGTTTTATAGTTAGCATTGTGGGTACTGAATATATTATACTTGAATTGTTTAATGAACAGCTGGGCAGTTGAAGTTTAGTTATAATAGAATTTTAAGCTATGTCATTGGATCATTAATCCAGGACTTAGAATTGCTAATACAATGACAGAATCGTGATGCTGCTACAACCACAATACAAAAGGAAAGTAAAATATTTTGGGGTGGTACAATAGATTCATGCAAAATGAAAGTAAGGGGATTATGTTGTCTGAAGTCATAAGATGTCCTTGGGACATAAAGGTTTTAACCTGCGACCATGATTATTTAATTGAGGTCTGCATCTTCAGCAGTTGCAAATATTTCCATTGTTCTTTTAGTTCTGCGTGTTCTAATGTTTTTCAATTTGTTACATTGGGTGGTTTGTCCTTCAAGAGTTTAAGGGAGACATCTTTCTCCAGTTTGTGCCAGTCAAACGTCCATCTCCCCTGCTCTGCAAAAGCAGTTATGTGGAATAGAGTCAAATAGACTCAAAAGCTGGTTTTGGGCATTCCATTGTCTGAATTCTTTGCTACGAAGTTTGATAATTATAGGCGACGTCTTTTATCTTCAACATGTGAAATTTATCATACGAATGTAAATCAGAGGAGGAAATTAGGGTGTCTTCATGTCTGAAAGGTTAGACTAATTTTGATATATTTTGATAAGAATGTTAACTTTAGTTCAGATTATTTTGATTGTTGTTGGTTTTAGGAAGCCTGGCTAACTTGCATGGTCAGCTGACAACAATTTTAAGTCTGTTTTTGTCAATGAAATCCCGGCTATTAAAATTATAGGATTTCAAATTCATTAGTCCATTTTTAATCAATGTAAAGTCAAAATGAACAAAGAAAACTTGTTCTTATTTTATAGGAAAAATCCCTAATGTTTGTAGTGCTCCAATTTAAGACATTGAATTCCTAAGAATGGATAACAGCAAAATTCCAGAGGGTTAAAAACTAAGTTACCTTTTAAGTGCATAATTGATTTTGATTTATTGTGATCATGTGTACCTAAGTACAGCACAGTGAAAAGCTTTGTTCACGAGCAGTACAAGCAGATCATAGCAAACAAGCACATAGGTACTTAGAGTGGGGCATACAGGTTATACTGCACAGGAGGTGCGCAAAACAAGATCAGCATTGACAAGATCAACATTATTTGACGGTAGAGAGTCCATTCATCAGTCTAATACTGACAGGGAAGAAGCTATTCTTGGACCTGTTGGTGCATTGTTCAAGCTTTTGTGCAGTCCCCAGCTATTTAATTACAAACCTGATCAAAGTGTGTGGATTTCAAAGCTAAATTAGTTCAAAATAGCTTCTCATGTCTGTCTGCCTTTGTAGCTCATCCAATAATTCACTCAAAGTACTTTGTTCACATTTAATTTTGGGGCACTAATTGCATGACTCCTGTTGGAACCATAAAATTTGTGGAGATAGAGGGCAAAAATATCATCTTCAAAATCTAGTTAGTCAATGTATGCATGGCTTTCTTGAAGTAAATCTGATTTACTGTTGCATCTAATTTTAGTATCTATTTAAATATGATCCATTTTATCCCAAGATAGCTAGAGGAAAGAAAAAATATTCACCACTTACCAGTAAATACAGCAGTATTTTATTAACTAAAAGCCTTTAGGTATTGTAGTTAAAATTCAAATACGCTAGACTCCTCTATCATTCAAAACCCAACTCTGTAAATTATAGGACAACCTTGATTATCCGAATGACACTGGCAGGGAGTATTTTGTTTGGATAATCTAATGTTCAGATAACACAGTTTACCCTGAGATCTTGTTTGAATAGTCTAAAATTCGGATAATTGGTGTTCAGATAACCGAGGTTGCACTGTATTTGTAAAGGAAGAGGACTTCTACTATTTCCTACATTTGTAACCTTTTTCCTTAACTAATAGGTTGATACCCATATTCATGCATCATCCTGCATGAACCAGAAACACCTGCTCCGTTTTATCAAACGTTCAATGAAGAAGAACCCGGATGAAATTATTCACGTGGAAAATGGAAAAGGACAGACGTTGAAGGATGTCTTTGAGAGCATGAACCTCACAGCGTACGATCTCAGCGTGGACACACTGGATATGCACGCGGTATGCACAGAATGTAGTTTGTAAGAGGCACTGAAACCTACTGGTCACAGAGGATACATTGTTTTTAGTTAGCATTGCCAAAGATTTTGTAATGTATTTAATTAGGAGTTAAACAATGCTACGTTCCTATTTTACCAAACAAAAAGGCAAATGTGTACCGTGGCTTGACAGGAATTTGTGTTCATCCTGCGATTTCTCAACTTTATTTTCTTTGCATCTCTTAATTATTAGTTATAATTATTAGTTATAGTGGTAATGGTGTTGCAGCATGTTTCATGCCAATGCCTTTACAATGAAGTAGTGACTAATTTTGAGAGTCGGGGAGGCAGGAAAGACAAAGCAACAAACAAAATATTTGCGATTATCCTGGTACAGAAAATGAGTGACTCTTAAGTTAACATTGAAAACAGTTGTGTAACCGTTTTGGTTTGCTTGTTGCTTGTGCTCTTGTTGAAGAACTTGGGATGTTCTGACCAGCATTCCATGTGCTGCATTTACACAAAATGGGACTTTCTAGAATATGTTGTCACTCTTTCACCTGACTACAAGAAAATTTAATTTAATTAGTGTGCTATCTTATCTTTCAATCCTACAAGTGACATCAGGCAAAGGACAACTATATGCTTTGTGACAGGGGGACTGGCATATCATCTAAAATGGAAGCTTTGTGTTTTTTTTAAACTTCCATATCATGAATATTAAAATTATGGAGTGTCCAACAGCTTTCCCAATTGCAGTTAACTCATGTCTTACCAATCAAGGGAATGAACCTGTCACTTAGATATCTGTCAGCCTTCATATCACCCATTTTTACCCACTCTTGGTAGAATCTACTGGGATCTCTGGCATATTTGGAGGTAAAAAAGGCATTTTATTAAACAGAATGGTAGCGTGCCTGAATCCCATCACCTTCCTGCTTCTGCCAGATTGTTATGGGCAGCAAGGCCTAGGGTGGACCTTTCTGCTGTGTCATCATTAAAAGTTCTTAAGTGGCCTTAATGACCACTTAAGGGCTTTAACCCACTGGTATTAACCCAGCTATATATGTCACTAGGCAATATACGTGCCGCCTAAAATAGAGTGCCCAGCTCATTGCCCTTATAGGTGGGGACAGGATGCCTCAATTTCTTGAGCTGGGCATCAAGAAATTGGGGCCACAAAAGCCACTGATCTGCCTTCCACCATTTATCTCACTGCTACCTTCATGCCACATCACCATGACTGACCTGTGCCCTGGGTCACTCTGTGACTCTGGTGCCTGACCTTCTGGCAGCACCCACAATCTCCTCTGGTGCTGCTGAGGACAAGAACTGCTGACAGCTCCCTGAAGCCCATGGGATCTTGATTCCAGGGGAAAACCTACTGTGGTATGGTCACTGGTTAGCTTGTGGCTCAGCAGACCTGAAAAGAGGCAGTACAGGTCTCTGTGTTTTTCCAGTTGGCAAGTGAGATACTTAAATAAAATTCTGCCCTAAGCCTTTAAAATAAATTTTAATTCTTTATGAATAGTTTACAGTTAATTCCCCGTCTAGATTGTAAATGGCTTCCTCTTCTTTAAATCCTGGCAGGATTTGGACTCTTTGTGAAAAGAGAAGGGGACTTTGCCTCAGTTCTATGAATAGTAAGTACCTATCCCTAGATGTGTGCCTGGGTTTTATTTAATGTTAACAATCGTATCGTAAAATTTTGAGGATTGATTCCTCCAAAGTGAAAAAGCCTAGGTGGGACTAGAGAAGATTGGGAGGGAGTAAAGGCTGTCCATCGTGGGTCTGAGAAAAGACTAATCACACTGATGTAATTGGAAGATAACCTCTGATAATGGGATCTTTTTGGCCTAGAAAGCCAAATGTGTTCATCGTATTTGTGATGAATACAAGGCTAGTTGGAAAAACTATATTAATGGGATCAGTGTTTACAAAAACCTATGTCACATCAAAGGATAAGTACTTGGCATTCATAGTATTGATCCTTAGACTTTGCTTCTTCTTCCAAAGCTCAGTGTTCAAAATGTCATTGATGGAAGTGTACACAATGAAAATTTGAAGTTTCCTGTCAAGTTTTATGCCAGCATTTGCTATCATTGATTCATAATATCAGTGTGTACATTTCAATGTCAATTATCCCTTTCTTCACTAGCTCTTTGTTCAATTATCTCCATTGGGTAAAACGTTATTTGGGAGAAGTTGTACCGACAGAATATTTAAATCTTCGGTCTATTTTTTAGCATAAAATCAGAAAGTATCTTATTTGTAAAAGTAGTAGCTGAAATGTTTGTCTTAAGCTGAGATAAATCTTGATTCATGTTTAGGCTTAATGTTCGAGTTGGTATAGATGGTAAGTAATTGCTATACATTTAACTCTTCTGTATAATTATGATCTATATAAAAAGCTATAACCTGTTTATATCTCCCTTTCTATCTCCTGCCTGTTCCATCAGTATAGTCACTTTTTAAATTTTATTTTCAGTCCCTTGATCAAGTTGTCCTTATGTTTGTTTTTTCATCATTCTGTGCTGCATCTGTTTGAATTGGATCAAATCTCTTTGTTTTGTGAGCAGTTCAAGTTTTTTTAGGTTTGCACTGGAAATGGGCACACTGTGCCACCTACAGATGTTGGTGTTTAGTAAAAATGCAGTGCTACATCAAATAAAGTAATTGTATCATTCCAGTTAAAAAGTGACAGGCAGTGATTGAGTTTTTGAAGGACAGTTAATAGGAAATAGTCATAAAGAAAAGGTTGTCTATTGATTTGGCACAATAAATTTGAAGCTGACAACAAATCTTTGCGTACCATGCTCTTTTGTGGTGAGGATAATTGGAACCAAAATTATACCAATAATTATAAATGAAGAAAAATATTTATCGCATTCCTAACCTTTAATCTTTTCCAGAATCTAACTTTAAACTAATCAAAATACTAATTTATAGGTACCAATATATTAAGTGAACTTAATTCTTCTTTATGAATTCAAAGCATGTCACCCATCACTTATTTACTCTTCAAATTAACAATTTGTTAGTTAATAAGTTATCCCAGTCTGTCAATCTCTCCCAGGACCTCAGACCAATGGGTTCTGTTCCTCCGTCCTACAACATTTAAACTTAAAACTCAACCTCAAGAGATCTACATACTTCTGTTTTAATTTTGATTTTATTTGTTGTAGTCACATGTACCTCAGTACAGTGAAAAGTTTTGTTTTGTGAGCAGTACAAGCAGATTATAGCAAACGAGGACATACCGATCAAAGGGTGCTTGGACTGAGCGAGGCATACACGATTATAGCTGCACAGGAAGTGCGCAAAGCAAAATTAACATTAGCAAGATGTGAAGTTAGAGAGGTCCATTAACAGCAGGGAAGAAGCTATTGTTGAACCTGTTGGTGCATAATACAGAATCCTTTTAATATTTTCACCTTGATAGTGTCTTGCACCTTGAAATTTAGCTATCAAATTCATTAGTTTTCTTTAAAATGATTAAATGTCTGCGTGCTTAACAATTTTAGCAGGCTAAGGGATTTCCTCTATTGTTTGTCTGGATTGCCTAAAATTGCATATAATGTTCGGGGGGAGAAAAGTCTTATTTATTAGTCATTAGTTATTGTTTTTAAAAAAAAACTCAAATCAATTTGGGTTGGTTCAGACACACCTGTGTGACAGATAGAACTGAACCGATACCACTTTCCACAAAGCTCTTCATTGTAGATCTACTGTTTTGATAGACAATTTGTTATTCTGGTGTTCTTAGCCATTACCATTACGTTTAGATAGAACAAAGTGGCTACTAGTGCAGATGTTGTTCAGACTGTTTTCAGTGTTTTTTTTTTACTCCCTGGAAGTACTCTAATGGTTGAAGTAGAATTGAAACACCATTTTGTTGCACTATTAGCTGAGGTGATGTGGAAGTATTTTGTGATATTCTGTCATGATTAAGGAGCCAGCTAGAAAGTGCCCAGATGGCAGTGGATTTAGATGGATTTTTGGGATAGTGATATGTTTCCATTAGTCTCTGTTAATACAGCTAAGGTTGCAAACACTCTAAGTGGAAATATGTGGGCAAAAGCATTATATTTCTGCTCAATTATGCAGTGTGGGTGAGCACTGATGTCTGGGATTTCAACTAAAAGCTCTAATCATCGATGTGTATATTAAAAATAAGTAGGTTCTTGAAGGATATTTTCAATTGAACTTGAATTGTGTTAGATCATCATTCCAGTATCTCTTCTACTGTGTAAATTTTGCTTCTTTGCTTAATTGTGATTTTCTAGTTTTGCCCTCCATGCCACTATCCTGTACTCCTAATGTAAAATACTGTTACAAATCCCCACAAGGCTGTCATTCTAATTATAGTCAAGGATTTTTAAGGGGCACTCAGGGGAATTGCAAAGGCAGCATAACCCATAATGCTGCTACATTATGTTTAAAGCAGCTGCAAAGAGGAACAGCGAGAGAGAGCAGTGGTTGCACAGGGAAGCACAAGGGATTAAAGGAGAGAAAACTAACAAACCATGCAGAAATGCATAAGGCATCAGAGAAGATCTATTGCAACAGTGAAAAAATTTAGATGAACACGTTCATCGGTTTAAGCAATAAAAGGTTTAGCGGTATAGTAGTACTGATGTGCCTCAGTGCCCTGCAGTTTTCTTTATCATTCATTAGTACTAAAGCATTGAAGTCTGATAAAACGTGCCATTTATTTTTGTGCATGAATGAGTGATGGAGAAATATCTGTTAACATTGTGAAAGCTGTTGTCAGTGTGTTTATGTCTCCTTTCTTTGGCATAACAGTGCACAACAGCTATTATTGTTGCTCCTTGTACTCTGCAAAGGAAACCAACTTATGTACTTTTTGCTAAAGCAGGGGAAATTCCTGATGAAAATATAATGAAATTTATGATGACAATAAATGCTGCTTAAGAGTTGTATTGAAAAGTAAAAATATTTGGAAAACTAAATTGTGTGGGTAGTAGTTTGCTCAACTAATATATGCAAATTATCTTATTGCCTTAATTCTTTTAAAAATCGCACAACGGCGGATTATAGTGCAACAGATTTATTTGAAAATGCGTGCTTTCAGAGCGCTGCTCCTTCATCAGCTACCTGACAAAGGAGCAGCGCTCTGAAAGCTTGTACTTACAAATAAACCTGTTGCACAATACCTGGCGTTGTGATTTTTAGCTTTGTCCACCCCAGTCCAACACCGGCACCTCCACATCATGGCCTTCATTCTGATAAGACTTGGTGAGACACTAGGCCTCCACTGATAATTGAGGTTGGGGCTGAAGTTAATAGGTCAAAGTATCTGGTAATTTTTTGAACTTCATTTCTGGATATCAAATATTGACAAAGGGAAGCAAAGAGTGATGAAGATCACATTCCTGCATGGGTACAGCTGAAATGCCAAATAAATTAAACAGTAAGAGATATTTGGAAAAATCTGGAAGACAGCCTGCTTCCAAACTGTAAGGATTCTATGATTCTAAATAGGAAGGTAAATAAGCATGGATTCCAAAGGATAAATTGAAACTCTTTATGCCAGAACACTACAATGATAGTAGAGAAGGTGTAACTTAAAATATTGTCATTATTATTTGTATATTTTGACATGTTGGATCAGAGAAAGCAGCAAGTTAGATTTACAGACCTCTTCCAAGTTAGTAAGTACACCAATTGTCAATTAAAATCCATTAAAATGGGAGATCATTTTAAAGTCTGTGCATTTGTGGGGATATATTTAAAAGCTAAATACTTGGCTCAGTGGTTTGCACTGTTGCCTGAAAGCACCAGGGACCCAGGTTCGATTCCAGCCTTGGGCGATTGTGTGAAGTTTGCACGTTCTCCCTGTGTCTGTGTGGATTTCCTCTGGGTGCTCTGGTTTCCTCCTACAATCCTAAGATATGCAGGTTAGGTAAATTGGCCAAGCTAAATTGCCCATAGTGTTCAGGGATGTGCAGGTTAGGTGCATTAGTCGGGGGTAAAGGTAGAGTAATAGGGTAGGGGAATGGGTTTGGGTGGGTTACTCTTCGGAGGTTCGGTGTGGACGTGTTTGTACACTGTAGGGATTCTATGATTCTATTCTATGAAAATATAATTGAGCAGTTTCACAGTTAAGTAAATGTGAATTACCGGTTAGCAATAACAGCATGTGGAATAAGAGCATCAGTATGCTATATGACCCTTGAACCAAGACCATGGCATATATTTTTCTTCAACTTCACTTTACAATTCAATTCCTTGATTTCCATAGTGCTCAATAACGTTCAGTCTTAATGGTGAACCAACCCAATGAGTGAGCATTCACATCACTCTGGGGTCGAGAATTTTGAAGATTTGCAAAACTCAGAGTGAAGAAATTTCTCTTTGCTTTTTTAAATGGTTAAATCCTTACTATGAGACTATGACCCAATTTCCAGCCAAGGCAGTAGCTTCTCAAGCTCTCTCAGAATTTTATGTTCAAATGAAATCACCTCTCATTCTTCTAAGTTCCAGAGAGTATATGATCCTTTCTCAGAGGGCAGCCTCTCATCCCTAGAATCAATATAAAGAAGCTTCATTTCACCTTGCCTAAGGCAAATTCCCTTGGTAAGGAGACCAAAGTTCTGCACAGCACTCCTATGTGTGGTGAACCAAAACCTTGTATAATTGCCACAAGACTTTATCAAGCCCCCTTGCACCAGTATATCATTTGCTTTCCTACATTTTGTTTTCCTTCTGTGACTTAGGAGCAAGGGCCCAAGTGCCTATGAGTGCCAACATTTACTAGTGCCTGTTTTTAAAAAAAAATGTTATGATGTGGAGGTGCCGATGTTGGACTGGGGTGGACAAAGTTAGAAGTCACACACCATCAAGAAATAGTCCAACACATTTATTTGGAAGTGCTAGCTTTCGGAGCACTGCTGCTTCATCAGGTACTTCCAAATAAATCTGTTGGACGATAACCTGGTACTGTGTGATTTTTAACTTTAAAGAGAAAGTTGTTCTATTCTTTATATCGAAGTGGAGAATTTCACATTCTTCCACATCATCTGCAATTTCATAACTACTTGGTTAATCTGTGTAGCTTCTACTTTCTCTTCACAGCTTTCTTTCCACTTATCGAAGCTTGCTGATCTTAGAAAATACGGAACACCGAATCACATATCAAAGATGTTAACTTGTTGTAACTAGCTGAGGCCTGAATATGACTCCTTTTGGCACTCCTCCTGCCAATGCAAAATGAACTGTTTTCTGTCTGTTCACAGATACCCAATCCATCCAAAGAGCACCAATCTTGAGAAAGAATCTCAAATTGCCACCTTATTCAATAACTTTTGAAAATTCATTTCTCTTAATGTTTGTTCCCCTTTTCCCACTCTGCTAATTACCCACCTTCAAAATAAATTCTGATGAATTTGTTATACACTGTATTGTAATTGATATTGCTATTAAATCATGCTTTCCAGTCTGAAACAGAGAAAATAGTAGAAGGTGTAGACCATTCGGTCCTTCCAGTCTCCTCCACCATTCATTATGAACATGGCTGAACATTCAACTCAATAGCCTCTTCCTGCTTTTTCCCCCATGTCCTTTGTTCCTTTAGCCCCTAGTGCTACATTCAACTCCTCCTTGAAATCATACAATATTTTAGCTTCAATCACTTTCTGTGGTAGTGAATTCCACAGGTTGACAACTCTCAGCTGAAGAAATTTCACCTCATTTCAGTCCTAAAATCGTTTACCCATTTCCTTAATCTGGTGAGATAATGGGACCTGTTGTAACTCTGCAAGTGAATTGGCTTTTGATGAGTTAAGATTTTGCCCAATACATTTTGCACACTGTTAAACATCCTCAAAGCATGGGATTAATCCAGATTATAAAGCCAATTCTAGCAGGCTCTGAGGAAACTGGAGCAGTGTCAACGGCTCTCAAAACAAAAGGCAGTTCTTCTGCTGGTGGTGAATATCATTAGGTTGCACCTCAAATTTAAATAATGATTTCTTTGGTTCTGAATTCCTTTGTTTCTGAATTCCTTTGTTATCTGCTTCTGTTTTCTGGTCAGGTGTACACTTGCTCATCTGATGTCACACTGATCTCCTTGCCACTTTGAAACTGCCCACAAGGATCATCAGGAAAGTTGAGAGTAGAGACTAGTCAATTGCTAATTATCTGTATTCTTTTTTATTAATCTATTTTTCTAATCAATCTGTTCAGAGATGTAATTATGCACCACTGGAGCAGGTGGAACTTGAACCTGTGTCTCTTGGTCCAGAGGTACAGGTACTATCACTGCACCACAAGAGGGCCTTTAATTATCTGTATCCTTGCCTTCTACCAGAATTAGGATTAGATGTAGGCTATTCATCCCCTTAAATTTGGTCCACATTTTGAAGGGTCCTCTTGTGGCACAGTGGTAGTGTCCCCACCTCTGGATCAGGAGACCCAGGTTCAAGTCCCACCTGCTTCAGAGGTATGTAATAATGGGATGATTAGAAAACTAGGTTGGTCCACTATTTGAGGACCTCTCTTGTGGCACTGTGTTTTGTCCTTACCTCTGAGCCTGGATTCAGGTCCCATCTCCAAGGGTTTTTCATAACATCACTAAACAGGTTACTTAGGAAATATCTTGCTCCACAGTTCAATTGTATCATGGGTGATGTGATAGCGGTTTCAACTCCACTTGTCTTCCTGCTCCTATTTTGTGACATTCATTTGTTGATCAATAATCAATTTAACTCTGTCTTGAATGCATTCAATAGCCTAGCATCTGCAGCTGTCTTTGGAACAGAACTCCACAATATAGTAACCCTGTCAAACAGAATAAATTCTTCGTCTCTGTCTTAAACAGATGATGGAGTGCAGTGCAGCCAAATGTAAATGGAATTGAAATTAGAAAGTGTGTGATGCTTTGGCTTTGCTACCTATGTGTCATCCTTGCTAGCAGGTTGGAGCTTTACAAACGTTTATTTTCTCTTCTAGGATCGAAACACTTTCCATCGGTTTGATAAGTTCAATGCCAAATATAACCCAATTGGGGAATCGATTCTTCGTGAGATTTTCATCAAGACTGATAATTACATTGAAGGCAAATATTTTGGTCACATTATAAAGGTTAGAGTCGCATGTCTTTAAGAAGTATGTATGTTTTGCATAGTCACAGATGTACAGCACGGAAACAAACCCTTCAGTCCAACTCGTCCATGCCGATCAGATATTCCAATCTAATCTAGTCCCACTTGCCAGCACCCGGCCCATATCCCTCCAAACCCTTCTTATTCGTATATGCATCCAGAGGCCTTTTAAATGTTGCAATTGTACCAGCCTCCACCACTTTCTCTAGCAGCTCATTCCATACACGTACCATCCTCTGCGTGAAACAGTTGCCCCTTAGGTCTCTTTTATATTTTTCCCCTCTCACCCTAAACCTATGCTGTCTAGTTCTGGACTCCCCCGCCCAGTGAAAAGACTTTGTCTATTTATCCTATCCATATCCTTCATGATTTTATAAACCTCCTATATGGTTACCCGTAGGACAAAGAATAAAGAAAATTTACAGCCCAGGAACAGGCCTTTTGGCCTTCCAAGCCTGAGCCGATCCAAATCTACTGTCTAAACCTGTCGCCCAATTCTTAAGCATTCGTATCCCTCTGCTCCCCACCTACTCATGCATTTGTTCAGACGTGTCTGAAATGAATCTACCGTGCCTGCCTCTCATTTCATACTTTGACTCTTTTTTTGTTTTAAAAAAGTATAAAAATAATCACATGTCTTTGTTTGATCTCTGTGATGTACACCATACTCCCATTAAGTTTCCCCCTCCTCAGGTACACAGAGTTAACTGGCTTCTGGTGAGCTGCTTTTTGTGACAGTGGTTGTGATCAGGAAGTTAATGCCTGGATATTCATGTGAAAAGCTATTCTGTGTTGTAATGTGTTTGCCTCTGGCAAGGTTATGTTTCCTACCAAAACTAAAAGCACAACTATAATGTCATAAATTATCTGACTGGCCATTGTGATCTTGAAGGAATTATGTCCAAGATTTTGCTGAACAAGGAGATGTTGGGCTTCAATATATATACTATAGAAATGGCAATGATATGTGTAGCTTGAAATTTGTTTATCCAGCTATTTTCCTTACCTATTGTTTATTGGACAATTTAATTCTTCGAAAATGACTTCCAATATAGTATCTTCAACTTGAGTCCACTCTTGCCTCATGTTTGCACAAAATGATTAATTGTTTTGAACAAAGGACTGCACTGCGCGAAGATTAAAAATAAATAACAAAACTTGATTTTGGGAGTCAGTTTGCCCTCCATTTGGCTATTCAAAGTGAAGTTTGATACTGGATCAATCTCTTGATTTATTGACCTGCTTCCAAGGTTTTTTTTCTTGATGCAACATGTCATCTTTGATCCTTATAAGGAGGTAAAATTCATGTTAATTTGCATGTAGTTTAAATTGCTGATTTTTTTTTTAGATTAGATTACTTAGTGTGGAAACAGGCCCTTCGGCCCAACAAGTCCACACCGACCCGCCGAAGCGCACCCACCCATACCCCTTCCCCTACATTAAACACTACGGGCAATTTAGCGTGGCCAATTCACCTAACCTGCACATTTTTGGACTGTGGGAGGAAACCGGAGCACCCGGAGGAAACCCACGCAGACACGGGGAGAATGTGCAAACTCCACACAGTTAGTCGCCTGAGGCGGGAATTGAACCCGGGTCTCTGGCGCTGTGAGGCAGCAGTGCTAACCACTGTGCCACCGTGCATCTTTTATGTTCGGACTATTCCCCAAGTGAGACATGCTGCTAAAACCTGCTTTTACTGAGTCTCAGGGCCCACAAATTCAAACAGCACAAACCAACATTGAAATAGGACTGACAACAAAAACATTATGCTGGGTCCAAATCCTGGAAACTCCTCTGTCACAGCACTATGGCAGTAACTGCAATACGTGAACTACAGTCATTCATGAAGAGTTCTCACTCCCACTTTCCCAAAGGCGATGGGCAGTAAAAGCTGGCATTCAAAGGAAAAACATTTTAAAATCTGAAAAATAAGCAGAAAAGGGTGGAAAATAGGTAGAATATGTGAACAGAGAAAAACCAAGTTAACATTTTTAGGTTAATGACCTAGCATCAAATTTAAAACAATGAAAGTAGAGAGTGTATGGTTTCTCACCTATCTAGCACCTTATGTGCAACTTTGTGAAACATTTGTCAAGACCAAATTAAACTAAGTCTCTAATTCAATGCATCAAAACATTGAAATTGCTATGCAATTAAGTAGGTTTCTTGCTAATCTCTGTTAGATTTTGATCTTAGCAGTGCCACTTTGAACAGCTTCAGACAGAATTCAGGCACAGGGATGGGTAAGCGGTTAAGGCAGAGCCACCCCAGTGTGGCATCATGTATTCAGGAGCAAAGAACCCATAGAGTGGATTGTCAGGAATGGTGCATTGTACTGGAGACTCTGGAAAGAGGAAGTGAAACAAAAGCATCTGACTTTGAAAATGTTTCTAACTGTAACAAGCCAGTAGCCAGTAATTTCTTGTATCTTATAGGAAGTGATGGAAGATCTTGAAGAAAGTAAGTATCAGAATGCAGAGTTGCGCTTGTCCATATATGGTCGCTCCCGGGATGAATGGGATCGACTGGCAAAGTGGGCAGTGAAACACAAAGTCTACTCCAACAATGTGTGCTGGCTGGTACAGGTTCCACGGCTTTTGTAAGTATTATCATGCACTGTCAAACTACAGCTTGCTTGAACTCAAGATTTAATTTAAGTCCAGGCAATGCCCAAACTTGATGGGAGTGAAATTGGATGTGGCTGCGTGTGCAAAATATTTCAGTAGCATGATCTGATGTACTTGACATTCAGCTCTGTCTTCACTTGTGAGCACTGTTTTTATTTAGACTTGTTGGTTTAATAATTTATAACAGAGTGCACATTTTACAGAGAGACAAAACTCAGATGAGCCCTGAAGAACAAATTTGATTCACTATTTCAATTTACCATTACAGATTTCTGAATTATTATTGTGTGAAATATTCATAGCACAATCTTTGATATCATCCAGCTTTCAGAAGTCTGTACATATTTCAGAGCAAGTGCCTTCTATTTGCATATTGTTAAAAACAGGGAGACGATGGTAATGTCACTGGGCTTGTATCCCAGATTAATGATTAACCCAGGTCAGTGTTTTGGGAACGCAGGTTCAAGTCCTCCCATGGCACCTGGTGGAATTGAAGTTTAGTTACTGAATCTGGAGAACGTTTCATGTTCCCACCTGACTCACTAATGTCCTTGAGATAAGGAAATCTGCCATCATTATCTGGTCTTATCCACATGTGATTCCACACTCACAGTTACGTAGTTGACTCTCATCTCCCCTCAGAAATGGCCTCTTTTAGGGCATTGAGAGATGGATAACAAATGCTGGTTCTGTGAGTGACTGTCAAATCCCATGAAAAGGGAGGGAAGAAAAAAATATAATTATGCAAAGGACTTGAGTAAACCTTTGGAAATTCACTTTCATCCACTGAGATTATGAATGTTGTAAAATTGCTGGAGGAATGTCTTAATTAACTTCATTTTCCAATTGCTTTCAGTGATGTCTTCCGTACAAAGAAACAGCTGAACAATTTCCAAGATATGTTGGAGAACATTTTTATTCCCGTCTTTGAAGCAACAATTAATCCTCGCAATCACCCAGAGCTTCACTTGTTTCTTCAGCATGTGAGTATATCAAATATAATTCAAGTGGGAATGACCCATGCTTGGATAAGTGCAGCTCCAACAACACTTAAGAAGCTGGAGAAAACTGCCCATTTGATTGGCATCACATGCACAAACACAGATTCTGCCCACCCATGAACACTCAGTAACATAGGTGCCATCTACAAGACACATTGCAGAAATTCAACAGGGTTCTATAGGCAGCACCTTTCAGATCCACAATAACTGTCTATAAGGACAAGGGCAGCACTATAACTGCAAGTTCCCCTCCAAGTTCACCATCCTGAATTGGAAATATTATTACATTTCTTCAGTGTTGCTAGGTCCAAATCCTGGAATTCTCCCTAATGGCATAGTGGATCTACCTAAACCAAATGGACTGCAGTGATTCAAGATGGCAACATATCACCACCACCTGAAGGGTAGCCAGGGACGGGCAATAAGGGCTGATCCTGGTAGTCATGCTTACATTCTGAGTTACCTTTCTTTTAAAGAGTACCTGCAGTTTAGGAGCTATAGCTTGTGCCCCTTGACAGTTATTGAGGTAGGAATTAAAATACAGAATTTGAATTTCTGTCACTGAGACTATGCATTACATTTGTTAATTGAAAGTGTTAAGCTGTGGCACACTCTCTCAAAAAAATGTTAATGTTACTTCAGTTTGAGTTGTGAGGTAACATATTATAATTGTTTAATCTATAATTGTTCAGGCATTTTTTTCTTCTTGGTGTTTGATTATACAGTAATCCCCTGGTACCCGCAGGGGATAACGTTCCAAGACCTACCGCGGAAGTCCGAAACCACAGATAGTCACAATCCCATTCATTTAAATGGGAAACTTACCTTCATGGCAGCCCTCTGGTCCCTGATTCTGGAATGTTCCCTGCAATATGTTGGGGCCATGGTAAACCGCAGATACCGGACCCGTCGGCCTGTATTTCCTTCTTAAGAATGAAGTATACAGCATTCTGTTCAGAGAGAAACATAAGTGATTCAGATAACAACAGCTGCCTAGATAATGGAGTGAAGTGCAGGCAAGATTCAACTGACCTGAACATCTATCAATGGAGAAATTACATGTCTTTACTGTGCCCTTCATAGAAACTATTACTTTGCCAAATTTAAAATGTTTGACTTCTAATTTCTCTACTCCATATGTCACATCTTATCAGACAAACGGAATTCAAGCACTTCTGCTGCTTTTGTGTTAACAGTTTTGATGTGCCCAAGGGCAACTATTGATACAATTTCTAAATCTCTCTCATTATGGAGCCTTGACATTATCTTGGTACATTCTCCTGTGGCTATGTCCATGATCGAGAAATTAAAGGATAAGTTCATAGACATAAACTGTCTTATCATGTGCTGGAGAACTCCCTATTTTAATAACTTTTAAGGAGAATAACATGGAAGAATATGTGTAATGAATGGAGTTCTCTGATTTTGTAGGTTGTGGGTTTTGATAGTGTCGATGATGAATCCAAACCAGAACATCACATCTTTAATGCAGACAGCCCATTACCTGTGAACTGGACAGAAGATGATAACCCACCATATGCCTATTACCTTTACTATATGTATGCTAACATGACGGTTCTGAATCATCTTCGCAAGTATGAGCTTGATTCCAAATTATTTTATTGTTGATGTTTAAGTGTCTCAAAACAAACAGAATAATCTTTCAAGCATTCTTCCATATTAATTATAATACGTTTCTTAGTAGAAACAAGATTGGTGATGGATATTCTTGTTGTCGTGCAGATTGACTCACTTTGCATTGAATCCTGAACAATATCTTTTCTCCTCTTGCATGTTGACCCCACATGTCTAAAAAGAATAGCAAGATTCACCTCATTTATGAAAACTGTACTGAAATATGGGTCAGGATATTCCCATTTTTGGACTAAGTCTGAAAGGGGAGAAATCTGTTGCCTGCAAAGGGCAAAAAACCCACTGGATCATCTGGCCTTCAGATATCCTGTTGGCTGCCATGGACCAGGAAGTCCAAGCTGCCAAAGGGTGCTGCCCAACCAGGGCAGAACTCAGCAATGTCACAGAGGAGGCTACGACTGCTGCCAGGGCAACATGCCCCAAACTCCTGGACTGAAGGTATGCCCAAAGAAAAGGTTAGTGGTAGTTTTGGGACAGGTGTCTCTGTATTTCAGGGTCATGGGGAGAGGGAGAGCTGGGACGCAGTTTAGTGTGGGTTGAGATTCACTCCCCCACCCGTTAACTTTGTGGAGTTCAGTCCTTCCCAGCCAGAACATAAAGGAAGGCAGGTGGCACAATTTAGATCCACCACCATTCTGCCAAATTAAGTTCAATTCCCATCTCCAGATCTGGACAATTGCACCCATAGAATTTTCTCGCAAATACCCAACCTTGATAAAACGTGCATTTTCTACCTGACAGAATAAATCAATGTGCTTTGATGTTTGTATAAGGGAAAAGGAAATCATTTCATGCTGTGTTTTTGATAGCATTTTACCTTAAAATCAGTTTCCTCTGCATCAACAGATATGAAACTGTAAACAGATCTTGATTTATAGCTTCTGTTTGAATCAATAGTTACCTTTACCTGTGAAAGTTAAAAGCATTTAAGCTTTTTTTCAGTAGAGATTGATATTTTGCATCTCAAGCTTAGTTGTACAAGATATGCTGTTCCTCAGTTATCAGTCACCTCTTCCACTGATAATTGCTGCATTGTGGCGACCTGTGTGTATATTAACCCTGTTTCTACAGTTATGTTCTCTAAACATTGATAGGAGTAGGGTAGCAGCAATATTTGTGGATTTGCAGAGTTTTACAGTGCACAAATGGGCCATTTCAGCCCTGTAGCTCTATGCTAATGTATCTGCTCTCGATCATTTACTCCCTTGCCCCGTTCTGCCATTCAATTAGATTTGGCTAATATGTAACTCAACTCTATATATGCCCACCTTTGTTTGATAGCCTTTAATACCTTTGCATTAATAAAAATCTATCAATCTCAATTTTAAAATTAATTATTGGTCAGCATTCATTATGTTTCTGGAAAATATTCCAAAGTTTTACCAATCGTGTGTAAGTATTCCTTAATTTCATTTCCAAAAGCTCCAATACTGATGCTTTTCCAGTGTCTCTATGATCATAGACGTTTTACCCACATAAATAGTTATTTCTCTCAACCCATTCTGATGTCCTTAATCCCTTGAGAACTTTGATTGCTTAATTTTCTAACTTTTCTGGTTTTGTAGTTGTTCCTTATAACTTAATCATTTGAAGTCTGAAAATTGTTCTAATTTTCATACTGTACTTTTTTCAAGGCTAGCATATAATCTTCCTAATTCAAGACATTAAGACTGCTCACAATACTCCAGATATGTCCTAATGAGGGCTTAGTATGCCTGAGATATGACTTCTACCTTCTCAGCCTTACATTATCTCACCCTATGAACGATCTTCCTGCTCATCTTTCTCTCATGTGCTTACAGTTGGACATACAAATTAGGAGCAAAAGTAGGCCAGTCTACTTCACCAATCAATAAAATTGTGGTTGGTCTAATTGTGGCCTGAACGGCACATTCCTGCATGTCCCTGAAAATCATGGACTCCCTCCTTATCTGCCTTACTAAAACATAATCAGTAATCCCAGTAAATCTTTTCTGGGGAAAAGAATTCTAAAAGCTATAAAGGCTCTCAATCCTCCATAGGGAAAAAAATTCCTCCTGCTCTGAGCTAACTTGATTACATTACCTACAGTGTGGAAACAAGCCCTTCGGCCCAACCAGTCTACACCGACCCTCCGAAGAGTAACCCACCCAGACCCACTTCCCTCTGACTAATGCACCTAAGATTACATGCAATTTACCATGGCCAATTCACTTGACCTGCACATCTTTGGACTGTGGGAGGAAACCGGAGCACCTGGAGAAAACCCACGCAGACACTGGGAGAATGTTCAAACTCCACACACAATCGCCCGTGGCTGGGATCGAACCTGGGACCCTGGTGCTGTGAGGCAGCAGTGCTAACCACTGAGCCACCGTGCCACCCCCAAAAGGAAGCACCTTATTTTGAAATGGTTTTCCTAAGTAGAGAAGGAGCAACTTGAACTTACCTAACTGTTCTTCAAAGGCAGCTGATTCCAAATCTTAGATTTTTTAACTGCAAAGTTTTAATGAGTTGTTCAATAAGTAAAGTGGAGAAGTTCATTCGAGCTAAGCGGTGATTATTATTGCTATTTCTGTTTTTCCAGGAAGAGGGGATTCAATACGTTTGTCTTGCGACCACATTGTGGAGAGGCTGGTCCTATCCACCACCTCATATCTGGATTCATGCTTTCTCAGAATATTTCCCATGGTCTTCTGCTTCGAAAGGTATGAATCATAGCATTATACAGAGGCCCTTTGACCCATTTGAGTCTGCACTGACAAGAAACTGTTGTAAGTTGTATGAGTCCCACTTTCTACCACTTGGCCCACAACCTTGAATGTTTCATTTCAATTACTTCCTAAGATGTAAGGCATTCGGCCTCAACTACCCTCCTTGGCAGTGCATTCCAGATTCCCGTTACCTTCTGGGTGAAAATATTTTTCCTTCAAATCCCATCTAAACGTCCTACCTTTCACCTTAAATATGCCTCTTTGTTATTGACCATTCAACTAAAGGGTACACCTGCTTCCTGTCCACCCTGTCCATGCTCCTCATAATCGTATACACCTCTGTCAGGCCCCCTCTCGGCTTTCTCTACTCGTTTAACACTCTTCCAATGTCCTGTGGCTCCATGCAGAGATTTGCCCCTTGGTCACTAATGAGCTCTACTTTTCCCCTGGTTAACCTCTTTCCCCTTAATTGACTTATAGAATATCTTGGGATTCTACCTAATTTTACCCACCAGTGTTTTTTCATGTTCCTAATTTCCTGTCCTAATTGCTTTCTTAAGTTAATTCTTGTACTTTCTGTATTCCACTTGGGCCCTTGTTGATTTGCTCCCTTTGTACCTCTCTTTTTTTTTCCCTTCTTATCCTATCCTGAATATTGCTGAACAAGTAGTGTTTTCTGGGCTTGTCATTTCTACATTTCACCCAAAATGGAACATGTTGGACCTGTACTTTGGCCAATATTATTTTGAATGTCTCCCAATGTTTTGCTGTGGAATAACCCAGAAGTAGCTATTCCCAGTCTACTTTGCCCAGATCCTGCTTATTTTAATAAAATCTGCCTTCCCTCAATCCAAAGTCTTTTTTTGTCAGGCCATCTTTTTCCTTTTTCATGACAAACTTAAAATGTACAGAGTTATGATTGCTATCACAAAAACACTTCCCAAAAGACATGATATTTAATCTACATGGCTTGGTTTTATAAGATGCCTTCTCTAAGTGCAAGATAAACAGGCATATTGTAGAGGCTGACAAACGTTGATTAACAACCGAATCCCCTTTTACAACTTAATTTGGTAATGTGGTCAAGTCTGTGCCCAGCATTATCTTATACAACATATGATGTTGGGAATGCGCCACATGCAAAGGTTGTGTAAAGCAATGTGTTAGAGTATCCTCATGTTATGCACCTATTCAGACTTGAAAATGTCCTCCTGATGTTATTCTTATCTGTGCATTAAGTTGCTCTGCCTTTTCATTCATTACAATTTGTATAATTGGTCATAGTGCCTCTGCTTAATTAAAGTATCCTATAAATCCAACCAGACAGTGCTGGATGCAAACAAGTAGACACTGAAGTGATATCCTCTTTGGAAATCCAGCAGATATCTATCTAGGCTGAGTTGCTATATATGTTCTTGGCTAAATGCCGGAGACAAATAAAACTGCAGATGCTGGAAGCAAGCCAGCCAGAATCAGGAGGTGGAGAAGTCAGCATTTTGGGTGTAATCCTTCTTCAGTACTGTTGGTCTTCTAGCCTCCTGCCTGTCTATGTTGGCCATTTTAGCATGGTGCCATGTTGAGGATGTCTGTACTGACAGGAGAGAAGGATTAACGTAGGAATTAAATAGACTGAAAAAATAACTCTGAGAAAGTGATGCGAGAGAGTCAGAGTTGAAACGTGTGGCGCTGGAAAAGGACAACAGTTCAGGCAGCATTCGAGGAGTAGGAGAGTGTTTGAAAAAACACGTTCAAAATCATTTTGTCCATTTGTTATGGTAAATGTTTTATTTTTCTTGGATTTATTTTTTCTTGGACTTCTCTCACCTCTTCGTTTTATGATGCAATAGTAGAGTCTCAGTCACATAGAAAAGTGAATCATGAGTTGATCTTGCAAATATCATCAATAGTTTACATCATTTCAGTAAAATAAGGAACAAAAGATTTCCTAAAATATGTATAATTGTTAATAATTAATATTGTGGTATAAACTGAATTCATTTTAGATTATGTACTGCAGTATACAAAGCTAAAAATACAATATTGAGGCTATTGTAATTTGAAAATATTTGATAAAAAGAAACTGGTGACAGAATTGTTTAGGATATTGTACCTTCATCTGCAAGATGTGGATTTGAATCAAAACATAAATAAACAGTTCCTCTATTGGCTGTGAATTGTATTTTGCTAGTTAGGTTAGATCAAAGCTAACTGCAGTTGAGAGTGTGGTGCTGGAAAAGCACAGCAGGTCAGGCAGCATTCAAGGAACAGGAGAATCAACATTTTGGGCATAAGCTGTTGCATTTTGCTACAGATTAGCACACCCCTTCGGTGTGAAAATACAAGTGAATGGTTGAGCAGTGAATAGTTACTGCTTTTATCATTTGAGTTGACCTATACTCTGTAACTTTCCTATGCTGTCTCTCACTACTAGAGAAGAGCTTGATGTGCCAGGCAATCAGTAAGAACTTAATTCTTAGAGCTTTAATTTCCCTAAAAATGTGCTCATGTGGAAAATGTGAAGCTGATGTTTTTTGAATTTATCACATATGTTGGTGTGTTTTGAAATGTTTGTTGCTTGATTTGCAGGCTCCAGTACTGCAGTATTTGTACTACCTGGATCAGATTGGAATTGCAATGTCCCCGCTAAGCAACAATAGTCTCTTCCTGAGTTATCATAGAAACCCACTGCCAGAGTACCTTTCCCGAGGACTAATGGTATCTCTCTCAACTGATGATCCTCTGCAGTTTCACTTTACCAAGGTAAGGTGACCTATTGATTGATTTGCGCATAAATCAATGTTGAGAATGAAATATTCATGGCCATTCTTGTTAAAGAAATGTCATCACTAAAAGTTGTAATTTTAAAGTTAAAAGTCTAGTTCCCACGAGACTTTAAAAGAGTGAGAGGTGACTTGATCAGGGAATAAGATGTTGAATACTTAGGTAAGATGGATGTGGAAAGGATGTTTCCTGTTGCGAGTCAGACTCGACCGAGGGAGCACTAGTTTAAAATTAGGGGTCTCTCTTTTAGGACCGTGATGAGGTTAAATATTTTCAGAGGATTGTGCAACTTTGGAACTCTGCCTAAAAGGTGCGAGACCCTAGGTCATTGAATATTTTTAAGACAGAGGTAGATGACTTCTTGTCAGACAAGGGAATCAAAAATTATTTGGGTAAATGTAAAGGACATGGAAGATCTAGAATGTAGGGAAATAGATGGTGACATCTTGAAAAATGTCCATATTACAGAGGAGGAAGTGTTGGATGTCTTGAAATGATTAAAGGTGGATAAATCCCCAGGACCTGATCAGGTGTAACCTGGAACTCTGGGAAACTAGGGAAGTGATTGCTGGGCCTCTTGCTGAGATATTTGTATCATCGATAATCGCAAGTGAGGTGCCGGAAGACTGGAGATTGGCTAACGTGGTGCCACTATTTAAGAAAGATGATAAGGACAAGCCAGGGAACTATAGAACAGTAAGGCTGACGTGGGTGGTGGGCAAGTTGTTGGAGGGAATCCTGAGGGACAGGATGTGCATGTATTTGGAAAGGCAAGGATTGATTAGGGATAGTCAACGTGGCTTTGTACGTGGGAAATCATGTCTCACAAACTTGGTTGAGTTTTTTGAAGAAGTAACAGAGGATTGATGAGGCAGAGTGGTAGACGTGATCTGTATGGACTTTAGTAAGGTGTTTGACAAGGTTCCCCATGGGAGACTGATTAGCAAGGTTAGATCTCATAGAATACAGGGAGAACTAGCCATTTGGATACAGAACTGGCACAAAGGTAGAAGCCAGAGGGTGGTGATGGAGGTTGTTTTTCAGAGTGGAGGTCTGTGATCAGTGGAGTGCCACAAGGATCGGTGCTGGTCCACTACTTTTTCATCATTTATATAAATGATTTAGATGTGAGCTGAAGAAGTAAAGTTAGTAAGTTTGCAGATGACACCAAAATTGGAGGTCACAACAGGACCTTGATCAGCTGAGCCAATGGGCTGAGGAGTGGCAAATGGAGTTTAATTTAGGTAAATGCAAGGTGCTGCATTTTGGGAAAGTAAAACTTAGCAGGACTTATACGCTTAATGGTAAGGTCTTAGGGAGTGTTGCTGGACAAGGAGACCTTGGAGTGAAGGTTCATAACTCCTTGAAATTGGAGTCACAGGTAGATAGGAGAGTGAAGAAGGTGTTTGGCATGCTTTCCTTTATTGGACAGAGTATTGAGTGCAGGAATTGGGAGGTCATATTGTGGCTGTGCAGGACATTAGTTAGGCCACTGTTGGGATATTACATGCAATTCTAGTCTCCTTCCTATCGGAAGGATGTTGTGAAACTTGAAAGGGTTCAGAAAAGATTTACAAGGATGTTGCCAGGGTTGGAGTATTTGAGCTATAGGGAGGGGTTGAACAGGCTGGGGCTGTTTTCCCTGGAGCTTTGGTGGCTAAGGGGTGACTTTATAGAGGCTTACAAAATCATGAGGGGCATGGATAGGGAAAATAGACCAGGTCTTTTCCCTGGGGTGGGGGAGTCCAGAACGAAAGGGCATAGATTTAGGGTGAGGAGGGAAAGATATAAAAGAGACCTAAGGGGCAATGTTTTCACACAGAGGGTGGGGCATGTATGGAATGGACTGCCAGAGGGACTGGTAGAGAATAGTACAATTGTAACATTTAAAAGGCATCTGGATTGGTATATGAATAGGAAGGGTTTGGAGGGATATGGGCCGGCTGCTGCCAGGTGGAATTAGATTAGGTTGGGCTATTTGGTCGGCATGGACAGTTTGGACTGAAGGGTCTGTTTCCATGCTATACATCTCTGACTCTAAATGAGAATGTGAAATTTTGAAACAGTGATTTGTCAAGATCTTGTTGAATGGCAGAGCTAGCTAGAGGGGCTGAATGGTCTATTTTTGCTCCTGCTTCTTATGTTGGTAATTGAAAGCGAAAGACAAATCACAAAGCTATTAAAAGCCATGGAGGTATGCTTGTGTTTAAAAACTTGATCTGGGAAAGTAGGTCATGCATTTACTCTAACTGAATGAGATTTGACTGACCTGTCATTTTGTTTCCATCAACTCATGATAAATTTGTCAATGGACTGGAATTGTTGAGTATTTTGAGTTTAGATTTATAAGTATTAAATCCTGTATACATAATTGAAATTTTTCAGTGACAAGAATCTATTTAGTTTCATCCAGTTTCCAGTGTAAGCATTCAGAATTAAACCGTCATTTTAAATTCCATTTTAAAAATTGCTTTGCTTGTTTTTAGCTCTGGATTAGTTTAATATCTGCATCCATGATAAATGACCCAGTATAAGTCACCCAACATCTATTTCTCACTAATGTACAGTATGTGTGTGTCTTGATGTAAATCATGAAGTCAACGTTTCCCACAGGTATAAATTAACTGTGCCTGCAAGTTGCCTTAATATAGCGAACAAGCTAAAGGAACTAGGATATAGGAATCAGTCTTAGAAATACAGCATGGAAGACTGACCCATGACATTGTTTTGGCAATTTTTGATCTGTTTTGTACATTGCAGATTTGTTGCAGTCATTCTAATCTTAATTTTTCCATGCTTTCCTCAGGAACCACTAATGGAAGAATACAGCATTGCCGCCCAAGTGTGGAAATTGAGTTCCTGTGATATGTGTGAGCTCGCACGGAACAGTGTGTTAATGAGTGGTTTCTCTTACAAGGTGACTGGAATAATGTTGGATTTAAACATATTAGGATTTTGCAGCAGCACCTTGGCTGTGCTCAACTGGGTATCAGGGAGTGTTATTCTCCTCTGAGTCAGAAGCTTTGGACTGAAACTCAACCTGAGCATAAAATCCAGGTTAACAAATCGGCACAGAGGGTGTAACATGTCAGACTGAGATCCCATCTGCCCTCTTGGGGAAAACATAATAGGTTCCAGGGCACTGCTTTGAAGATCAGGAGACATATACCTGGTGACCTATACAATATGTACCATTCTGCCAACATCTTAGAAATAGATTGGATGAAATTTTCCAGTTTCATTGTCAGACCAAACCTACAACTGAAATCTGCATTCTGTGAAAGTGCTGACATGTAAACCTATTAGGGAATTGTCTGGGATGTTTAAACTTCTAGTGGGCAATTTCTCCCTTCTTCACCCTCAACCCTCCAAAACCCTATATGAATGTTTCCAACTCTACATTATAATCAAATACTTAGAACGGATCCACTGTTCTTGCCTATATAGTTACCCAGGAAATATTAGACAGATTAACACATGAGTAACTACACATCTGCTCTCCAACAACACCCCCTCTTCCGCCCCTCCTGACCAAGGCTGACAAACCCCTCCAAGTAACTGACCTGACTTCCTACCTCCAGTGTTAAATACCACTTCACCAACCTGCCAGCTCACTCATTCACTCACTAATGTTAAGACTGGGCTTTTAAAATTTCCATAAGTTAGTGACTGATGTTGAAAAAAAAGGCATGCCTGTCTTCCCAACTGTGCCCACACAATTCCCCAGAGACGGGGCTTTGATTTACTCTGAAAGCTGTATGGGAAACCCTGAAGAAAAATGTACAGCAGCATAGTGTAGGAGATCTTCTGAGTACAATGGAAAGCCAAACTTTATTGCTGCTGTTGGTGCTGCTGCTTGGAAGATCTGGACCACTATCTGTTTATTAAAACATGGCTTTATTTGGGATATTATGCACCAATTAGCTGCCACATTTCCTGCATTGATTATTAAGTGCTTTGGGATGTTGTGAGCTTGTGAAAGGTGATGTGAACAGGGCTAAATCCTTTTTGTTTCTTTTTCTGGGGGAAAAAAAATCCACAGTATTATCATCACAGCATCTGGATGATGAACATTTTTTAAGATCAGCTAGACATGACATTGTCACAACAGCACGTTTTAAGTACAGACATGTTAAAGCATTCACAATCCAGTCTTGCAGCAAGACTGGATGGGTTGGCAGCAATGGTGCAGCCCGTGTTTCAGTTCGGCATGTGATCCGGCAGTTCCCAATGTCATTGGTATACATTGAACATTTCTGCAAGTCTGATATGAGTGGATATATATTCAGACCCTCCCACGTGTGTACAGTCAAAACTAAATAAACATTAAGTACTGGAGCAAATCACTTTCCTGCTGGTCCTCCAATCTAAAACAGCTTGCTTTTGTTCAAGATCTTTTGAACTAGAAAATGTCCCAAGGGCCTTCCAAAGTACAAACCACAAAGGAACAAATATAGGAAGAAATTTCAGAACCAATACAAATTTGAATCCTGAGTTACAGGTCTTTTAGTCAGGCTGCTGTGGAGTAAAAGCCACTTCAACCCCTGCCAAAGCCCTATTCATTATATCCAAAGTTTAGATTATAACAGTGAGGATTGGCTTGTGCTGTGATTTTACAGGTTTAGGACTGAGTTGAGGAGGAAACTCATCACTCGAAGGGTTGTGAATCTGTGGAATTTCCTGCCAAGTGAAGCAATCGAGGCTACCTCACTAAATGTTTTTAAGGCAAGATACATTTTTGAAGAGTAATGCATTAGGGTTATGGTGGGCGGTCAGGTAAGTGGAGCTGAATCCACAAAAAGATCAGCCATGATCTTATTGAATAGCAGAACTGACTCAATGGGCCAGATGTTCTACTCCTGTTGGTGTTTCTTATGTTGTAAAATGCAAGTTCTGAGGTTTGGCCAAGTATTTCTTGAATTGTTTTAAGAGCAATAGATAACACTTCATCTGGAGACCTTCTTGTAATTAGGGTAAGAACAACTCTGTGGTATAGAGGCAGTATCTCTGCCTCCAGAGCAAGAGACCGGGTTCATGTCACAACTGAATGAGAGGTATGTAATAGCATCTATGAACAGGTTGATTAGAAAAAATCGATTCAATTTAAAAAAAAGAACAACTCTGCCACAGGGTGGTAGTTAAAAGGAAAAAATCTTTTTAAAGTTTTGTTGGTTGAAAAGTCATTCAGTTGTGTGCAATAGCACTTTGGAGTATGAAAAAGAAACAAAGAACTTTATTTCAAAGTATGAGAATTAATTTAGGTTTAAAATAGATATGCCTAAATATTTGTTAAAAATCTCCAAATGCTGGAATTCTGAAATCAAAATATGATGCTCGTCCTCCTCTCTCAGGATGAATAACAAGTGGCTGGCAGGCTGTCCTTTTTCTTAAGGTACTGTACAAAGAAGGCGTGCATTTGTTGTTGAACAGCCATATTCCACTCTGCAATAAGGTGTTCAGAGCAGAATGGTTCTGCAAAAAGTACAAGTCATCAGTCAGTCCCTTTGTTCCATCCCAAAATGATTGAATTAGACAACGGTCTTTGAGAATCTTCAATTGTTGCTTGTTTCCCACAGCAGGTTTGGGACTGTAATGTTCTTCCTGTTCCAGGTAGTGTTAAAGATGAGTCACTTCCTGTTGAAGTGGAGCAAGGGGGAATTTTGAGATGGAGGCAAGGGATGGGCAGAGAACAGATCCCTTTGCTGAACTTCAGAGAAGTACTTTCACACTGCAATTGTTGTAATGTTAATTTTGAGAACATTCTGGAGTAATTGTTCCACTGAGCTCAGCCAGTAATTCTAGTTATAACTTAAATAAGCGTAGAGCATGACCTTAAATGGGGAGATAGATTGAAGAGAAATTGCACCATCTCACCCTTCAATCTAATTTGGATTGTTTGAACTTTAACTACCTTCACATTCTAAAGAGGTATTCCATAAGTAAGCAGTGGACCATTATCTTAGATACTCCTAC
The DNA here is from genome assembly GCF_047496795.1 of Chiloscyllium punctatum. Classification (NCBI taxonomy): domain Eukaryota; kingdom Metazoa; phylum Chordata; class Chondrichthyes; order Orectolobiformes; family Hemiscylliidae; genus Chiloscyllium; species Chiloscyllium punctatum. Next base: position 52,380,603 of record NC_092783.1, read on the forward strand.
ACAACTCAACCTTATTGTGCAGTGAAAGTAGGCAAGTTGTAATATATTTGCAACTATATGAGAGCTGTTTACTTCACAAAATATTTGTTTTAGCTATATTTGTTTCTAATTAGTAATTGACCTGCAATGTGGTGAATGAAATTGTTTCCTTGTTGTGACAATTGTAGCTTAATCATTGGAGCTTTATTAATTTTCACATCTGAGATATCTTCTCAGATGATATATGCAACTGGTTAATTGCTGCTTCTTTCCTCTGTTTATTTACCTTTTTGTAAATGCCAGATGTATTCTGACTTAACAATTTTCTCAGGAAGCAATTCAAGGGTGCATGGAAATTTAGTTGAAGATAGCTTCCTGAAGGAAGTTATTCAATTCACGTAGACCAAATATGTTCCCTTTGAGGAAGGAAAATGCATTACATTGGAAAGTCTGAACATGCATTTTGAAAAACCTTGAATGCAATCAATGTTTCTTCTCCATCAGTTTTTTTTCTTAAAAGTAGTTAAGTTGGACAAAATAAAGGAATTGACCGTAGCACTGATCTTGAATATTCCTGACCATAATAGCTGTGTTGTGACTTGGCAAGTATTATTGGACTGTAAATATTTTGAGCTGATGTGTTCAGAAACAAATGAATAAAGGCATGTGATGTTGGCTTCCCTGCATAGCAAACTGAGACCTGCTATTTTATGTGTATAAATAAATTGAAACATGGCATTCTAGTCAAGTTAATAAGCTTGGGAAGAATAACTGTCCATGTTTCACCAATTTAGGGAGAGTAGGTTTGACTGTCTTCTCATGCCTATGTCTGTTGTAGATTAATCGATAACTAACCGTGGTATTCAGTCTTTGTCATTGTATTGTATCAGGATGATAGAAGACAAACCAAATTGTGCCTTAACTCATTTTTAAAAATCTGGCAATTCCTTTGATTTTATGCTGTATTGCCAAAGTTTTACATGAAAGAAAGATTCTATATATGTACAGGGGAACTTCGATTATCTGAACGAGATGGGCTATTTCATTCAGATAATTGATTATTCGGTTAATTGATTTAAATGCCTTTCCTCTGGGGCTGGGAGTTTTTAAAGTCTGCTCCTCATTCAGGAGACTGCAGCAGCACAAAGTGTGCGAGACCCCACCCCCAACACTGCCCCCTTCCCCAACCCTGTCCAACACCTCCCCCCGCACCCCCAACACTGCCCATCACACCCCACCCCACCCTGTCCAACACCACCTCCCACCCCCAATCTCACCCAACACTGCTCACCCCCGGTCCCCAAAACCGCCCCCCGCCACCCACCAATGCCTCCATGCGTCCCCTACAACTCCCACCTGCCCCCGCCGCCGCCCCCCCAACCCCCCACCAATCTCATCCAGCACTGCCCCCGCCCCTCTCTGGGGCAGTTGGACTGGACACCAACAACAAGACTTCTGCTGCTGCTGCCTTTGTGGGACAAGTCTCCAAATAGCGCACACACACACACACACACACACACACAACGTTTTACTGCAACTCTTTGACAGGTTCCACCTCTGCACTCTACAGGACAGTGTTGGTCAGATTATCTGGGGAAGGGAGGTTTAGGGAAAACCCCTCTGTAGAACTCCAGGGAAAATGCAAGAGAGAGAGGGCAGGAGGTCAGTCATTTGGAGATGGTGCCTATTTAATCACTGTAAACAAAAGAAGCAATCACTGTTGGAAACACGTCTTTGACGTAAAGTTTCTATCAAGACCTGGAGATCTCCTTCGGATGATCCGATTTTTGGATAATTGGTATTCGGATAATCGAGGTTCCTCTGTAGTGCCTTTCAGAACCATTGGATGTCTCGGTATGCGTGACAGCCAATTAAGTACTTTTAAAGTGTAGTCAATGTTGTAATATAGAAAGCATGGTGGTCAGTAACACAAAACAAACAGCAACATGATGATAATCAGAAATTCTGTAGATACTTAGATTATGTGACAAACGCTGGACAGAGCACGGTTAGTAACTCCTCCTCTTTGATAGAGATCCGTATAATCTTTTACTTCTATTTGAGGTGTCCCAGCCAAAGGTTACCACTAGTAACAAAGCAGCATTTCCTCATTACTGCACTGCAATGTTATGTATTGACTTTTATCTTCAAGTCTACACTTTCTGACTGTGAGGCCCAAGTTATCTTTAGATTCCACAATACTATTGGAAGAAGTATAAAGTGTTAGTGTCCTGGCAAATATTAATCAATAAAAATCTTACAGATTCACTGTAAAATTTTCCTATTGCTTTAAAGAACCTCCTAGCAACTTCACTCCCTTTCTAACAGGAGTTAGAAGTTCAGGTTCAGATGGACTACAGGGATACAAGAACGTGGCTCAATGCCATTTTCTCGTGCAATTAGGGTTGGAGAACAAACGTTGACTTGGCCGGCAACACTCTGATCCCATGGAAGAATAAAAATCTTGCATCAACAAGTAATGTGTTGGCTGTAAATTGCTTTGCAGTGACTTTAGAATGTGAAAGACACTATATACACTAACTTTTTAAATTGTTCTTCATAAAGTTGGGATGTTGAAATATAGTATTTTAAGTTTAAATTGAACTTTAAACAGATTTAACTTTGTAATGGGAAATTTACAACATGCAGTCAAAAAGAGGAAAACCGACAGTCACATTAATCGGTACATAATGTTTGTGTGAACATGTGACCTATTCCACTCGATACTTAGTAACTGGAGATGTGAATGTCCTTGATAATAGAAATACAATGTATCGCCACTTGTTTTCTTGTTTAGACCTTGTTTTATTTCTTCTAATGTTTTCTTTTTTGTGTGATTCATTTTAGTCATATTGAAAATTGAAGCTCCAACTAGAACAATATTTTGTTTTATTTTGACTATTCAATTGGTAAATTGATTTTACTGTGTGCTACAAGATGAGAAAATGCTGCTTAGTGTTTTGTTCAATGCTTTCTATGTTTGTTTGGAATCTTGTGGGCACGTATTCTTGTTTATGAATCAGGCCATGTAGATTGTTTTAAGTCCATGGACCAACATACAGTTGAGCGAGAGTCAATATAATTTCCTTAGTGCAACAATTGTTGTCAAGATTAATGGGTTTCTACATTTAAAACAAAATTGTGTATGTAATTATCAGCGAAAAGAACTGCGGGCTTTTCAAATAACCTGTTAATTCTCAGTACGTTCTCATTGCTTTCTGTTTGAAAGTAGCAAAGCTTTCGATGGTGTTAAATGTGTAAAAACATTAAAAATGGATGAGACTGAGATGATAATTTAATGTCCTATGACTCTAAATAGCTTTGGATATTTATTCTCCATTCACCTTCAAATTCTATATGACACTGCTGTGGTTTGATAACATACAACATGACTTAGGGACTCGAGATAACAGTTGTCAACAAGTTTTTTTTTTAATGTTCTTGCTGAGGCTTTTTAAGTAAAATATCATATATATTCGAGTAATAGTCGATCTCATGTAAAAGTTGATCCCCTGTTTTTGGCCAAATAAACTGGAATTTTCAAAATATCTCGTGTAAAAGTCAACCCTAATTTTTCACAGATAACAAATCAACATTTGAGTCAGTGTGCTGGCTGTTGTGTTCCAGTGGGTTTTCAGAATTACCATAATTCATTGTAGTTTCTTTCTATATTCGTTTAGAGATCAGTTGGGCTTCTGCTAATGATATGATATGAATTTTGGGCATGAATTTCAGCCCCCCAAAAATAGTATCCATGTAATAGTCGGCCCTATAAATTTAACGTTAAAACGTAGTCGGTAAAATTTGACTATTACTCGAGCATATATGGGGTATGTAGGAAGTGAGGCATTCCATGTTGTTAATAAAGCAATAATTTTAATAGTAGCCTAATGTGACTTCAGTTTTATGTCAGTGTCAAGAGTATGGTGCTTGAAAAGCACAGCAGGCCAGGCAGCATCCGTGGAGCAGGAGAATCAAAGTTTTGGGCAAAAGCCCTTCATCAGGAAGGGCATTCCTGATGAAGGGCTTATGTCCAAAATGTCAATTCTCCTGCTCCTCTGATGCTGCTGCCCTGCTGCGCTTTTCCAGCATCGTACTCTCAACTCTGATCTCCAGCATCTGCAGTCCTCACTGTCTCCTTCAGTTTTATGTCAGCTGACCACAGAGTGAGATAGATGGCAGATACAGAGAAATCTCTTTTCATATATCTATTTTAAAGTGGAAAGGATTTGTGTGCTTAGAAGAATGGTTTTCTTTGTTTAGTTTAGAAATATTTTACCAAGAATACAGAGGCTGATGTCACTGATGCAGAATGATGCCCATTTAAATTTGTCACTGTAGTGCACTGGACTTGATATAAGGAAGGTTGGGATGGGAGAAGTGAAACTATATTGTTTTTGGAGACAAGGGTCATGGCTGGGATTATTTTAGTTCCTTGGACCTATTTCAAATTAATTTTGAGAGCTTCCAGCTCAGAAGACCCATCCAAGTGGCAGCAGTAAGGAGAAATAAAACATTGTTTTTTAATGAAGCAGAAAATTAATCTATTGGTGCTCACTTTTACTTCAGCAATTTCTACAGAGCACAACTGGTTTCTGACTCTTTGCGTCCCAAATAAAGAAGGTTTGCCATTTCTGAAAATGGTTGTCTCTTCAGTGTTGCTGTGGATCTGACCAAAGTTGCAAACATTTGAATTAGGCACATATGGGCATCTAAATGCAATAGCTTCAGCATTTTAAAAAAAAGATAACTCTGTTCCTGTAAAGCAGTTGCTTCCTTTCACACAACTCTACAATTTTTTTGCAACAGTTTTTATTTCTCATATCTCATACTTGAAGTTTACTAGCAAAATTATTTGTAATAAAAATGGATAATTACTGGGTAATCTTGCAGGATTTCCAAAATATTTGACAGATCGATTCAACTTTAGAGGAACAAAATGTTTGCAGTGATAACAATTAATGATTTGTTAGCTTCAAATTCTTGTGTTGAAAACCCTTGGCACTTTTTTTTGGTAATTTGGGTTGAATTGACTATTTCTGTGGCACTCATTATTTCTGAGATTGTAGCTTTGTTGAGAACATTTTCTAATAATAATCTCGGAATTTTCCTGAGAGCTTGACTTACATGGGATATGGTCCCATTGTGATGTCTGTTCGATTATTTCCCATTAATCCTTTAAAATACTTTGCAAATACCAATACCAATGGTAAGGTCCTAGGGAGTGTTGCTGAACAAAGAGCCCTTGGAGTGCAGATTCATAGCTCCTTGAAAGTGGAGTCACAGGTAGGTAGGATAGTGAAGAAGGTGTTTGGTATGCTTTCCTTTACTGGTCAGAGTATTGAGTACAGGAGTTGGGAGGTCATGTTGCAGCTGTACAGGACATTGGTTCGGCCACTGTTGGAATATTGCGTGCAATTCTGCTCTCCTTCCTATCGGAAAGATGTTGTGAAACTTGAAAGGATTCAGAAAAGATTTACAAGGATGTTGCCAGGGTTGGAGGATCTGAGCTACACGGAGAGGCTGAACAGGCTGGGGTTGTTTTCCCTGGAGCGTCGGAGGCTGAGGGGTGACCTTATTATGAGGGGCATGGATAGGATAAATAGATGAACTCTTTTCCCTGGGGTCGGGGAGTCCAGAATTAGAGGGCATAGGTTTAGGGTGAGAGGGGAAAGATCTAAAAGAGACCTAAAGGGCAACTTTTTCAAGCAGAGCGTGGTACATATATGGAATGAGCTGCCAGAGGATGTGGTGGAAGCTGGTACAATTGCAACATTCAAAAGGCATTTGGATGGGTATATGAGTAGGAAGGGTTTGGAGGGATATGGGCCGGGTGCTGGAAGATGGGACTAGATTGGGTTGGGATATCTGGTCGGCATGGACGGGTTGGACCGAAGGGTCTATTTCCATGCTGTACATCTCTGTGACTCTAATACAAAATTGTCTAAAACCTAATTGGTACAGGGCATAATAATAATAATCAGTAACCAGTATTTTCAGTCAGAGTGAATGATTGGTATGCTTGTAATTTGTTAGTGTTAAGGGCCACCACATTTCAGAATAAATAATCTTGGGGCGAGTGTAGGCATCTCACTTGTACGAGAGATGGCTTGTCCAACTGTATTCAGCACAAGACTACAGCAGTTCAATCCCATTGTTTGTGTTTCATGTGTGAACCCAGGGAAAGATTTTATATGTGCAACCCGGGTCTCATCTGCATGTTGGACCGGTGGTAACCCCACATCACTTCTCTGTGGAGGCCAGCGTTGTCACAAAATTTCTTTTGAATGCTGCATTTACAACAGCTATTTCTTTAACATCAGCCGTTTCTTTAAAACAGTATTTGTTTTTTCCCATTTCAGGTAAAGGGCTACTGGCTAGGACCACACTATCAAAAGGAGAGCATAGAGGGTAACGATATCCGTCGCACGAATGTCCCAGATATTCGGGTTGCCTACCGACATGAAACGCTGTGTGAAGAGCTGAACTTGATTACACAGGCATTGATTACTGCAGAACAATTGGAGAATGATTCCATAAATATGACACCAGTATCTGAATCACGATAAGGCGCTCTTACATTTTGGGTATGAAAGCCTGCGCATGGCAGGCCAGAGTTGTTAACAACCATTGTAAACTGGACACCTATAAGAATGCTGATGCATCTAGCACTGTTTACCCCACTGTGTCATTGCTACAAGTTATTATTATTATTACGAGGAGCATTGAGAAGAGTTGGAAAACTTTACCTTCTAGCATACACACAAATTCTACCTTTCATTGTGCTTGTTTTACAACAATGTGCGAGTTATTTAAATTTAGCTGCCTGTTCTTTTAGATTACTTTTTAGTTGGCCTGACCTTTTGGATGACTTGGATGTCAGAGTTGTCCATGGTGAGGAAGTAACGAGTTCAACATGTTGCTTCTAATGTGAGTATGACTGTGAGCATTTGTTTGGTTTATTCTCAAAGGTTCTACCTCCCTGCATTCCAAGAGGTGCTATGGTGGCCACCCACTTGCCTTTGTGGACACCCATCTTTATGACCATTAAAATTGAGGCTCTGTCTCAATTTTCATTTTTTTTAAAAAATACACAATAACCATTTAGTATGTTAGGTATTCCCATAAGCATGGTGTGACTAGGATGTTTAAAAATGAAGTAGATTTGATTAACTGATGGAAGTTCAGTAAACATCCAAATTATACATGTTTGTTTGTTGTTTAATTTGGGGTCTGAATGGGCATTCTGAACAATCTGTTTTACTTTTTCCAACTGTCATCAGCCTGATGGTAATTTCAGGATTGTTAGTGTCCCCAGGTCTAAGTAAGAATGTTATGAGTTTAATCATGGCTCCAGGGATTAGAAGCTCAGTATTTACAAGGACCCTTCAATGCAGTATTGCTGTATTGTCAGATATATTATTTCTTAGGTGAGCTGTTAAACTGATTTTATTTTTTTGTTTTATTAACAGATGGACGTAAAAGAAGTGCAAGGTTGTTTCCCCATCCCCACCCATGCCGATCCATAATTAACTCTCACCCTGCGTCACTAGAAACAGATTAACTGGTGAATTTGGCCATGGTCAATTTACTGTTTCATTTGCCCACAAAATAACAATGATTAAAGTTAAGAAGTAATCCAAAAGCTGTATAGCTTTTTGGGACATTCTGAATTTATGAACCATTCTTAAGTTGTACTTTGAATTTCATCTTTGTGTAGATTAGTTGCCCTAAATATATTGCATGTGATGAATTGTGACTTGCAATATTTGTGTTAAATAATGCACCTTTTTCAAAAAAAAAGTTGAGCTCAATTTTTTTTGCTTATCAATTCATTTATAAATTGAAGTTGAGCTATCTGTGGTCTTTTCTAAATCTGCTGACACTTTGCTTAGTATTGATGATGAAGCTTTGATTAAATTGCTACTTGTGCATTTGCTCAGCATTTGAGCCTAGTATTCTGCTTTCTGTTAACCTTGCAGAAGGCAAATGCTAACAGCTTCATTCTAGAAGGTGTAGGCAAATTTAAAATGGGATGCTGCTTATACAGTTGATAATTATTGACTGGAATATAGGAAACAAGACTAAGAATCACTGCCTAATTGCTGCATGATAACATATCGCTGTCACACCACTAATTTTCTGTTAAATGCTGGTGTACATGTTTAATAAACCCACATCTGCTTAACTGTTCCTTAGAATGCATATCATGATAATGTTGCATTTAGCAGTGAAAAGCTCCATCCTATTGCCAAAAGAGCACTTCTGGCCTTGTTAAATAGTAATTTTGTTTCAACTACTCGTGGAAATGAAATTCGGACAGCAGTTGTGCATGAACACCATGTTTGCTGTTCAGAGAACTAGTGTTAGAGAACTAATTGTTTGACTGGAGCTGGAGATTTTTCAGAAGGAATATCCAGCTTTAATAAGTGTGGAGAAAAGTCGTGAACTAATCTTCATCTAGTTGCCATTTATTTTTAAATCTAACTGTTCAATGAAACTTTTTAACATTTGCTTTGGCTCCCTACAGACTTATTGTAAAGACATACATATTATATAGTGTTTACTTTGTAATGTGCAGTCCCATCCTTTTGCATGTATTTTGTTTGTTAGTGAAATCCAGTCATATGACTAAAATAAGAGGGGGAAACCCAGCACAAAATAATAGTTAGGCCCAAAGAGATAATTGTTACCACTGAAAGCAAAATACCTACCTGAACTCTTGGGTGGATGGATTCAATTATTGATGCTTTTGTTTTGTTATAGAGGTTATAGAACCCTTCAATATTATTTACATCCATATGCTGCTCACCTGAATCTTTTACTGCTTCTATTACAGACATATTTCATAGATATCCTCAAACTGCTCTACAGGCCAATTAAATAATTGCCTCCATGTTTGCATTTCGTCTGGATCTGTCGCATGATGAATGTTTCACACTTTTTCACATTTTTGTTGACTTTTTTTCCTAATTAGCTTTTACTGATGTAATTAGTTTTTAAAGTATAGTAAATAATGTTCACCAACTGTGACTATTTTGGTGTGGGATAACGGGATTTTATGAGCAATTTGGATTTCAGTTATTTGTGATTTGTACAACTGGATGTCTTGCTTGTTTCAGCCTTGTAATGCCTACATCACTATTTGCTGGTTGCACCCTAATGCAAATCAATTTTACATCAGCGCCTTTACAACGTGACTTGTTACTTAAAAGCACAATAGTTTGATTCTATTTGAGGGATATGTGGGATTTCTAGAAGGTAGCTAACAGGAGATTACTGCAACATGAAACATAGAGTGCAGTGTAAATCCAGGATTATTCAGTGTATAAACAGCAACTCAGCCAGGTATCTGACACTGGTGATGTAGTCTTGTTTTGTGATTAGCCAACTGAATTTTTGTAGGCCAGTGTTGGTTAAAAAACCGTCTTTGTTTGATTGTTGCAGATCCCTAGCAATTACCCCAAAGCAATTTGTTCATCAGTATATAAACAATGACCTAATATATATACTCATTTGTCAGAAGAGAGTTTAGGTGGCTCATATGGGGTGCAGATAAGGGTTGGCATGGACTTAATGGCCTCAATAATCTGCCTGTGCTATAGCGTTCTTAGCTAAACATTGACATTTTTGTCCATCTGAACTATGTCAGCAGCTCTTCTACACTAACTGAACTTTGTACGATCCCTTTAAATATTGTCTAAACTTTGTTAGATTAAATGTATCGGATGCAGGACAAGTAAAAAAAAAATTAAACTCTGTTCCCCTCTTCAAGTGCCCCACACTGTTTGAGCAACAAACACACTTTCCTCAGTTTCTATGGAGCTGTTCTGGAACCAATCTGTAATAGGAAAATATGAAATAGATTACTATAAGATTTTATTTTTTTTAAAATCCGCATTGCCACCTTGTATTTGCGTGCCTCTGATAGCCCTGCTGTTAAGTAACAAGTTTTACAAGCCCTCAGTCAATTTTAATCCTGATCTTAAATATTGGGAGTGATTTCTTATAAAAGCCTGGGTATGTCTGGAGTCCAATATTCACATGTTTTGAGGTTTATAGAGGAGGCAGAGACAGATTGTAAAACACTCAACACAAATTAAACATTTCAAAAATGCAAGGAAGTTTTTTTTTGCATAACTTCACTGTGATGATGCCTTTTGAGCTGGGACTTGTCAGATTCTGGCAGTACTTCTTGGCTTTAAGGGAATATTCCAATCAACTGACCAGAATTTTAGTTTATTTGTACATTTAATATTATTTTTAAGCCTTTTTGATGCAAAGCAGAATAAACAGTGTTGCAGGCTGTTCTCATACAGGCTGTTATCATTTTCACTGGAAGAAGTTCCCATTCTAGTCAATTGTTTAAATCCATTATATAAAATCACCTATATCTATAACATTAAATATTATGTTTTTTTAAGTGTCACTGTTTTATTATACTTTCTTGATCAGACCCAATTGTTAGAAAATGTCTGTTCAATTGGTAGTCCAGCTAGTTTTGCAACAAAATGGAAAAACTTTTTAAAAAGCTAAATGAGCTGATTTACAATATTATCCAATATAATAATTCTTCAGTTATAGCACTCATCATATTTTTAATCAACAGATGAGTCAAATTAGCTTTTCTAGATTAAAATCCGATGAATATATTGGTAATATTTAAAGTATTGAGTGTAACCCTGTATTTTGTCAATTTTAATTTTGTTTAGATGTTAGATTTCCAGCACTTAGCTTTTATTTCTTTCGGTAGCTTTTCTAGATCTTTCAGTCAATATGCGATTCCGTTCAGATTGCATTTAGGTAAGACTTAATTCGTTGAGTAGTTTCTTAAATAGTGGATTCCTTTTGAAGGCAGATATGGGAATCACGCTAAAAGATGAACACACTGATTTTCAGCTCCAGTCAGCATTGAGAGTCTGAACAGCATACATTGAGCTCTGAAAGAAATTAAGCCTATATTGTAAAATGCACAAATTCTGCTATAATAGAGAGGAAATGATTTTTGGATGCTGATCTAAATGCCTGACCATCTTTTATTATTATTATTATTATTATTATTATTATTATTATTATTAATAATGCTTTGAAGAAAATTGTCATTGCTGGTAGAAGAAAAAATGAAGGCAAATGAAAATTGTACGATATCATAAGTTTAATTTCATTATTGGACGACAAATGCTGCTAAACTAGTGAAACCCACATCCTGGTCAAAGAACATTGTGAAAATTCTATCTATGGTTACTACTGCCTCAAAAACCGTATAGATGGGAAATGCTGCAAATTCAATCACAAGTGTGCAAGGTTGGAACAACTGTAAGGGCATTATAATTGTAGAACCCTTTGGTCTAGCCAGGGAATTATTTTTTTCTTGATGGCTATACCGTGATACCCTGTCACCAGCATTGCATTTGTGTGTTTCTTGAGTGAGGGGAAGATTGATCAGAGCACAGACTGATTTTTGGCCACTACCCTCTATTTTTCCCTCTATTGTTTCCAAAATCCAGTGTTGAAGTATAAATAATGACCACTTAACCAATGTAACAGAACACCTCCTACCATTTGGAAAAATACGCCAGTAACAGAGGCAATGTTTTCATAAGGGAAAGGTAGATGAATAGTTGGAAACAGGAGTTATTTGCGAAGAATGGTAGGCTTGAGCAGAAAGTAGAAGTTATTTTATTAATTTAATGCAGATTTGCATAATGCTGTTGTCTTTCGCAGTTCTGTGTATTGGCATAGATATTTTAGAGAGTTAAATTCTCTCTGTATTATTCCATATTCTTTATAAAATGTACGTAGTTAATGACATGGTGAATCATGCCCTTTTTGGCAAGGCTTGGAACATGTACAGCAGGCTGTCCATTATCAGCAAATCTCTTTGGCTCAGTTGGTTTGTGATGCAGAGTGACATCAACTGCTTGCGTTCAATTCCTGTATCGGCTGAGGTCACCGTGAAGATCCCATGTTCTTAACCTCACCCCTTGGCTGAGGCATCCTGATCCGCCAGTTAAATTCACCACCAGTCATCTTTGTACAACAACAGAGCAACTCACTGGTTCTCTGGAACTATGATGTCTTTACCTTTTATTATTATTATTAGAGATTCAGCTTGGTTCATTTAAAAGCACTCTGTTGTGACAAGAAGGCCCCTTCCGGGAATTTGGCGTGGTATGACCGTTCAGTGGATTATGAATAGAGTGCTGCATGTTAGTGGTGCAGCTTTCAGGAGGAGATGTTTAGCAGAGGGCCTTCCATTTCTTTTAGGTGAGCATAAAAGTTCAAGCAAGCATTCAAAGAGGAGCAGTACATTCACTTTGTACACCAGCCAGTATGGCTAGTGACCTCATGACAAAAAAAAAGTGTTACTTACTGTACAATGTTGCTAGTAGCATTTTGCTTCCAGATGAGAGACTCAAGTTGAAAGTCGGTTACGAAGTAGTTCACCATGTTGGAAGATGAAACTGTAATAGAAATAACTTACATTTTTATAGTACAAATTATACCTAGTTTAAAAAAGATTGGAGGAGTGTGGTACTATAAATGTGAGTCTGTACAGCAGGGAAACTACCTTTTAAAACATTTTTTAAAAGGAACCAATGATCAGCTTTTAAAAAAATTTGCTAAGAATAATTTAGGAGGTTAACATGAGTTTAGAATTTTTATCAAGACTGTAAATACTCATTTTATCTTTATCATTGGTGTTGTCTTTGACATTGGATTTGTATGAATTTTTCTGTGGCTTTGTAAGCATGTTATTCTTTTACTGTTTACCTGAAGTTCAGCTAAATATCAGACATGGCTGCTACAGTCTTGATAAGCGTCACTAATTAACTGGAGATAAGCCATAATTTATACTCCACTGTAAATTAAATAAGCGGTAGTGATGCTTTTGCATGGTATTTCTCTTAGATATAAAAATGCTAAATGAAACCATACGATTATTGCAAACACTTGATCAGAATATAACCTACCTGTTTGAACAATGCACAGGTGGACAACAAACCTGACTTATACAGCTGATACTATGGTTTATTCATCTGTTCTCATTAACTAAACCATAGCTTTTAAAATCAGACTGACTTGTGATTGCTTGGATTCATTAGAATGCTGAGTCTGATTTTAATTCCTGGTTCTTGACTCTTTTGGACAATTTCAGTGCACACTGCTTCTCAGAAAATCCACAGGGCCAGTGTAACAGTTTTAAACAAAAGTTGCTGGAATAGCTTAATAAGTCTGGCAACATCTGTGAAGAGAAATCTCTCTTCACAGATGCTGACAAACCTATTGAGCCTTTTCAGCAACTTCTGTGTTTTTGATTTACAGCATCCACAGTTCTTTCGGATTTTATTTAATAATTGTATTAAATCCTGTTCAGTTTCAGACAATGCTGAAGTCAGTGAAGAGTAATGTTTTGCAGGTCATGAAACTGGCATTCATAAGTCTATTTAGTTAAAATTAATATTGTTATTTCAAGGACTGTAATATTTATCAAGTTTTGTTTTGTACATCACTGATTTTTGTTACCTAGTTTTTACAAGTGAATAGTGAGTTGACTTGGTTAAATGATAACCTGAGTTTGATGAAGGAGAGAATTTTTCTGATGAAGTGAAAATACAATTTCAGCAAAATACTGTTTTGTATAGTAAGGCCATGTTTAAAGTTTTATTTCTGATTGTGATAAATGTTAAACATAAACTGGTTTTAACACAGAAGACTGATTTGGTTTCCTCTGTAAACCCCGTTGTCAGTCCAGTGAATTGGATCTCAGATCCTCCTTACCACATTTCCATTTGGTAATTATTAAAAGAACAGGTTATATAACTGACACCAGGAAAAAAGGGTATGTCTGCAGATTATTGCCGTTTTGTGGATCACTATCTGCAGAGGGTGAGGTTAGAAGTGAAAGTACCACCACAAAGTTACACTGTTGCCCGTGCCAACGTTTTATTTCTGATTGGCCTTTCTACGAAGTTGCAATGTTAATGGAATGCCTGAAAAAATGCTGAATTTATCAGCAGTTGTAAATATTTGATCCTTCTGAAGCTATGATAGTGGTTGCAGTAGTAAGAGATAATTGGGGTAGAGGCATTATTTAAAATGCAGTGTTACTTATATTGTATGGAACTACCTTCTCCACTATTGAGGAGTACTACTGTAAATCATTATATATGGGGCATTGCAAGAATTGTTTTGGGCTGTAATGGAAGCCTAGAATAGTTAAGAGGGTAGATGAAATGTTTTATTAATGTGCTTTTATTGTTTGCACCCATATGTAACCTCCCTAGTGCAGGAGGTATTTTAATGTGTCACAATTGTGGTCCAAGATCCATTTGTTAAAACTGTAGTTCTTGAATTTCTGTCCAAGTAATTTGTGATGTTGGTGTTACATTTGGGTCACTGGTATTGCCAGCAGTTTTTTAATACGTCTGCAGAATTTGTGAGAAATAGGTTATATCATGGAAAAAGAGACTTGTAGTGATACCAACATTCGTGTGGTTACTTTATAGGAAGTATTGTTTTTTAAGTTGCAAAATACTGGCCTAAGTTTTAGCCTTGGTACTGTTTTATTTGTACACAACAGTAAACCATGTACTTCACTGCGCAAGAAGAGTAATTCAAATCTGAAACACTGATGCTATGTATTAGCTGTGCCATCCATGACAAACACACCTTGGTGTCTTCTGGCCTGTATTTTGCTACATTTTTGTTTACTATTGGTTTAAAGCTTACTATGTAATTTTCTTCTGTTGCTAGATGTTTTACCATAGTTTGTCTAAAATGCTGGATTTCACTGAAAAATAACTATTTAGACCAAATGTGACCGAAAAGCACATTTAAAATTATGATTTGCCATATCATCAAACCAAATTCACAAAAATTAGGAAAGCATCTGCAGAGGATTTGATGGTCTTTGAAAGCTGTTTTAAAACAAGATAATGACGATAGAGATTCTGATGGACTTGTAACTATGTGACCAGCATACATTTTCCTCCTAGTGTATTGCACATTAGGATTTCATGCCTGCAGCCAGAAAATGGAGACACAGCATTATGATCAATCCACTGTTATGGACCCATGCCTGTGTATACTGTTACTGAGATCTGTCTGCAAAATGCATGCAAAGATCGCTAGAACGTTAAACCATGTGCAGTCCAACAAGGGAAAACTGCCTTGACCTCTGATTGAAACATTCAGTCTTGCTAATCATTTTTCATAGCAGATCTAAACAAACGGGAAACACTTAATTTTCCAAACATTAGCCTGAAAGCAAAAGATTTTAGGACATTGCATAATGGTATTGGATTACTAATCCGAGAATTGAGTCCAAGTCCCACAATGGAAGGTTTTTAAAAATCTGAATTGGTTACTCCATTTTGGGGAAGAAAGCCTACCTTCCTTATGTTGCCTGTTATCCCAATATAATTGGCTCGCAATTGCTCTCTGAGATGGTCTACCAAACCACTCACTTGTATCAATCTAATTCGTTGTTTTACTGAGAAGACCACAACTGCCATAGTCTTAGTAAATAGGTTTGGTCAGTTTTGCCAGCAATACCCACATTCTTGAATGAATGATTAAAAAGGAATGGTATTTGACAGCTCTGTAAGGTATGGTAAATGAGGATTTCTGTAATTTGTTTGATCTGCAGGATATCATCTGTTGTTTGAGTATGTTAATGCCAATTTTGCACTGTAATGCGAATGCTTGTTCTGTTAATTGAGACTGCTGGAAAATGTAATTATGCTGAAGTATTGCATTAAAGAATTGTTCAAATATTCTGGTGTTTTGAAGAGTAATTATATAACAGAATGAGAGTTGCACATCTGTTGATTCTCGTGTATTTATCACAAAACTACTACATTTTTAAAAAAAAACTATTGTTTGGTTGGCTTCAATAAAATCACAAATTGCTGGAGAAACTCCAGTCTGGCAGCATCTGTGGAGAAAGTGTTTCAAGTTCACGATGCTTCTTCTGAACTCGTAGTGGCTGGAAGAGGTATATATATATACTGAAGATGAGGGTGGGATGCTAAAGAAGTAAGTGATAGGTGGAGATGGAGTTCAGAGGGAGAGAAGGACAGTCAGGCAGATTAAGGGATGGATAATGATGGGAAGGGGAGAAAGAAAAGCTGCCACTGCGGAACATAAGTAGGTGAGAATGGATTGGTAGTTCTGAAGGCAGCCTGTGTGGTGATGTGGAAGAAGTTGCTCAGGCCCTAACATCATGGAACTCTTATATGTTGAGTCCTGAAGACTGCAGAGTCCCCAAGTAGAAAATGTGATCTTGTTCTTCCAGGTTGCACTGAGCCTTGCTGGAGCATTGCAGCAAGGCCGAGATAAATATCAGAGAACGTGGTGGTGTGTTGAAGTGACAGGCAACTTGAAGTTTGGGGTCACTTTTGGGGACAGAAAATAGGTGTTCCACAAATCAGTCACCCAGTCTACATTTGTCATCCCGATTATAGAGGAGACCACATTGTGAGCAGCAAATATGTGCTGTAGACTAGATTGAGTAAAGTGCAGGTAAATCACTGCTTCACTTGGAAGGTGTGTATGAAGCCTTGTATACTGAGGAAGGAGGAGGTAAATGGACAGATGTTACACCTTCTGCCATTGTAGGGGAAGTTGCAATGAGGTGCTGGGAATAGACCAGGGTGTCCAGAAGGGAACAGTCCCTATGAAAGGCCAGCAAGGAATGGGAGGAAATAGGTGTCTGTGGTGGCATCCTGCTGGAGGTGGCAGAAATGAAAGTTTATGGCCCTTATTGGTTGCTGCCTTTCCATCAAATGGCTGAGAAAGGATTCACCAGTGGTAGAGTCAGAGTCACTGGAAACAGACCAAAGTCCAACCATGTCAAACATGTTTACAAACTAAACTAGTCCCACTGCCTGGGCTTTTCAATTCATGAACTTATCCAAATGTCTTTCAAATGTTGTAACAGTACCTGCATCCACCACTCCCTATGGTAGTTCATTCTATGCAGGGACTATACTGTGTATAATAAAACCTGCCCCACGTGTCCTTTTTAAAGCTTTCTCCTCTCACCTTAAAAATATACCCCATAGTTTTGAATTCCTCCACTCGAGGGAAGCGACCCTGACATTCACCTTGTGTATGCCCCTTATGATTTTATAAAACCTCAATAAAGGTGACCCCTTCACCCTCTATGTTCCAGTCTTTCCAGTCTATTTTTATATCTCAAACCCTCCATTCCTGGCAACGTCCTGGTAAATCTTTTCTGAACTCTCTCCAGTTTAATAATGCCCTTCCTATAGCAGGGTGACCAGAACTGGTACATAGTACTCCAGAAGAGGCCTTACCAACATCCTGTATAACCTCAATTTGACATTGGCCTTTATTGCTCAGAACACAATGTATTAAATGCCATCAATCACCCTGTCTACCTGTGATACAAATTTCAAAGAATTATATACCTGAAACCCCAGATCTCTGTTCTACATTACCCAGGGTCCTACCATTAATTGTATAAGTCCCATCCTTGTTTGTATTACCAAAAACCAATACCTCACTTTTATCCAAAGGTCCTTGAAGCTCTTTGGGACATTATTCATAGATGCAAACTTTATTTTAATGTAAAAAATCATTCCGTTCTATTTTGACTGTTAGATTAGTTGCATGCAAATACCTCACTCACACACTAGCTTAATTCTGCCATGTTAGTCCACAGTTCCATGAAAAATTGAGTACAGGTAACTTTCTATTATTCTTGTGCATGCATTATAATGGATGTCAGGATTTTAACATGATGTATAAACTAGATCTGGTTCAATGTACTGTAATTGAAACTACCTTGCAGGGTGGATGCTGTATTCAAAAGACAACTATGTTCAGAAAGGAGAAAGTGAGGACTGCAGATCCTGGAGATCAGAGCTGAAAATGTGTTGCTGGAAAAGTGCAGCAGGTCAGGCAGCATCCAAGGAGCAGGAGAATCGATGTTTCGGGCACGAGCCCTTCCTGAAGAAGGGCTCGTGCCCGAAATGTCAATTCTCCTGCTCCTTGGATGCTGCCTGACCTGCTGCGCTTTTCCAGCAACACATCTTCAGCTATGTTCAGAAAGACACATATAAAGAGGAAGGACACCGAGGAATTACTTCAATGCAAATTATTTTTGTCTGTTTTATTACCTTTCCCTCCAGACAATATTCCATCTTTTGATTATAGAATCATAGGTGGGAGAGTGTTTGATACAGAGTCATACCATATCTGGATGATAAATGCATTTACATAACCAAATGAAGTGGCAATGTTGGGTTTCCAAAATACCATTTCACCATCCTTTTTATTTTACAGGCAATTTTGAATTAATTGTGATTGATAGATGCCAGTGACTACTAATTATAAAATAAATTGTCAAATTAAAATACAGGGCGAAAGTGAGGACTGCAGATGCTGGAGATTAGAGTCAAGAGTGTAGTGCTAGAAAAGCTCTGCCAGTTCCACCACAGAACACACCAGATGGCCTCCTCCTTTTAAAGACTGCACTTTCCCCTCCCATGTGGTTGATGCCCTCCAGTGCATCTCATCCACTTCCCACACCTCCGCCCTCAAATCCTTCCCCTTCAACCGCAACAAGCACAGAACCCCCAAGGTCCTCACTTTCCACCCCACCAACCGCCGTATACATTGCATCAACCTCTGCCATTTTCGCCACTATAAATGAACCCCACCACCAGAGATATGTTTGTATACTGTAGCTGTTTCTCCTGATGCGGTCTCCTCTACATTGGGGAGTCAGGGTGCCTATTCGCAGAATGCTTCAGAGAACATCTCGAGGACACCTGCACTAAATAACCCAGCTCCCCATGGCCATACACTTGAACCCCCCCCCCCCACTCCGCCAAGGACATGCAGGTCCTGGGCCTCCTCCATCGCCATTCCCTTACCACCCGACGCCTGGAGGAAGTACGCCTCATCTTCCACCTTGGGACCCTCCAGCCCCATGGCATCAATGTGGATTTCACCAGTTTCCTCATTTCCCGTCCCCCCCACCTTACCCCAGTTCCAAACTTCCAGCTCAGTACCGCCTTCATGACCTGTCCCACCTGTCCATCTTCCTTCCACCTATCTGCTCCACCTCCCCTCCAATCTATCACCTTTTATCCTCATCCACCTATTGCCCTCTCAGCTACCTTCCCCCCTGCAGCCCCAGCCCCCTTCCCATTTATCTCTCCACTCCCAAGGCTCCCAGCCTCATTCCTGATGAAGGGCTTTTGCCCGAAACGTCGATTTTTTTTTTTTTCCCTGCACCTCAAATGCTGCCTGACCTGCTGTGCTTTTCCAGCACCACACTCTCGACTGAAATTAAAATAAAGGACCTACTCAGCAGGTCATGCAGCATGTGTGGGTGAAAAAGAAGCAGTGACCATTTTGGCTGTTTACTTTTCATCTTAACTAGTGAGTGTTAGTTAATGCTTCTAATTAGTTAAGCATTTTTTTAAGTCTTAGAAGAGGCAATGGGTCATTATTTGTAGAGGGGCAAAAGAATTGTTCATTGTGTGTGTACATGTGTATGTAGGGGATGGATGCATTTTTGCATTGAAGTAACCGACTTCTGCTTGTTCAATAAATCAAATGTATTGGAAACTTTTTAGACTGTGTTCCTTTTTTAAAATATATTAATTCACAAAATATAGGTTAGGATATATGGTCGGCATGGATGAGTTGGACGGAAGGGTCTGTTTCTGTGCTGTACCCCTCTATGACTCTATTACTCTGTCAGCTGGAAAACATCATGACGGTTTTGAGGGTATCTCACAGCACAGTCACACTATTTATCATTGTGTCGAGGTATTCCTTCAACACCTCATTGACAGCACCTTACATCTTGTTTTAAATGTCTGTGAAGACACCCAAGGTGCTTCATCGAAGTTATCCATCAACACTTGTGTTATGGACCTGGCCAGACCACTCAAAACATTCTTAAGCAGGGCAGCCCAGACCATAACTTTGCAATTTTTTTTGGAAAGTGTACTGTGAAAATTACCTAGAGTACGTTAGCAAGGGAGGACGGGAAACATTTCTGGCTGTAACAGCTGCTCGGAGGTGATTTCATCAAATTCCAGGAGCAGCAATTACTGTTTGATATGCTGTTGCATTGTTTTGGAACTTTGGAGAAAAAAAAGTCAAAACAACAGCACTTCTAAAAAGGTGAGGAACAGACAAAGGCAGCACATGGTGATGTCAGTGCAGGAGAGAGAGAAAAAGAAACCCACATTGCTTACTGACAGAGCAGTGAACCTGCACGGTTTCTGCCTTTGTTGTTTGAATTAATGTATCGCTGGATATCTGAGTACGTCCGGGAAAATTAACAAACTGTGAAATTCACAACTAATCTTGGAGGAACCTGTTTCGGAGAGGTCACATCACACAAACAGGTAAGGGAATAGTGAATGTAGGGAAATAGATGGTGACATCTTGAAACATGTCCATATTACAGAGGAGGAAGTCTTGTATGGCTTGAAATGCAAAAAAGTGGATAAATCCCCAGGACCTGATCAGGTGTATCCCAGAGCTTTGTGGGAAGCTAGGGAAGTGATTGCTGGGCCTCTTACTGAGATACTTGTATCATCGATAGTCACAGGTGAGGTGCCAGAGGCTGGAGGTTGGCTAACGTGGTGCCACTGTTTAAGAAAGGTGGTAAGGACAAGCCAGGGAACTATGGACAAGTGAGTCTGACGTCTGTGGTGGGCAAGTTGTTGGAGGGAATCCTGACGGACTGGATGTACATGTATTTGGAAAGGCAAGGACTGATTAGGGATAGTCAACATGGCTTTGTGCATGGGAAATCATGTCTCACAAACTTGATTGAGTTTTTGAAGAAGTAACAAAGAGGATTGATGAGGGCAGAGCAGTAGACGTGATCTATATGGACTTTAGTCAGGCATTTGACAAGGTTCCCCGGGGAGACTGATTAGCAAGGTTAGATCTCATGGAATATAGGAAGAACAGGCTCAAAGGTAGAATTCGGAGGGTGATAGTGAAGGGTTGTTTTTCAGACTGGAGGCCTGTGACCAGTGGAGTACCACAAGGATCAGTGCTGGGTCCACTACTTTTGATCATTTACATAAATGATTTGGATTTGAGCATAAGTACAGTTAGTAAGATTGCAGATAACACCAAAATTGGAGGCGTAGTGGACAGCGAAGAAGGTTACCTCTGATTACGATGGGATCGTGATCAGATGAGCCAATGGGCTGAGCAGTGGCAGATGGTGTTTAATTTAGATAAATACAAGGTGCTGCATTATGGGAAAGCAAATCCTAACAGGACTTGCACACTTAATGGTAAGGTCCTAGGGAATATTGCTGAACAAAGAGACCTTGAAGTGCAGGTTCATAGCTACTTGAAAGTGGAGTCGCAGTTGGATAGGATAGTGAAGAAGGCATTTGGTATGCTTTCCTTTATTGGTCAGAGTATTGAGTACAGGAGTTGGGAGGTCATGCTCCAGCTGTACAGGACATTGGTTAGGCCACTGTTGGAATATTGCATGCAATTCTGGTCTTCCTATCGGAAAGATGTTGTGAAACTTGAAAGGGTTCAGAAAAGATTTACAAGGGAGTTGCCAGGGTTGGAGGATCTGAGCTACACGGAGAGGCTGAACAGGCTGGGGCTGTTTTCCCTGGAGAGTTGGAGGCTGAGGGGTGACCTTATAGAGGTTTACAAAATTATGAGGGGCATGGATAGGATAAATAGATGAACTCTTTTCCCTGGGGTCGGGGAGTCCAGAAGTAGAGGGCATAGGTTTAGGGTGAGAGGGGTAAGATGTAAAAGAGACCTAAGGGGCAACTTTTTCCAGCAGAGGGTGGTACGTGTCGGGAATGAACTGCCAGAGGAAATAGGGGAGGCTGGTACAATTGCAACATTTAAAAGGCATCTGGTTGGGTATATGAATAGGAAGGGTTTGGAGGGATATGGGCTGGGTGCTGGCAGGTGGGACTAGATTGGGTTGGGATATCTGATCAGAATGGACAAGTTGGACTGAAGGGTCTGTTTCCATGCTTTACATCTCTATGACTACCAGTTAATGACAGACCAAAAAATCACAAAATTACACAATGAACCACAAAAAACAGAATAAAGAATCCTCACCGAACTCAGTCAATCCAAACTAGACTCAATTATGCAGTTCCGAATATACACAACAGTCCTATTAAGCAAACCCATTTAAAAACCAGTATAAATGAATGAAACAGATGCTTGCAGGTTGATGTTAGAAGGAGAGGGAGGGGTTTCACACAGCTCACTGTTGAACTTCCAACTCGTTCTCAACTGAACTGCTCAACTAGAGAGCTGACCACTCCACTTTCATTATACTGGTCACTTCTAAAACATGACCACTTTGGCCTGAAGTCTAATCTGTTTATATGTCAACAAAAAGGCCTCTCAAAACCCTCTCATATCTTTACCAAACCAAACTAATCGGCACTGAAAGCAGTTTATTACCCCTCTGAAAAAAACCAAGGACATAATATCCTTGAGAAAAGAATGGCTTTTAGAAAAAAGAAACCAGCTTTGTGACTCTTGACTTTCAGCCAAAGGAGATATTAGGACTAATGACTAAATATTTGGTCACAGAGGTTAGTTCTAAAAAGCAGCTTTCTTAAAAGAAGAGGCTAAAGAAAATAATTTGAGTTTAGAGAGCAGGGATCTAAAGGTATGGATGCTAATCATCAAATGATTAAAATACGAACACATAGGAGGACAAAATCAGAGAAGTACAGAGAGCTGAAGGGATGGATAAGTTACAAGGATAGAGAACGGTGAGGCCACTATTGCATTTGAAATAAAGCACAATGATTTTAAAATGGAAACACCCACTTTATGAGCATTTTTACGACCAAGAAACTGGAATGGAGTCGGCAAAGTATGGTTTGGGAGTTCAAAAGCTGAAAATGGTCATTTTTCTTGCTTATAATGTTTGAGCCATTAATCCAATTTTATTGTCAACACAAAATTGTAGGTGAAAATCTGAGTACATTGCTTGTTCTTTAGAAAAAAAATGTATGCTTGATAAAAATAGTGGAATAAAGTTACTCTATCACAAATCTAACTAAACTTTTAAAACTAGAATATTTTAGAGTAATTTTCCACTCCTCTGCTACTTTTTTATGCATATGTGGAGTTAATATTTTGTACTTCAACTTTGGAGGAACTGTGCTTCTTAAGAATTTTGAATCCCCCCCCCCCCCCCCCACCAGAAATCCCTTTTGAGGCATCACAGCCTAGCATAACTTGCATGATCATTGTAACTTCACCTTGTCCGTAATACATTGAGGAAAGGGCTTACATTTTTAAAGATCTGAAGTAGTTCATAAGGGTCACCCTAAAAGACAGCAGTACATGTTTTGAATATTCCTTTCCTTCCTATGTTCCTGTTACCCTAATACAGACCTAATTTTTTGTATGATAATGAGTGCACGATACCAATAGTGCCTTACCCAAATTTGTCATGAGTGATTAACTGGAGAAAATACCTTCATTAGCACCTGACCACTCATTAGTGCAACATGTACTGCCCCTGTTGAGACCACCTAACTATATATAAGATATTTTGTTTCTTTTGAAAGCAGCTATTTGAGAAAATGTGAGAAAAGCTGCTCCAATTTTTCCTGGGATCTTAAGGCACCACTGGATGTTGTGCACTGCTGGTCCTACTGGAAATGCACAGGGTCAGTTTACTTGTACACAAATTGGCAAATCCGAAGTATCAGGATTGTGTAAAATTGGAAAAAAAACGCATGAGAGATGACAAAGTTATTATTGCTGCTAAAGTTAAAAATCTACATCAGCATAAGATACCCGTTATTTCCAGGAATCATTGTTATGTTTTTAATGAAACTTCTGACAGACTTGTTAGGATTCAGTGAGATTCAACAATGTGTTTCCATTCTTCAGAGCAGGCATGTGTTTTATGCTAACCCCAGATTTAGCACTAAGCAGATATGCATACTGCCTTTGGTATTAACCTCCTCAAGACCGATTAGTAGTCAGCTAGGAAGGGGTAGCACAGTGATAATGTTACTGGACTAGTAATCCAGAGGTCGAGACACACATTCTGAGATCATGGGTTTGAATTCCATCTGACAGATGTAAAATTTGAATTCTATTTTTTTTAAATTGGGATTATAAAGTTATCTTAAGTTTGCAGATGACACCAATATTGCTAGTATAGTTGATAGTGAAGAAGATTTTCTAAGATTACAATAGGATCTTTTATCAATTGGGCTAATGCAGTTTAATTTGGATAAATGCAAGGTATTGCATTTTGGTAAAATAAACAAGGGCAGGACTTACACAGTTAATGGTAGGGTCATTGTTAATGCTTTCGAGGAGCAAGTGAGGACTGCAGATGCTGGAGATCAGAGCTGAAAATGTGTTGCTGGAAAAGCGCAGCAGGTCAGGCAGCATCCAAGGAACAGGAGAATCGACGTTTCGAGCATTCCTGAAGAAGGGCTTATGCCTGAAACGTCGATTCTCCTGTTCCTTGGATGCTGCCTGACCTGTGCTTTTCCAGCAACACATTTTCAGCTCATTGTTAATGTTGTCAAACGGAGAGAGACCTAGGGGTTTATGTACATATTCTTTGAAGTTTGCATCGCAGATAGATATGGTGGTTAAAGTGTTTTGAACACTGGTCTTCGTTGCTCAGGTGATTTGAGTATAGGAGTTGAGATTTCATATTGAGATTGTATAGGACATTGGTGAGGCCACTGTTGGAGTACTGTGCATTGTTCCGAGTGCCCTGATACAGGAAGGAAATTATTAAACTGGAGAGGATTCAGCAAAGATTTACTAGAATGTTGCCAAGGTTGAAGGACTTACGTGATAAGGGAAAGGCTGGATAGGTTGCGATGTTTTTCCCTGAACTTCGGAAGTTGTGGGGTGACTATAGAGGTTTATGAAATCATATGGGCCACAGTTAAGACAAATAGCAAAGGTCCATTCCCTACAGTGGGGGAGTTCAAAATCAGCGGCATATTTTTAAGGTGAGAGGAGAAAGATTTAAAAGGGACCTGAGGGACAACTTTTTCTCACACACAGTGCTTTGTATGTGAAATGTACTGCCAGAGGAATTGGTATATGCAGGTCGTTACAACATTTAAAAGTCATTTAAATAGAAAAAGAATAGGAAAGGTGTAGAGGGATATGGACCAAATGTAGTAGGTACATGAATAAGAAGAGTTTAGAGGGATATGGGCCAAATGTTGGCAAATGGGACTAGATTAATTTAGATTATCTTGTCATCATGGATGAGTTGGACCAAAGGGTTTGTTTTCATGCTGTGCATCTATATGATTGTAAGGGGACTAATTTAATCTTGTGAAAGTTGGTCAGCATGGATGGGTTGGATTGAAGGGTCTGTTTCTGTGCTGTTTGACTCTATAAAGAGAGACCGTGTTGATGCCTCGAGTGTATGATCTTTCAGTTTTCTTTTATTTTGGATTTCCAGGATCTAAAATATTTTGCTTCTGTATTGAAAGTATTTTGCTAATGCAAAGAGCATGACCTCTACCTCTGGTGACAACTGATCACTTTCATCACTATATCAGTAACTGGTGCAGGAACAGATGGCACTAAGTAATATTACACAGGTTCTCCAATCACTTTTCAATGAGCCAATATCATAAATTTTGAAAGCAACATTTTATTTGGGAGTCATTTCAGAGATATTTGGGTACTTAATCTGGACAATAATTCATTCAGGGCTTTACCTGTGAAGTACATTTACAACAGTATAGAGTCCTTCATTCGATTACTGTGTCCATACATTTGCAGGCAGACTTAGACAAAACTGGATGTAGCTTTGACAAAGGGTCAGTTAGACTCAAAACGTCAGCTCTTTTCTCTCCTTTATAGATGCTGCCAGACCTGCTGAGATTTTCCAGCATTTTATCTTTTGGTTTCAGATTCCAGCATCCACAGTAATTTGCTTTTATCTGGATGTAGGTTTGCTCGCTGAGCTGAAAGGTTCATTTCCAGATGTTTCGTTACCTTACTCGGTAACATCTTCAGTGGTCCTCAGGTGAAGCAATGCTGAAAATTCCTGCTTTCTATTTATATGTTTGGGTTTCTTTCCAAAGAAAAGTACATGATAAGGACATGATTAGGAAAGGTTTGGAGAGGTAGGAGCTAGGAGGTGGGACTAGCTTAGTTTGGGATTATGTTCAGCATAGACTGATAATAAGATCTGTTTCCATGCTGTATGACTCTACACTATGGCTGTTGGTTATCCTTCATGAGTCATCTTTCACACACCTTACAGCAAGATATGATATTTGCCAGTGGGAGGAAGTGAGGAAGGGCTTACACTCGAGATGTTAGACTCTCCTGCTACTCAGATGCTGTCTGACCGGGTGTGCTTTTCTAGCACCACATATTTTGACTATATTTACCAGTGTTGAACTGAAAAATGTTAACCTTTCCTGCCAGTATTTCTGGTGTGGAACTACAATGTAGTTAGACCATTAGACATAGGAGCAGAAATTAGGCCATTCAGCCCATTGAGTCTACTCCGCCATTCAATGATTTGGGGGTAAGTTTCTCAAACCCGTTCTCCCGCTTTCTCCCCATAACCCTTGACAATTGAGAACCTATCTTTCTATCTCTGCTTAAATAGTTCACCAAGGGTCACATTAATACAGCACTGCTGGCTGTTTCACAATTAATCAGATGTAGACATTCATAACTATGCACTGTAGCTTAATCCTGGTCAGAAGCAGAGGGGTAAGATATTCAAAATAATCAACCTATTCAGAGATGTTATTACAGACCTCTGGAGCAGGTGCAACTTGAACACAGGCTTCCTGGCTTAGAGGTAGGGACACTACTACTGTTTCATGAGGACCCTGAGCAGCGGGCCAAGGCATTTTCTACTCCATCTGTACAGAGACTCTATTGCACATGTCTGGAATTGATGGGACTTGAATGGGGGTCTTTAGAATTAGGGACATTACCACTGCACCATAAAGACCCTAAGCAGAGGAGGCAATTTGGAGAGGCAATGGCCTAATTGGATTATTGCTCGCCTATTCATCAAAAGCTCAGCTAAAGTTCTGCAAACCAGGGTTCAAATCCTGCCATGGCAGATGGTGGAATTTGAATTCAATGAAGGATCTGAACTTAAGGCTCTAATGATGACCATGAAACCATTGTTGATTGCTTGAAAAGCCCATCCGGTTCACTAATGCCATTTTGGGAAGAAAATCTGTCATCGTTACCTGATCTGGCCCAATATGCGACTCCAACCCACAGCAATATGGTTGACTCTTAACTGCCCTTTGGACGATCAGGGATGGGTAATAAATGCTGGTCTAGAGAGAGACACTCACGTTCCATGAGTGCATAAATAAAAGAGAGGCAGCAGTGAGCTAAGAAATGTCCTTTTTCTGTCTCAGTACAGTTGCATTTATTGCTGGATCAGAAAGTGGCAAGTGACACTTGGTGCATTGGGGAGACAAATAATGTGAACCAGATAATACAGTACTATCCTGGTGCAAAGTACTTACAGCACAGAAACAGGCCAATTAGCCCAAAGGTCTATGGCAGCATTTACACACCAGACTCCACCCGCCCCCCCCCCCCCCTTTCTGATCTGACTCCTTCAAAATCTCCATGTATTCTTCCTCATGTACTCATCTAATTTCCCCTTAAATATATAATCATTTGTTGCCTGAACTCATTATGATAGCAAATTCCAGATTCTAACCACTCTCTGCTGGGCAAAAAAATTCCCCTGCAATCTTTATTTGAATCATCAGTGACTATCCTGTGTGAGATTTTGACATCTGCCTTGTCATACTCAATTAATACATTAGAGAGTCTAGTTTCAACAGCTTTAATACCTAATTAGGAAATAAATGATTGAGCTCCTCTCTTTATCTTGTCTATCAATTGTAAAGAATGTAAACAAGTGACATCCATCAATACCGTGTGCTTATATATCAAGAAGTCCATTGAGCCTTGGAGGACTTGAACTCAAGCCTTTAATCCAAGGCTAGAACCTCTTATCTGCACGCAGTACTCCACGTGTGGCCTCCCCACACCCTATACAGCTGCAGCATTACCTCCCTGTTTTTAAACTCCAACCCTCTAGCAATGGATTTGTATTTTCAACTATCTTAAGGAGTGAAAACAAAGCATTTGGGCTGTATTTTTGATGTTGTTTGCATTTGATGGACTGAGATCCTTTAATCAAAACATAAGTTAATTGCAACAAAATTGGAACCGGTGAGTTGAAAGTAGAGTTGCTTTTATCAGATTTTTATACACAACAGTTGAGCAATAATGAGCTAAAATGGATGTCAGGATTAAAATGCATAGCATTTAATAAATGATAATTTAATTCCATTACCTCAGCTGTAATGATGGGATTTAAGCTATTGTGTCTAGGTCATTAGATAATTTATTGTCTTACTGAAAAATGATAACGGTGGCAGGTGCTAAATTGAAACAGCAACATCAATAAAACAAGTAATTGCAATTAATGATTCGAGATAACTTTATACTTACTTTTATGAAAGAATTATACAGTTAATAATCTCATTGCACATTCTATGAAGTAGCAGATTGGTGTCTCTCACATTCTATTTGTTCTACATTTTATTAATTAAGATAACGATAGTGCTATTTTATATCGAGCAAAATACTGTGGATACTGGAAATCTAAAATAAAATCCGAAATCATTGGAGAAAGTCAGCAAGTCTGGTAGCATCTGTGAAGAGAGAAACAGTTAACATTTTGAGTTCAATTACTCTTTCAAATTGGAATGGTACTTTCTTTCCTGGAATTACAGCAAGAGAATGGAAAAGAGGAGATTGTTGCACTATAGAGGAGGCAGCATGTTGCTATAGAGCATATCAAATATTGATAGCTCTCAGCAGTGGCTTTGCAAAGCCAATGACAGAAAGTATGAAAAGATACAAGTTCCTTAATCCCTATCTGCAATATGTTGACATACTGGAAATCGTCTAATAGAGTTGTATCAAATAAATTATAGAAAACTATGGGAGAAAAAGGTACAATGTTTGATTCAGGAGGAACTTTGTCTGAACAACAACAGAAGACATTGGTATAAAACTGTATGAACCATTCTACTGATTGACCCATAAAAAGCACAGTGTGTTTTGGACAAGGTGCTAAGTTTATTCAATTCTTTATGAAATATTTAAGGATAAATGTTTTGAAACAAGAAGAAATGAGGTTAATTCTCTGAATTGTCAATATTGGAGTCTGCTAAAGATTTTTAGAAAGAATGTTGGGATAGTTAATTTTTTTAAAATCTCATCTAACTTGAACTGCTCAAGAAGTACAAAGTCCTGGAGACCCTCAGCAGATCTGGCAGTATCTGTGGAGAGAGAAATATAATCAATGTTTTGAGTTCAATATCAGTTGTATTTCAGATCTCCAGCCTCCCAATAGTTTTATTGAACTGCTGAAGGATGCCCTTTCCTATGTCAGCACACTGATGTTCTCACTGAGTGCAGAAAATTGCATATATTCCTTTATGTTAACTTATGAGCAGCACAGTGGCTGAGTGGGTTAGCACTGCTACCTCACAGTGTCAGGGACCCATGTTTGTTTCCAGCTTTGGATGACTGCGAGGAGTTTGTCCCTGTATTTGCATGGGTTTCCATGGGTGCTCCTGTTTCCTCCCACAGTCCGGAGATATGTAGGTTAGCTGGATGAGTGATGGTATAGGTGGAGTTATAGGGACAGGCTAGGAGGGAGCTGGGATTGGGTCTGTGTGGGATGCTCTTCAAAGGGTTGGTGGAGAGTTGTTTCAGTGTTAACATTTTCTACTGTCATATTGTTCCCTGTATTTGTACCTGTCATTTTCATCCAATTAGATAAAAGCATTGTTGAGGAGGTCTGGGGGATGAAAAATGCAACCATTGCCCTCAGTCATATCCCTGATCAAGAATACAGGATCTACCCAGTGCTCCTGTATTAAGAACTATACCTACCATTACACTTGTGGTACACTATGAAATGAAGGAAAATTTAAAGCCAATCTCTTTAGTTCACTTGTTGAATACTGAAGGCACTTTTGCCTTGCACTTAAACCAAACAAGTTTCATTCGTAATTCACTTGTGAAGGATAATGAGTAAATCCTTTTAATGCTAATGAATAGATTACATCTTCTGTGATGCCTGCCCATATCAGAATAAATAAAACTAGCCTGGAGGGTTCAAGGAACATGCTCTCCCATCCAATTATGTATGCAGTGTGAATTGTTGATAGAAGTTGATTCTCACCTTTATACAGAGATATTTCTCTATCCACCATGTGATCTCACAACATGGTGGCAATGGATCCCTCCCTCAGGAATCACTTGCTGCTTGTCGCAATATGTCCCAATGATAGTAGGTATACATGAAGCTGTCAGCAGCATAACACAAGTTGGCGGCACAGTGGTCAGCACTGCTGCCTCACAGCACCAGAGACCCAGGTTCAATTCCTACCTCAGGCAACTGTCTGTGTGGAGTTTGCACATTCTCCCCGAGTCTGTGTGGGTTTTCTCCAGGTGCTCTGGTTTCCTCCCACAGTCGAAAGATGTGCAAGTTAGGTGAATTGGCCATGCTAAATTGCCCATAGTATTAGGTGTAGGGTTGCGGGTCGGTGTGGACTTGTTGGGCCGAAGGGCCTGTTTCCACACTGTAAGTAATCTAATCTAAAGCAGTTGGAAACTCTCTGGTTTTGTCAACACCATAGACAGAGATAGGCTTCAAGTGTGATCTAGGAGAAAGTGAGGACTGCAGATGCTGGAGATCAGAGTTGAAGAGTGTGGTGCTGGAAAAGTACAGCCAGTCAGGCTCATTCCTGATGAAGGGCTTATGCTTGAAACATTGATTTCCCCTGCTCCTTGGATGCTGTCTGACTGGCTGTGCTTTTCCAGCACCACACTCTTCAACTCCGTGTGATCTGCCAGTCAGTGTGAGCCAGAAGGTCCACAGTCGAGAACAGTAGAAGTCTCTCCGTCTGAGCTGCAAAAGATAGAAATCAAAAAGTTGCTTGAAAAGACAGTATGCAGTGATCAAACACAAGCAATTACTTTACATGTTTGCTCAGCTGCAGAAGACTGGTACACCTTTACTCATGGCTAAGTTCCTACCCCTCCATAAAGACTGGCCCAGCCCATGCACCTCAGTGGAAGAGTTGGTGCTGATGGTTTACTTCATTGTGTACTGCTTCAGGCCTTGCCTCCCAAACCTGGTGTCCCCAACGCATTAGCTGATGGAGGATGACATAGGTTTCGAAGGTCCTGTCAAAAGAATTTTGGTGAGTTGTTGCAGTGCATCTTGTAGATGGAACACACTGCTGCTACTGCATTAGTGCAGAGGGAATGCATATTGAAGGTGGTGGGTGTGGTGCCAATCAAGCAGATGGCCTTTTGCCTTGATGTCAAGCTTGTCAAGTGTTGTCGGAACTGCACTCATCCATCACACTCAGGACTTGTAGATAATGGTTATGATTTGAGGAATCAGGGGTGTGTTACTTGCTGTATAATTCCAAGCCTTTGACTTGCTCCTGTTCTAAAATAACATTATTTATATGGCTGATCCAATTCACTTTCTGATCAACAGTAAACCTTAGGATGTTGATAGTGATGGATCCATTGTATTGCAATCAATGCCATTGAATGTCAGATAATGTTCTTTTCTTGTTAAGAGATGGTCATTGCTGGTACTTGTTTGGCACATATGTCCTCTGCCAGTTGTTAGTCCAAACCCGAAGTTGTGAGGTCTTGCTGCAGTTGGACACAGGCATTTGTATCTCACGAGTGAACATCCTCACCTCTTATGATGGAAGGTCATCAACAAAGCAGCTGAAGATGTTTGGGCTGAGGATACCACTCTGAGAACCCCATTCACTCTGGGCACTGAGATGATTGACTTCCAACAGCCAACAATAATCTTCCATCTGCAAGTTATCACTCTATTCAGCAGCGAGGATTCCACAGATTGCAGTTTTGATCAGGGGCTCACGGTGCTCTTGGAACCTCCCATTTTTTGCTTAATATCATCATTCGCCTTTTCCCTTGCTCTTCCCATCTTCCTTTAAATCTAAAATTTTAAATTTAATGTTGATCTCACTCTTTGTGCATCTTCTGTTAGCTGTAATGTTGTATTCCTCGCTCTATTCTTTTACCCTGATGCACTTTGTGTCATCTGATCTGCCTGTACTGCACAGAAAACACAACTTTTAAGACGTAAGACCATGACATAGGAGCAGAAATTAGTCCATTCAGCCCATCATATCTGTTCCTCCATTCAATCATGGCTGATACGTTTCTCACCCCATTCTCCCATTTTCTCCCCAAAACCCTTGATCCCCTTGATACTCAAGAACTTATAGATCTCAGTCTTAAATATACTCAATGACCTGGCCTCCACAGCCTTCTGTGGCACATAATTCCATAGATTCACTACTCTCTGGCTGAAGAGGTGTATCTTTGTCTCCATTCTAAAAGGTCTTCCATTTACTCTAAGCCTGTGCCCTCGAGTCCTCGTCTCTCCCACCAAAGGAAACACCTTCCCAACATCTACTCTGTCCAGGCCATTCAGTATTCTCTAAGTTTCAGTTAGATCCCCGCTCATCCTTCTAAATTCCTTTGATATAAACGCAGAGTCCACAAAAGTTCCTCATATGTTAAGCTTTTCATTCCCGAGGCCATTCTTGTGAATCTTCTCTGAATATGCTCCAGGCCAGTACACCCGTCCTGAGATATGGGGACCAAAACTGTGCACAATATTCCAAATGTGGTCTGACTAGCGCCTTTTCGAGCCTCAGAAGTACATCCCTGCTTTTATATTCAAGTCCTCTCAAAATAAATGCCATCATTGCATTTGCCTTCCTAACTACTGAGTCAACCTGCAAGTTTACCTTGAGAGAATTCTGGACTAGAACTCCCAAATCTCTTTGCACTTCAGACTTTTGAATTTTCTCCCCATCAAGAACACAGTCCATGCCTAAATTCTTCCTCCCAAGGTGCATGACCTCACACTTTCTCACATTGTACTCCATCTGCCACTTCTTTGTACAATCTCCTAAATCCTTCTGCAGCCTCTCCACCTCCTCAATGCTACCTGTCCCTCTCCCTATCTTTGTATTATCTACAAACATAGCCAGAATGCCCTCAGTTCCTTCTTCTAGATTGTCAATGTAAAAAGTGAAATGTTGTGGTCCCAACACTGACCTTTGTGGAACACCACCTGTCACTGGCTGCCATCCTAAGAAGGGCCCTTTTATCCCCACTCTACTTTCTGCCAGACAGTCAAGATTCTATCCATGCTTCTGACACCATTGGCCCTTACTCAGTAGTTTCCTGTGCAGCACCTTGTCAAAGGCCTTGATCAAGTCCAGGTCAATAACATCCATTGACTCTCCTTGGTCTAACCTGCTTGTTACTTCCTCAAAGAATTCTAGCAGATTTGTCAGCCATGACCTCCCCTTGATGAAACCATGCTGACTTTGCCTTATTTTACTGAACCCTTGCAAGTATTCAGTAATTTCAACCTTTACAATGGATTCCAGATCTTATCCATGACCGAGGTTAGGCTGAGCAGTCTTTGTCTTTTGCCTTACACCCTTTTTAAACCGGGGAGTCACATTAGCAATTTTCCAGTCCTCTGGGACCCTTCCTGATTCTAACAATTTCTGAAAGATCACCACTAACGCCTCCACCATCTCTTCAGCTATCTCCCTTAGAACTCCTGGGTGTAGTCCATCTGATCCAGGTGATTTATCTACCTTCAGACCATCTAGTTTTTCTAACACCTTCTCCTTGGTGATGGCCACCATACTCAGCTCTGGTCCCTCTCTTGAAATTTTGGGATATTATTTGTGTTTTCCACTGTGAAGCAATTATTCAGTTCCTCAGCAATTTCCTTGTTCCCCACTACTATCTGTTCAGCGTCATTTTCCAGTCACCCAGTGTCCACTTTTGACTCTTTTGCCCATTATATACTCTAAAGTCTTACAGTCTTCGTTTATATTACTTGGTTAGAGTCAAAAATCTGCAGATGCTGGATTCCAGGGTAGACAAGCAGGAGGCTGGAAGAACACAGCAAGCCAGGCAGCATCAGGAGGTGGAGAGATAAACGTTTCAGGTATAACCCTTCTTCAGTGCCTTGCTTGCTGTGTTCTTCCAGCCTCCTGCTTGTCTATTTTCATTTATAAATACAGGCTACCTTACCCTCGTATTTAATCTTTTCCCTCCTGACTTTTTTTTTGTTGTTGCCCTGTGTTGGTCTTTGTAAGTTTCCCAATCATCTGGTTTTCCACTGCCCTTCACCACATTATATGCTTTCTCTTTTGTTTTTCTGCTATCCCTGACTTCCCTCGTCAGCCATGGTTGCCTCATCCTCCCTATACCATGCTGGTTTTTTTCCCTCGGGATGAATCTCTAGGTACATGTGACAATAATAAATCAAATCAAACAAAACAAACCATTCATTTGCATGTATTACTGATGATTTTATTTGTTTTCCCTCTGAGTCTGAAGAAATTTAATTTTTAAACGGGGATGAAATTGGAACTAATGACTGCACAATTCAAGAGAACAAGAGTTTTGTTTAACCAACCGCTTTCTCCTTTAATGCCCGCATTAAAATGTACATTAACTTAAAGGTTGCGAATGAAAGGATTTCTAGTCAAACCGGAACAAGTGATAAACTGGAGGCACACTGTGACTTAGCCGGATGTATATAAAGCGGTGTGGGTGGAAGAGGGGAGGGATTGAAGCTTGGTGAGGGTGTGTTTCAGACCTGGTCCGCTGGAGCTGATTCTCCTTGTGTGAAGTTGGGAGCACGGACATGGCAATGACACTCGGTTACTGGGATATCCGCGGGGTAAGAGAGCAGACGGGAAAGCTAGCCCGCCCGCAGGATCCCAGCTCCCGGGGCTCCTCGCTGCATTTTCCCGGTGCCCGGAGTTCCGGGCAGATTTCATCGTTGGGCCCTTCTCCAGATTAGCAAGAAAACCGAGCGCGGGCTCTGGGACGGGGCCCGAGTCGGGCTTTGTGTTTTCCTCAATCTTATTAATCGGGGGGGGGGGATTGCACTTTTGTGCAGAATTTACACGAATCCAGTCCAATTGTATTCTGCGTGGATCTCTCTCTCTCTCTTTTCAAATTTAAGAGCATTATCGTTCCACCACTCCGAGCAATCGGAAAGTGCTGGAGAAACTCAGCAGGTCGGCATGAAGAGAAAAACCGAGTTAAAGTTTAGAGTCCTGTTACAAAAGGTCATCCTTTATCACGAGGCTCTAACTCTGTTTCTCTCCCCATGGAAATGACTGACCTGCTGAGTTTCTCCAGCACTTTGTGGGTGTATGTGTGGTTTGTTTCAGATTTCCAGTACACACCGTGCCTATTTTATATTTTTAGAGGTTATAAAATGGCGATTATTCCTCCACTCTGGAATTCCTTTCCCCGTGTAGCTCGCCAAGAACCAGAAAAAGCGGTAAACATACAAAGGGCCAGTTGGTAAAGCTCCAGTTACTGTTTCTGATGTCAACTTAGCAAAGTGCAACTGCAGCATTATTGTACTAGAGCAAAGGGCAGAATATAACTTTCCGATAATTATGCGGTACTGAAATGACAAAATAACAAAAGCAGTAATCCAAAAGGATGGTAATAAATACATTGTTTACAAGATATTTAAGTTTAATGAAGGCTATTCAGCCTATCTTAATTAATTGTTAGTGCTAATGTTATACTTTATTCAACTTTCCTTTTTATCAGATTTGCTTTAATTCCAAACATACCTTTGCTACATTCTTCACTCTATTCAAGATTTGATACAAAGAATATTTCTTTGACAGTACACTTCGCTGCATTGATATTTCATCTTCTGAAATTTAGAGTTTACAGTTTGATGTTTATTTTGTGATAACTGTAACATTTTTGCAGAATTAGGATTTATCCTGTTTGCTTTTGCTGTGAATATTACTAATGTATCCCTGTCTTGTTGGCATTAAACTGAGTGCTCAGTTTTAAATCTGTAACCTTTTGAACAGAAGTATGGAATTCTGTGTGCTTTGTATTGCAATGTATCAGTCTTCTTTGGAAAACATTAGTCAAGTTTACAATAACCAAGTAGAAACATCTTGTGGTGCCAACTGTGAGGACTTGGCAGGATGTAAATCTGAAATTTTGATCATCAGGCCATATGATCTAACCAAAGCCATCTTCTGTATGTGTGTGACACACACACACAAAAATAATTTTCACCCATAATAACAATGACTTTTGCATTGTAATTAAAGGTAAACCTGGTGAAAGTTTATACTGCAGGTGAATAGATGAATGCCCCAGTAACCACACATGTATGTATTAGTCCAGTAATTACAATGGTGGAGGTCAGTTAACTGCATATCTAGTCTGCAATGCAGAGTAACGCAAGTGTAAGTTCAATTGCTGCGCCAGCTGAGTCGAGATGAGAGTGGTGCTGGAAAAGCACAGCTGGTCAGGCAGCATCTGAGGAGCAGGAAAATCGACGTTTCGGGCAAAAGCCCTTTATCAGGACTGGGAGCCTTGGAGGTGGTGACATAATTAGAAGGGGGTGTCGGGCTGGGGGAAGGTAGCTGAGAGTGCAATAGGTGGATGGAGGTGGGGTGAAGGTAAAAGGGTGGAGCGGACAGGTAGGGAAACTGGTGAAATTCACATTGATGCCGTGGGATTGAAGGGTTCTGAGGCAGAACTAAGGGTAAACTTGCCAGAGCCCCTCAAGACTGGAGGGCTACTCTCTCAGTAAATAGGGAGAGAGTGGTTTAACTTGAGGGTCACCACTCCTCGTGTACGGAGAGAGCTTGAGACGGAGAGTCCTTCATGGTCACTGCAGCTGGCGCAGCAATTGAACTTACACTAGTGTTACTCTGCATTGCAGACTAGTTATTCAGTTAACTGACCCACAGCATTGTAACTACTGGACTAGCTAATATACATTTCTGTGGTTACTGGGGCGTTCATCTTTCTTGGGGACAGTTCTTCAATGACCAGCGTGAAATGGCTATTTCTTCCTCCACCTGCAAGGATCTTGCCATGACTCATCTCTAACAGATCAGGAGTTGTGCTGACACCCTTTTGTTTCAGTTCATCTTTTAAATTGTACTAGCACTGGTTAGTCATTTTAAAACCAGGAACTGCTGGTAAAATTTGATTAAAGGCAAAATACTGTGGATGCTGCAAATCTGAAACACACCCAGAGAATGCTGGGAAATTAAGCAAGTCTGGCAACCTTTTCAAGAGAAAAACAGTTAATATTCTGTCTGGGCTGTTAGCGCCTGCTGAATTTCTCCAGCATTCTGTGTTTGTGGTTGGTAATGCTTAGCAGGTCTGGGAGCATTTATGGGAAGTGAAACAGGTAACTTTTCAACTACCAGACAAAAAAAAAGCACTGCAGATTCTGGAATTTTTTTTATTATTATTCTTATCTATTCCAGTAGTTAACATTTTAACTCTGTGTATTCTTTTCACAGATGCTGAGTGAAAAAGTGAGGTGCTGGAAAAGCACAGCCGGTCAGGCAGCATCTGAGGAGCAGGAGAGTCGACGTTTTGAGCATGAGCTCTTTGTCAGGAATGTGGAGCCTCATTTCCGCAGATGCTGCCAGACCTGCTGAGTCTTTTCAGCAATTTCTGCTTTTAACTTTTCAGCTTTCCTTCAGAACTGGACACATCTTTTGAGGGTTTTTTTTTGTGTTTAAATATTATCTCATTCTGTCTCCATAGGTACTCCTTTTTTTTTAACCTGCTGAGTTTTTGTGATTGTCAGGATTTTGCTTTTTATTCTGGTTGGAGGCATCATAGTTCCAAATAAAAACCGTGTCCCCATAGGGTTTGACTCAAAATACTTAGATTAGATTACTTACAGTGTGGAAACAGGCCCTTCGGCCCAACGAGTCCACACCGACCACTTTTTGTTTTTGCTTTTTCCAAGTCAGCTGGTTTTCCCTTAAAATTTAACCTGTTGATTTTATTTTAGATGTCTAGCTCTTTGCCTTACTCTCCAACAACATGTTCAGGTTTGTTCTGTATTGAGAGATATTTGTCCCATGCCTCCACCATGGCCTTTTCCTGAATCTGTCTGCACTTGTTCTGTGGTTTAGCTGTGTGCTTTAGGATACTGGTATTTGGCCAGGTGTACTAGTAGTATAAATGGAGATTGTTGGGGATTCTACGTGTTGCATTAAAGAGATTAACATTCTCTCACCCCATTCCCCACCCACGAGAAATAGTTTTGAATTGAATCTCCCTATTGCTAAAATAGACCTGGAGAGGCTCCACAAATATAATCTTGACTTCTGCTGCCAGAGGTGTAATCTGCTTAAATCACATTCACAATTACATGATTAGATTAGATTCCCTACAGTGTGGAAACAGGCCCTTCGGCCCAACAAGTCCACACCGACCCGCTGAAGCGCAACCCACCCAGACCCATTCCCCTACATTTACCCCTTCACCTAATACTACGGGCAAATT
Organism: Chiloscyllium punctatum; assembly: GCF_047496795.1. NCBI lineage: Eukaryota > Metazoa > Chordata > Chondrichthyes > Orectolobiformes > Hemiscylliidae > Chiloscyllium > Chiloscyllium punctatum. The sequence goes on from NC_092783.1 coordinate 52,419,087, forward strand.
AGCATGGCCAATTCACCTAACCTGCACATCTTTGGACTGTGGGAGGAAACTGGAGCACCTGCAGGAAACCCACACAGACACTGGGAGAATGTGCAAACTCCACACAGTCAGTCGCCTGAGGCGGGAATTGAACCCGGGTCTCTGGCGCTGTGAGGCAGCAGTGCTAACTACTGTGCCACCGTGAGTTGATTTTTGAAACCTGTGCAGCAATGATTCCTCTTAATTTGTCTCCAAGCATACTCAGCCATTTCAGACTGTGTTTCTCTCTCCGCAGACCTGCTGAGTCTCTCCAGAATTTTGTTTTTATTTCTCTTCAGTTGTCTTTTTGATACAATTTCAAATTGCTTCAAGCAATTCTGTATAATGTGACTTTGTGCATTGCAAATGATTGAAAGATCTTTTAGAAGCCGTGACTTTAAGAACCCATGATGGATCATTATTGTTTTACTTGACTATGTTAATGACACTAAGATCTCTCTCTGATTTTAAATCTTTATGTAGTTGGCCCAGCCAATTCGCTTGCTTTTGGAATATACTGGAACAGCGTATGAAGAGAAGTTATATTCATGTGGAGAAGGTAATTTTTGTCTGTTTGTGAAGTTATATGAAATTTCTGGTTATTCAGGGCTGATGTGGAATACAGTGTGCATTACGTAAATATGCTCAAAATAGTTGGGAAAATGTTTTGAGACTATTGGATAAGGTAGGTTTATTTCTGCTGAGATTTGGAATATCAGGAGACAACTTGATTGCAGTCCAAGACCTTGAGGGGTCTTGACAGGGTGGATATGGGAAGGCTTTTCCCCCTTGTGGAAGAACCCAAAATCGGACTGAATTGGAGAGAGCAGGCTTGAAGGGCAGAGTGGTCTATTCCTCTTCCTAGTTTTATGCTTGTTGAATTAAAGTGGGATATAATGTGATTTGGGATTGCCCAAGGTTGTCTGAACCACCTGCTGTTGGCATGTCCCAGCTGTTGTATTCCAGTTGTTTTTGGTCTTTGGCTCTTTGTATAAGTTGGCAATCAACTGACTTCCATTGCATTGAGAATGTGTAGAGACAGAGATACCATTGTTGCTCAGACTTGGACTCCATTCGGGCTTGGGATAATAAGTGGGAAGTTTGTCCCTTCTGGTCCTTTCACCACAGTCTGCGTTTGGCTCAACTCCACTTTTTTTTTCCTTGTCCAAGAGCCATCTCACTTGATTTTTCTGAAAGACCAAAAGTCTGTCTATTCCAGCCTTAAATATGTTTGACAAATTTAGCATCGAAGATCTGTGGGGTTGATCATTTCAAATGCTATCATAAAACTGTTACATTCACAACCTTTATTTTGCAGTGGTTTGCCCAACTTCAAGTCATTTTGCAACATTTGATAAAGAAAGTAATTATCCTGACATATTAAAATGACCTTTGATACCATAAAAATGTTACTGTGTTGCCATAACTATGTGCAGCGTGTTGCTACTGTTTCTAACTTGCTTGTTTTTACTGTATGGAGGAGAGGAAATGATGTTATTTCTTGTTTCCTGATAACATTTAGGCATGAACTGAGATACAATCCGAACTGTTTTAGTCCATCTATTTTCCTTGGGGGTTTAGGAATTGAGTATTCGGGTTAGGTATTTGTGCAATTTTAGCTTATGAATAAATCAATGTGTTGGTGTTTCCTAAATATGTTCAAATTTTCCAGCTCCCAATTATGACAAAGCGTGCTGGTTTGATGTGAAATATACACTTGGACTGGATTTCCCAAATGTAAGTGTTGACACAATCTCTGATTTTGCCCTTTCTTGGGGAAAATTGTCGTAAAAACTGAAAATGGGGAATTGTAATTTTTTTAACTCTTGTGATTGTCCTAGCTTTTTAATCCTCCTTCTTTCAAAGGATGTGGGTATCACTTATTGCCCACAGGGCAGTTAAAAGTTGATCTCTTTGCTGTGCATCTGCTGTTCATATTTGAGCCAAAGCACAGGATGGCAGGTTTCCGTCCCTAAAGGATATTAATAAACCAGATGGGTGTTTTTTAACAACAATCAGCATTGGTTGCCATTAAGCAAGCTTTAATTCCATATTTTTATTTAGTTCAAACTTCACCATTTCCCATAATGAGATTCTAACCAACGCCCCTGGACATTGGCTTGTGCTTCTGGGTTGCTGATCATAGAAACAGACCCTTCAGTTCACATATCCTAGATAACTCCAGTTTCATTTGGCCCATATCCCTGTAAATATTTCCTGTTCCTATAACTATCCTGATGCTTTTTAAAATGTTGTAATTGTACCAGCCTCCACAACTTCCTCTGAAGCTAATTCCATACACTCCCCACCCTCTGTGTGAAAAGGTTGCCCCTTCCTTCAGTCCCTTTTAAGTCTTTCCCCTCTGACCTTAAACCTACAGCCTCTAGTTTTGGACTTACACCCCAGGGAAAAGACCATGCCTGTTTGCCCTATCCATGTTCCTCATGATTTTATAAACCTATTCAAGGTCACCCTATAAGCCTCCGATGCTCCAGGGAAAATAGCCCCAGCCTATTCAATCTCTCCACTAAAAGGATGTAGTTGCTATCCTTCTCTTTGTTTCATCAGATTTGGATTGCTGATTTTTCTATCCTCTCTCTTACAAGGAATCATCAGTCTCCAATTCTGTTTAAGATGTGCTTACCTTATCTCCTTAGTGAAAGATTTGAAATACCAGTGAATGCTGAATACGTTGAAAATAACATAACAACTAATTAAAAATATTACTGCTATCTTTCTCATTCACACTTTTTAAGCAACTGAGCTGTAGAAACATCAAGATTTTTAAGAAAATTCATAAATAGCTGGTTGGTCTCCTTATAAATGGTGTTTCAATTCCCAGTCACTGAATAGTATCTGCTGGGTTTGTGGTAAATAATTTTTCAGAGTTTTCCAGGTACAGCATCCACGTGTCAAAGGGATCAATACAATAATTAAGAGTTGTTTGATATTGCTTTTAAGTTTGGGCGGCACAGTGGCTCAGTGATTAGCACTGCTGCCTCGCAGCACCAGGGTCCCAGGTTCGATTCCAGCCTCTGGTGACTGTCTGTGTGGAGTTTGCACGTTCTCCCTATGTCTGCGTGGGTTTCCTCTGGGTGCTCTGGTTTCCTCCCACAGTCTCAAACATGTGCAGGTCAGGTGAATTGGCCATGCTAAATAGTCCATAGTGTTAGGTGCATTAGTCAGAGGTGGGTTACTCTTCAGAGGGTCAGTGTGGACTGGTTGAGCTGAAGGGCCTGTTTCCACTACAGGGAATCTAACCTAATCTAAATTTGCCTGCACAATAATATGGATTTGTGTATGAATTTATTTAAACAAACAACCTGTTCAAAGATCCCAAGGATTAGCCCTAATAAAATGCTGATTATAATAGTGGAAATCTTCTGTTTTATCTTTCGCTAATTGCATCCGTGTTCTAAATCTATGATTTGTGTGAAATATCTCTTTCAGCTCCCATACTTAATTAATGGGGATGTGAAAATTACCCAGAGCAATGCCATTATGCGTTATATTGCAAGGAAACATAATCTTGGTAAGTTTGCTTTGACCAATGGTTCCAAGCCTGGGTCTTTTTCTTTGCAGCTTGGCAAAACTCGGTTTGTGTTCCTGTACAATTAAGCTTGTAGCATGCACAGAGACATTGCTCCTTTTTAAAATGTGGTCAGCATTTATGATTTGTATTTCTTTTTCTTCCAAAGCTATTTGACTTGTACAATTAATTTTAGCCTAAATGAAGTTATTTTCAATCTAATTTAATTTAATATTTTGTAAATATCCAAGAACTGCAGTAATATTTTAATAATTCTCTTAACCCTTCCAATGCAAAGTTTATAATCATTCCTTATTAGATGTTCAAGTTACGCTCTGTCAACTGCAAGTGGAGCAACTTTTTGAGTTGTAGGTTTCCAATCAGATCAATATTTAAAACCAGAGATAGGTGATTTTTCCTGTACACTCCCTGCTCTGATAAACTAATGTACAAGTTGTAATACTGTAGTCCAAGTGTATAGTACTGTGCATTCCTAGCTGATGTAACTTTCAGAATCAATTATATACAAAAGAAGTACTGCATTAATGCCAGATGATTTTGCTGCCATCCAAAATAACAGCAAATGTTTATTGACTTTGACTAAAAATATTGGTTCTTTCAGCTGAATTTTAATTTCAGGTGAAGCTGTTGCACTGTGGACTTCTTGAGAATACAATAACAAGGATGCAAGTCAGGCTTTTAACTTATTTTTATTCTCTTTCCCCATCTGCTAGGTTAGGGTTTTTTTTTGACTCTCTTTTCTGTTTCCATCTGAAACCTGTTTAAACTAGAAAGTAATATGTATTGTAATCGCCCTTGGGACACGCTTGTCAAATTACAATCTGATAATATTACTTGAAACAAAAAGGCATTCTTCTGAATTTTTTAAAACTTAATTCATGGGATGTTGGTGTCACTAGTTAGGCAAACCTTTTTATTGGATTAGTGGTGCTGGAAGAGCACAGCAGTTCAGGCAGCATCCAACGAGCAGCGAAATTGACGTTTCTGGCAAAAGCCCTTCATCAGGAAGGGGAGGAAAACTTCTTCAAGGCAGGCATCCTTGCAAGAGGATTCGCAGTAGGGTTAAAATCAACAAGGTAAAAACAATGACTGCAGATGCTGAAAACCAAATACTGGATTAGTGGTGCTGGAAGAGCACAGCAGTTCAGGCAGCATCCAACGATCAGCGAAATCGACATTAGTAATTGTATGCAGCAGGCAGTGAGCTAAATTTGCAACATGGAAACTCGCTGCTTTCTAAGTTGAGTTTTTTCTCTTTTGTGGAGCTTGTTTGGTAGGAATGGTAGCTGAATATTGAAGAGGTGAGTGGCCATTTACAGGTCATTTAACATTCAAAACTCACCCGCAGTTGGGAACTTGCACTGTGTAGTGAGATTCTCATCACTTTTGCTTGTGAAAATCATCTGAAATTGATGCAAAGTGCTCCTGATATTGGGATGGATCTCACCGTATTTGTTTCCTGATGCTGCCACCATCTCATTTGGGCCCCTATACAATGGCACTCATTAACGCTAAACTATAATATAAAGAGGTTACTGCATTCTGTTTTGGTCTCCCTGCTGTAGGAAGGATGTTGTGAAACTTGAAAGGGCTTAGAGAAGATTTACAAGGATGTTGCCAGGGTTGGAGGATTTGAGCTACAGGGATAGGCTGGGGCTGTTTTTCCCTGGAATGTTGGATACTGAGGGGTGACCTTGTAGAAGTTTATAAAATCTTGAGGGGCATGGATAGGATAAATAGACTAAGTCTCTTCCCTGGGGTGGGGAGTCCAGAACTAAAGGGCATAGGTTTAGGGTGAGGGAGGCAAGATTTAAAAGGGACCTAAGGAGCAACCTTTTCATGCAGAGGGTGGTATGTGTATGGAATGAGCTGCCAGAGGAAGTGTTGGAGGCTGGTACAATTAGAATGTTTTAAAACGCATCTGGATGGGTAATTGAATAGGAAGGATTTGGAGGGATATGAGCAAAGTGCTGGCAAATGGGATGGGATTAGGTTAGGATATCTGGTTGGCATGGATGAGTTGGACCGAAGGGTCTGTTTCTATGCTGTACATGTGACTCTATATGCCCATTCTCCTACTGTATTTGGTTTAGTGTCATGTTACCTGCTGTAGGTTTGTGAATGTTCCATTGTTTTCTGTTTGCACTCGGATGAATCTGTGTTTGACCTTCTGCTTGTAGTGGGTGAGACAGAGGATGAACAGATCCGTGTTGATATGTTGGAGAACCAGTCGATGGATTTCCGCATGGGCTTCGTCCGACTTGCCTACAACCCTGATTTTGTGAGTTATGTTATTTCATCAATCAATTACTAAATTTTGCATCTGACTTTTGGTAGATGTACAGTGGGAACAGAGGTTGGATTGATCTCTTGAATGTATTGGTTTCAGCTGGTGTTGTGCTGATCTTGAATTTGATTACATCGGCGAAATGGCATAAAAATCAGACCATTTGTCCTCGCCACCTCTTTGCCACTATTAATGTTCCACTTATAACTCCCCGTATCTTTTATCACCTAAATTGACTTACCATAGTCAATTAGTCCCTCGAGCTGGACTGCTTGTCTGTTTACCCTTTAAATGCGTCCATACAATTCACTTCAACCAATCACTGTGCTTGTGATTCAGACAAAGAAGTTTCTATTGAGTTTCTTGGTAACTATCTTCTTGTGTGTTAAGACCATAAGACATAGGAGTGGAAGTAAGGCCATTCAGCCCATCGAGTCCACTCCGCCATTCAATCATGGCTGATGGGCGTTTCAATTCCACTTACCCGCATTCTCCCCGTAGCCCTTAATTCCTTGTGACATCAAGAATTTATCAATTTCTGCCTTGAAGACATTTAGCGTCCCAGCCTCCACTGCACTCTGCGGCAATGAATTCCACAGGCCCACCACACTCTGGCTGAAGAAATGTCTCTGCATTCCTGTTCTGAATTTACCCCCTCTAATTCTAAGGCTGTGCCCATGGGTCCTAGTCTCCTCGCCTAACGGAAACAATTTCCTAGCGTCCACCCTTTCCAAGCCATGTATTATCTTGTAAGTTTCTCCCCTTAACCTTCTAAACTCCAATGAATACAATCCCAGGATCCTCAGCCATTCCTTGTATGTTAGACCTACCATTCTAGGGATCATCCGTGTGAATCTCCGCTGGACACGCTCCAGTGCCAGTATGTCCCTCCTGAGGTGTGGGGACCAAAACTGGACACAGTACTCCAAATGGGGCTTAACCAGAGCTTTATAAAGTCTCAGTAGCACATTGCTGCTTTTATATTCCAACCCTCTTGAGATAAGTGACAACATCGCATTCGCTTTCTTAATCACAGACTCAACCTGCATGTTGACCTTTAGAGAATCCTCGACTAGCACTCCCAGATCCTTTTGTACTTTGGCTTTATGAATTTTTTCACCGTTTAGGAAGTAGTCCATGCTTGTATTCTTTTTTTCCAAAGTGCAAGACCTCGCATTTGCTCACATTGAACTTCATCAGCCATTTCCTGGACCACTCTCCCAAACTGTCTAGACCCTTCTGCAGCCTCCCCACTTCCTCAGTACTACCTGCCTGTCCACCTAACTTCGTATCATCAGCAAACTTCACTAGAATGCCCCGAGTCCCTTCATCCAGATCATTAATATATAACGTGAACAGGTGCGGCCCCAACACTGAACCCTGTGGGACACCGCTTGTCACTGGCTGCCATTCCGAAAAAGAACCTCTTATCCCAACTCTCTCCCTTCTCCCAGTCAGCCAATCCTCGATCCATGCCAGTAGCTCACCTTGAACACCCTCCCCTTACTCAGCAGCCTCCCATATGGCACCTTATCAAAGGTCTTGACCTTTTGGACATACAGTTCTCCATGAAAGGGAATATTCTTTGTATCAATTTCAGTTTTAAAGATCGACATTCGGTCATCTCTTAATGCAAGTGGATAATACAGAAGACATTTGAAATCAAAGGGTAAAAGTAGTGAGGTCTTGCTGAAGATGTGCAAGGTACTAGTCAGAACACAAATGGAATACTGTGAACTGTATTCCCCTTGTATAAGGAAAGATGCCTTTTTATTATTGTGTAATGTGGTGACCAGGACTGTATACTGTGCTCTTGATGTTGTCAAATGAACAATCCATGTAAGTTTAGCTGAGTTTTGAATTCTATTCTTCAAGAAATAACACCTAGTGGTCAGTTTGCTCTTTCTCTGTAGCTTGCTAACCTACAGTATAATTTCCTACTTAACAATAGATTTGGACTTTGAGATCATTTGATCCTTGGCCCCCCCACCAAGCTGTGAGATAAGTAATCTCCCATTTATCTGTGTTAAACTTCTTTTGAGGTTGGTTTGCCCATTCTGCTAGTTATTCATGTCCTTTTCAGGAGTTTTTATTTTGCTGTCCTCCTCAGTATTGACTGTTCTGCCTCCCAAAGGAAAACAACTTGGTGTCATCCACAATTTTCGAAATTGCGATTTTCATTTCAAGTGTAAGTCATTATTGAAAAAGGTGAAAAGTAACTGATGTTTGTGGAACATCACTTTGCACCTTTGCCTCTCGGCCAGCCTTTTGCACCCACTCTCTCTCTGCTTTATTCCTCCATGCCAACTATCTATTTTATCCCTTCTCTCTGATCTTTGATTCAAAAACACAGGTATTTACATATACTGCATTATCACTGTCTAATCTTTTCTTTTACTCCCTTTTTTTTAATGTGGTCAAACTAGCTTCCCATTTTGAAATCTTTGCCTATTCGCTCTTTTATGTCTATTATTTCTAACCATCCTTCTATTCTCTCCTTCAGTAAAAATTCCGTTTATTTTCCTGCACTGGTGTGTAAGTTTTGTACAATTCTTTTGGCAAGTGTTCTTTCCACATTCTTAATGCAATAATCATCATGGGTTCTGGATGTAAGTTTGCTCGCTGAGCTCAACCTAAATCCAGAATCTCCACCTGAGCTACAAATCTTCTCAAAACTTGCTAATCATCTTGAGTCTCTGCTATTATAATAGTCACTACCTAAAAATCACATTGGGGTTTTAGCTCACTAATTTTCAGCCAGCAGAGGGCGCTGTTGATTCAGGTTTGTATATTTTAAATCATACCAATTCACTTCAAATTGTTGAGTGAATGCAATCCATCATGCAGGAGAGAACGTTGTTTCATCTTCAGTTTTGCACAGTCTAGAAATATTTTATTTTAACCTTCTCAAGTGGCTGTCCCTTTAATGTTGAATTTGAGGAAGAGCTATATTTAAAAGATGTAGTTTGTGGTATCTCGGGATGAGGAATCTAAGGCTGCTTTCACAACATAGAAGCGACTAATTCACATTCTTTACGAAAATTGCACAGCTAGGGAAAGGACAAAGAAATGGACCAAATGGACAGTCTTTGACGGAGTTATCACACTGATAAATGGACAGCATAGATAAACAACACACAGACAAATAAAACACTTACCTTCCTTTGTGAAACAAAACAAATGAAGCTATCTGTGTATAAAACAACTTAAAAGATTACACAAGGCACCTCGTGATATTATTGCAGACTATTAATCCAGAATTCAGCTAATGTGCTGGGAACCTGGGTTTGAATCCTGATATGGGAGATGGTGAAATTGGAATTCAATAAAAAAATCTGGAAACAAGAATTGGTGTCCATGCTGGCTCAGACTCATTGACTTGTCCCAAATGACTGGCTCCTTGGCCAATGTTTTTTTTAAAAGAAAAACTAGCTGTTATGATACATAGTCCATCCGGATTTGAAAGTCTGTTTGGCCAATGACTACAGTTATTTGGAAACTCGATGATTTGGCCAAATGATCTGTGCTAGATTCTCCAGTCTCTTCTTGCCCACATTGGGGACTTCCCTCTGGGTCCTATCATCGTTGAGCGTTGTTTCCTCTTTAATTTTCAGACATGGCTGGTGCCTGTATAAGGTAAGGTTAGTGACCATTGATTGTTTCTCCTCCACTCCATCCCACACCTCTTTGCCCCTGTAGAGCGCAGACAAGTGACTAGGCAGTTCCTCAGGATCAAACCTACAATTCACTAGAACTAACCACTCTGAATGACATGGACACGTGTTTGTAATCAGATGGTTACAGTATTTTTTTGGTTGCAGGATGAATGTTTTGCATAACAGAATGAAAATTCTTTGTAAAATCCAGTCTGGTTTAATCAGCGTTAATATTACTGCTTGCTTTCTGACAAATGTTACAGTTCCAGTGCATTTTTCTTCCCTGAAGCCCTTTCTCAGCCATATTTTCTTGCACTGAACAGACTGGGAGTGAAGCATCATTCCCAAAGGGTTCTACAACCCCTCTCATATGCAGACACTCTCTGACCCTTGTTCTCTCCACAGATGTTGACTGACCTGAGTACTCCTGCTTCTCTGTTTCGGATTTGTATAATTTAATATAATTATTCTGAACCAGTTCTCCTGTCTAGGCTGAAATTGTAGATGATTGCTTTTAATTTTTTGGAATAAATTCATTTTTGAGGCAAGCTTCTGATTTTCCTGTTGGATGTTCCTCTCTCTCTATTAGAGACACTGAGGAATTTCCCTTAGGCTCCAATCAGCAGCTCATTGATGTAGGATAACAGACCAGACAGAGATCCTCCAGGCCCAAGCATCTGATGTTGTAGAGTACTGTGTTGAACAGGTGCATGCAGGTATTCCTTGAATCCATTATCAAACACTGACATTGTAAAAATCCACACGATTACTCCATTATTCAGAAAGATTATTAAAGTTGTTAATGACTAGTATGGTGATGAAACATCTGAGAACAAATTACCAGTTCAGCGAGCAAACTTACAACCTGAGCTCCAAAGCTCAATCAATGACTCTGTGTTAACTGTTGCATTTGTGCGAACTTCTATCGGATGCCGAAACCACAAGAGTAACCCGTGCGAGGAGGGCTTTTCAGATTGTTTGGATTTTCCTGCCTGAGTGTTTACGGTTTATTTTACAATTGAAAATTACATTGGATCATTAAACCCACAACAGGCAATGCCAGAGCTTTCATTTCAGAATGAGTTATGTTGGTACGATTTGTAGTCAAATGTATTGTCTTAGTCACTGCAATTGAAAACAGCAAACTCCATTCTGCAAATTAGGAAACCTTTTAGTTAGTGACGTATCGATGATGCCACTTCCCAGCTGAATGAATGTTTTAAACCTCCAAACTGGAGATCAGTTCCCACGAATTTTGTTGGTCTGTTTTCGTCTCTTTGATTTAAAGCAGGTTTCTTTGACATTTAGGAGCAAGTGAGGACTGCAGATGCTGGAGATCAGAGCTGAAAATGTGTTGCTGGAAAAGCACAGCAGGTCAGGCAGCATCCAAGGACCAGGAGAATCGACGTTTCGGGCATCAGCCCTTCTTCAGGAATCCTGAAGATTTTTAAAAAAGATGAAAACTTGAGGCTGCGCATGTAGCTGTGGAGAAGCTGAGTGGAGTTGCAGTCTCTTGGGATTTTAGAAATAAAATGTTTACGTGCACCAGTCCTGGACACTTGGCAGATATTGTTGAAACCACTCTCCATTTACACAGCATTGCCATTGAACTTGAAAGACTCTGTGAAAGCTCTTGGCTGTTCTTTGGGCTAAAAATGACAAAATGTCCAAGGGGGCAGAGTAAGGTCAGTGTTTCAGTAAAAAGTGTCTGCTCCCCAACATCTCCTCTGGTCTTCTCGAGTTTTTTGTTTGGTGGTGTCGGGGGAGGGGAGCTCGGCCTGGACTCCCCTCTGGCCTCTCGTCTTTGGGTTCCACCACGTCCCCATGTGCTGTGAGAAATTGTCTCCGCTCCATCTCCTCACTCATCCTGTGCGACCCAACTCTTGGGAGATTAGAAGAATGAGAGATGATCTTGTTGAAATACAGGATTCTCCAGGGGGCATGAGGGTAACATTGAGAGGATGCTGTCCCTCCTGGGACAGCCTTGTCTCCGAATAAAGGAATGCCAGAAGAATTTTTTCTGAAGGTTGAGAATCTTTTGGAACCCCTTGCCACAGAGCGCTGTAGGGGAAAGGGTTAGATTATCCCACATTCATTGATCCGAATATCTGATTATCCGGCAAGATCGCAACGTCCTGACACTCAGCTAAATTGTTATCTGACATTTGATTATCCGGAATTTGTTTAAGTGAACAAAATACTCTCTGCCTGTCTCCTTTTGGATAATTGAGGTTCCTCTGTGTAGATGTTCGGGGAATCAAGATTGTGATGAAAAGGCAGTAAAGTGGACATAAGGAATGTCAGATCAGCCATGGTCTTATTGAATGGTTTGAATGGCCTATTCTTGCTTCTATTTCTAATCGTCTTCTCAAACAAGTTCCTGATGCTGAACTGGTGACTGCCTGACGTGTTTCCCTGTCCCTCCACCCACCACTTGGTTTTCACTGAGACCTGGTCTCGACACATTCCCTCAATGTTGATTGTGCGGCATTCGGTCGAGGGCTCCGTGATTCTGGTTGGGGCTGTGGAGTTGGATCTTTTGACGGTATTCCAGTGATGGGGACAAGGCTTGCTAGTGAGCAAAGCATGACTTGTGACTGAGCCCAGAAGAATGTTCTGGAATCCCCCAGCTACAGCAAGTGCTAGATTGCAAATGGAGGGGGTGATGCTTTTACCAATGGATTCTCGGCACCTTGTGATACAAGTTGAGTTTCCTGCACAGTTTGCATTGGTTCTAAAGGTAGGCTTCTACACTCCGAAGAAACTCCCTACCTCCTTCTGTCCTTCCTTGTGAGTAAGAATCATAGAATCCCTGTGGTGTGGAAGCAGGCCATTCTGCCCATCAAGTCCACACTGACTCTTCAAAGAGCATCCCACCCATCCCTGTAATTTGCATTTCCCATGGCTAATTCACCTAGCAGACACATCCCTGGACACCAACGGCAATTTAGCATGGCCAGTCCCCCTCACTTACTTATACTTTTGGACTGTTGTAGTAATCTGCTTTTTAACTTGAGGTACCTGTTGCAACTCTGAGGTTTTCCATCGTCTCTATCATGTATCTATCATTTTTGGCGATTTTCAGTGATTAAGTGGGATCAGGGAAAGTAATAGAAATGACCTACTCAACATATTTGCTTGAGAGATCATTGCACTTCACAGTTTGGCATGAAAGCCCTGACCATACTCTTAAGGTCTGGTCTCGCCATGCAGTTGGAAAAATGATGTATTTACTCTTGTGCTCGAGTCATTTTGCAATAAAGACGAGCACACCATTTGCCATAATAGCTTGTTGCACCTGTATGTTGGCTTTCTGTGATTTCTGAACAAGGCCGTACAGGTCCCTGTGGACACCGACGCTGTCCAATCTCATACTTCGAGAGAAATACTCTTTGCTGAAATTGAAAACCTCACACTTATCCCCATTATATTCCAGTCTACCATGTCCTTACCAAACACTCTGTCTGTCCATATCCCCTTTGTGAAGCCTCTTTGCATCACCTTCACAACTTCCATTCGCAAGTTTTCTGGTTGTGGCAAAGTTGGGAATATTATATTGATCTCCCACAACCAAATCATTGACTAACCAAGCATCATGAGAAGCACAGTCTGTTGACGTAATAACCCCCGTATTCCTATTCTCTGCTTGCTTTTGGTTAACTATGGTAATGTATTACACGCCAATCCGATGTACTCCAATTATGTTGACTGGTTCTGTGTTGGATCTTCTTGAAAGCTCTCTGATTATCCAGATAATATCCTCCGTTGTGCTATCTGCAAGTAAGATCCTGTTAAGAGGAGAAAGTGAGGACTGCAGATGCTGGAGATCAGATTCAAAGTTTGGGAGAAGATTTGTAGCTCGGGTGCTCGTTGTTGTGGTTCTGTTTGCCGAGCTGGGAGTTTGTGTTGCAGACATTTCGTTCCCTGTCTCGGTGACCTCGTCAGTGCTTGGGAGCCTCCTGGGAAGCGCTTCTGTGTTGTTTCCTCCGGCATTTTATAGTGGCTTGTCTCTGCCGCTTCCGGTTGTCAGTTCCAGCTGTCCGCTGCAGTGGCTGGTATATTGGGTCCAGGTCGATGTGTTTGTTTATAGAATCTGTGGATGAGTGCCATGCCTCTTGGAATTCCCTGGCTGTTCTCTGTTTGGCTTGCCCTATAATAGTAGTGTTGTCCCAGTCGAATTCATGTTGCTTGTCATCTGTGTGTGTGGCTATTAAGGATAGCTGGTGGTGTCGTTTCGTGGCTAGTTGGTGTTCATGGATGCAGATCATTAGCTGTCTTCCTGTTTGTCCTATGTAGTGTTTTGTGCAGTCCTTGCATGGGATTTTGTACACTACATTGGTTTTGCTCATGCTGGGTATCGGGTCCTTCGTTCTGGTGAGTTGTTGTCTGAGAGTGGCTGTTGGTTTGTGTGCTGTTATGAGTCCTAGTGATCGCAGTAGTCTGGCTGTCAGTTCGGAAATGCTCTTGATGTATGGTAGTGTGGCTAGCCCTTTGGGTTGCGGCCATGTCCTCGTTCTGTTGTCTCTCCCTTAGGCATCTGTTGATGAAATTGTGCGGGTATCTGTTTTTGGTGAATACGTTGTATAGGTGTTCCTCTTCCTCTTTTTGCAGTTCTGGTGTACTGCAGTGTGTTGTGGCCCTTTTTTTGAATAGTGTCTTGATGCAACTTTGTTTGTGTGTGTTGGGGTGGTTGCTTTCGTAGTTCAGGACTTGGTCTGTGTGTGTGGCTTTCCTGTAAACCTTCGTGGTGAATTCTCCGTTCGGTGTTCTCTGTACCATCACATCTAGGAATGGGAGTTGGTTGTCCTTTTCTTCCTCTCTAGTGAATCGGATTCCTATGAGTGTGGCGTTGATGATCCGGTGTGTGTTCTCTATTTCTGTGTTTTTAATTATTACAAAGGTGTCATCCACATATCTGACCCAGAGTTTGGGTTGAATTTGCGGTAAGACTGTTCTAACCTTTGCATTACTGCTTCTGCTATGAGTCCAGAGATCGTTGAGCCCATGGGTGTTCCGTTAATTTGTTCATATATCTGGTTATTGAATGTGAAGTGTGTTATGAGGCACAGGTCCAGTAGTTTGAGTATGCCGTCTTTGTTGATAGGTTCACCGTCCTGTTGTCTGTTATGTCTGTCCAGCAGATTGGCTATTGTTTCTTTGGCTAGGGTTTTGTCGATGGAGGTGAACAGTGCTGTTACAATGAATGAGACCATAGTTTCTTCCCTGTCTATGTGTATATTTCTGATGATGTCCAAGAATTCCTGTGTCGATTGTATAGATTGTCTGGATCCGCTGATCAGGTGTTTCAGTTTCTGCTGTAGTTCTTTGGCCAGTTTGTGTCATGGTGTCCCTGGTAGTGATACTATGGGTCTGAGTGGGATGTCTGGTTTGTGCACTTTGGGTAGTCCATAGAATCTGGGGGTGTTGTTGCTTTCAGGTTTCATTCTTTGTAGGTCAGACCTGGTTATCTGTCCGTTTTTTTGTAGATTCCTCAGTGTGTTTATCCTATTGGTCAGCTGTGGGGGTGAGGTCAAACTCCCTCTTTTGGTAGGTGTTGGTATCTGCAAGTAGTTGTTGTGCTTTTTGCATGTACTCTGCTTTGTCCAGGATGACCGTCATTCTGCCTTTGTCTGCTGGTAGTATAATTATGTTCTTATTGTTTCTTAGTGATTTTAGTGCTTCCCTCTCCTTGGTGTTGAGGTTATGTGCTTGTCTTATGTTGTCTGGTCTGTTCTGTTTTCTGTTCTGTTCTGTTCTGTTCACAAATTCCCAGCTCGGCAAACAGAACCACAACAGCTGGAGATCAGAGCTGAAAATGTGTTGCTGGAAAAACACAGCAGGTCAGGCAACATCCAAGGAACAGGAGAATCGACGTTTCGGGCATGAGCCCTTCTTCAGGAACCTTGGATGCTGCCTGACCTGCTGTGCTTTTCCAGCAACACATTTTCAGCTCTGATCTGCAGTCCTCACTTTCTCCTCGAAGATTTTAACTTACTGCGAATCCTCTTACAAGGATACCTTCCTTGAAGAAGCTCTCTTCCTCCCTCTACATGGATTTCAGTGAGTCCCTCTCTCTCACTGCACACCTCAGGTCATCTCCTCTGCACAGAAGCTCTTCAGCCACGTTCTCAAACAGACTCGCTACCACAGCCACATCTCCTTCCTCAGCACCTGCCTACGGAACCGACTGATCCCGCACGGATTCCGGACTACGTTCAGACCAACAAAATTTGGACCCAACCAGGACAACCAGTACCTACGACAAATCCGAAGCCTCCAGCAACAGACCTCCCTCTGGATCCTCTGCTCCACACTTGCAGCCATGTGCCGCTACCTACATTCCCTGCAATTAGCCCAACCCCAGCTCAGGACAACACTCTCTCGGACCTGTAAAGGACTTCTACTGTTCTTCCACAGAAGAATCCATACACTAAACAAACAGTTCTTCCTAGCCATCTCAGAAATGAAAGACAGTAAGTACCAAAACCTTTCTTTGTACTTACCCCCACACTCTGGGTTCCTCAACTGTTCCAGAATCTTCTATCAGACTCCAAAATCACTCCGGCACCATTTAACCATGGGCAACAACCGCTGCTGCGAACCATGACATCACTTCTGCCCCCACCGACCTCGCCGCCTCCACGATCGCCAGGAAGACCATCGCCGACAGATTCACGGCCTCCGCGGCTATCAGGAATAATACCGTTTCTGTCGTTGCCACAGTCACGTCCGCCCCCTGGGTTGCTCTCGCCGCAGCCACTTCCTGCCCTCAGTGACATCACTAACCTGCAAAACGACCACGCCGCAAGCGTCTCCGGCCCCACGCCGATCTCCGTCACCACGCCTAACCCCACCCCCACTCCCAGCTCCAGCCCCACAGCAGGGCTGGGATCTAGGACCTGCTGTGTTTTCACCATCCCTCCAGACCTCCCCCTCTCTGAGGATGAAAGATCGGTCTTCAGCAGAGGCCTCACCTTCATTCCCCTACAGTCTCGGATTAACGAGTTCAACACGAACAACTCTTCCGCCACCTTCGCCTCCGCGCCTACTACTTCAACCAGGATTCTCGCCCACCCTCTGACGACCCCTTCTCCTGCTTCCAACACACCCCATCCACCTGGACACCCCGTGCTGGCCTCTTACCTGCCCTCGATCTCTTCATAGCCAACTGCCGCCGCGACATTAACCGCCTCAACCTCTCCACCCCTCTCACCCACTCCAACCTCTCACCCATCCCTGAAGAAGGGCTCATGCCCAAAACGTCGATGCTGCCTGACCTGCTGTGCTTTTCCAGCAACACATTTTCAGATCCTGTTAAGAGGCTTGGACAACATGCCCAATCAGTTCAGGATTTTGGAAGTGTCCTGTTATTACATCTATTGTAATAGATCACATATTTTCTGCACGACTGATGCCAGGTTAACAGGTATTTAGTTCCTCGTTGTATCTCCCCTTTCTTTGTTAAATACAGAGGAACCTTGATTATCCGAAGGACACGGGGAGTATTTTGTTTGTTTGCTTCGTCGAATGCTGGATAACCTATGCTTTGCTAACCACGTTACCTGGCATCAGGAACATGCAATACTGTTCAGATAATCCGAAATTTGGTTAATTGAATGCCGGATAATCGAGGTTCCTCTACTGAGGTTACATTTGCAACTTTCCTGTCTGTGGATGCAGTTCCAGAATTTGTAGAATCTTGAATGATCATCAAAGCCACCTCTTCCAAATCTCAGCAATGGGGGAATCATCAAATGCGGGGAATTGGCTTCAAAGGTTGACAAATGTGTTTGCTGAATTAAATGAACACTGTCCGAACACACTCTCTCTCCTTTTTTTTTATCCCCCACAAAACTTACCTTTTTTGTTTTAAATCTCTCTCTATGGCCTTTCCTTTTCCTACTACTTGCATCTCCTCCAGCCTGTCAATCATTCTGAAATCTTCTTGCTGCTCTGACTGGACCATAACACCCCTGAAGTTAACGGTTCCACCTTTGGTGATTGTACACTTTTAGCTGTGTCCAGGTTTTGTGGTCTGGATTACCCTCCCTTTTAATCTCCATCATTTATTCATCTCCTTTTTCTATACCTACTTCTTTGACCAAGTGTTAAATCATTTGTCTTCAGATCTCCTTATGTCCCTCAGTGTTTGTTTTCATATTGGACTGATATCAATCAATTGCTCTTTTGAAGCAATTCTGACTGTAATGGTAACACTTGCAGGACTAACAGCAGCCACTGGATGGTGCTATAAACCTTTTTTAATCCATACAGTACATGAACCCTTGCTGCAGATGTGATGCAACTTTGAAAGTAGAAAATACCAGAATGATCAAGTCCAGAATCTGCAGAAAGAGAAATGTTAACTTTTTCAGATGGTGATGTAATTTTGGCTTGAACTGCTTCCATGGCTTTAAACCTGTATAGTTTAATCTTCATGGATTCTGCCTGTCAGGAAATCTCTGCTGTTGGTGTCTGTCCTGTGTTCTTGAAGCTGCTTCCATTTGTCCCTATTCCTGAGTCTGTAGCATTTCTGTGTTTAACTTCTCTAAGTGACTGACTATTGTCTGGCTCTTGGTGCAGATTTTAGTGATAACAGGTCTTCAGCACAGTTCCATCATTCTTCAGTTAGCGTGTGGAATGGACTTCCTGAGGAAGCAGTGGATTTGAGACAATTACAATGTTTAAAAGACATTTGATAAGTACACGAATAGGAAAGGTTTGGAGGGATATGTGCCAGGAACTGGCAGGTGGGACTACTTTAATTTGGGATTACGTTTGGCATGGACTGGTTGGGCTGAAGGTCCTGTATTTCCCTGCACTATGACTCTCATCAGTCTTGATTAGCATATAGGTATTTGTGTTAGATTAACATCATTAACAGGTGCATTCTCATTTATACTTAGTCATTCTGCAGTAATCACACTTAATTGAAAGAAATGATCAGTTTTTTTGAAGAGTAAATACCACAGAGAGCTTCCTAGCTTTGCCATTGGACACTTTGGTCACCTTTTCAGGTGTTGTGAATGATATGTGCAAGTTCCTGATCCTTCTTCGTGTAGAAAAGACTATAGAATACCTGATACTGGAGCCACAGTATTAACTCATTGTAACAAATTACTGCAGATGCTGGAAACAAACAATGCTGGGTATCACCAGCGGGTCAGGCAGCATCCGTGGGGAGAGAGTGCAAACTAACGTTTCCAGTCTAGGTGACTCTTCAGAGCTGTCTGAGCTCACTTCAGCTCTGAAGAGTCAAGTAGACTCAAAACATTAGCTTGCTGTCTCTACGGTTGCTGCCTGACCTGCTGTGATTTTTGTATATTAGCTCACTGGGTTATTTTTGTATAAATTTGTCTTTTTTTTACCAGTTAGACTTTTCCAGGGACACTGTTGCTGTGCAGCAGCTGGATAATGCACTGCCCATCCATCCATTGACTTGAAGTGAACATTCAGTAGTGATTGACCTTCTCTCGATTTTGCTGTGAGGTTTCACAATGCTTACTTTAAGCGAGATGTGGAGAAAAATATTGTACATCTCTATGCACCTCAAGCTGCAGTTTAACACCTCTACATACTGGTCAACGTGGAGTTAAATAAATGTGAAAATACTCCAACTACATTTATTATGCAAATATCGTCATTTTTAGTTGGCTTACAATTAAGTGGAATGAAGTGGACCATAAAAGTTCCAGCCTTTCATTATAACACAGAGATTTCATATCTGGCTACATCCTGATGAATCTCCTCCGAACCCTCACCAGCGTAATTAATATCCTTCCTATGATTAGATTAGATTAGTGTGGAAACAGGCCCTTCGGCCCAACAAGTCCACACCGCCCCGCCGAAGCGCAACCCACCCATACCCCTACATCTACATCTACATCTACCCCTTACCTAACACTACGGGCAATTTAGCATGGCCAATTCACCTGCCCTGCACATCTTTGGTGCTGTGGGAGGAAACCGGAGCACCCAGAGGAAACCCACGCAGACACTGGGAGAATGTGTGGAGTTTGCACAGTCAGTCGCCTGAGGCGGGAATTGAACCCGGGTCTCTGGCGCTGTGAGGCAGCAGTGCTAACCACTGTGCCACCGTGCCGCCCACAACTAGGTGACTGGAACTGGATACAGTACAGGTCATTCTATTAAATCGTGCATTTTGTCAATGTGAATTTGTTGTAACATGAGTGACAAATTGGGAAAGCTTTTTCTCAAGCACGAATTTTTAGAATGTGTTTTGCCAACACGAAGTGCAGTTTCTAAAGCGTGATTTCTCTAAAATGTGGGTTTGCACAGGAACGCAACCATCACTTTATGGAAGAACTCGCTGTACTCCAGAAGAGACTTCACCAATCTCCTCGTGTTCATGTTGGAGAAAAAGTGACATGTTGGGAACTGGGCCACATACTGAATGGGGGGGGAAGTTGCCCTGCCACGTTTCGGCAGCTGGAAGCTATCCTGGTGAAATAGAGGTCTCTGCAAGTGGACTCTGCTTCTCAGTGACCAGCTGTTAATGGAAACTGTTCTGGTACTGCAGCTGTGTCTACTGGTTCAATAAATTAGGAATTTATTCGTTCAGTTCTCCAGTGGGCACTAAATTTAAAATTTGTCCTTGAATCTAGCACTGCTGTGTGTGCGCACGCCTTGGATGATTAGCTTGGCTCAGCTCTGATGGCTGTGTTTGGTAATTAAACTCTCTTGTATAATGCTCTCGCATTTGAGTTATGGGATGCTGCAGATTAATTTGCGGCATGAATTAAATGTTTAATAAGTCATGGTTTTGTCTAGTTTTTGGGTCACTGTGCAAAATGAGAAACAAAATTTACTTGCAGCCTTCTTTACACCTGAACAGTGTTGTCGATTTCCAGATGAATAATTCCCAGCTAGATTCTGACTTCATTTTACTCCTCTCTGCAATGGGTTTCCTAAAGCTTTAGTATCTGCAAGATTGTGACCTTTGTGCAACCACATGTTTGTTATTCAGATGATAATCTGGATCATGGGATTTGAGAAAGTAACAATTTGTTTTCAAACTTGCTGCAGGAGGATCTGAAGGGTGATTATCTGAAAGGCCTGCCAAACCTATTGAAGCAATTCTCTGACTTCCTGGGGAAGAGACCTTGGTTTGCTGGTGACAAGGTAAGTTTGTGGGTCCATGTAGTTGCTGCAGTAATATTGTTGAGACCTTTTCTGGTCTGTTACTTTTATTGGCATGTCTTTAGTGGTTGTCCAGTTATGGCTGTACTTTGACACTTGAAGATGAGGAATGAAATTTCACTGATGTAGGAAACAGTATATATTTGTAAATATGGTAACTCCTCCATTTTGGAAATCTATTGTTCTTAAAAACCGGTTGTCAGATGGTGTTTTTGAGAAGATCAAAGCTGTCCAATTAGTCAAAGCGATTCCACAGCTGACAGGTCCGATCTAAGCTCTACTGTCCTGTGACGTCCAGTTGTGAATTGTGAGAAACAATTAAACAACTTGCTGAAGCTCAAGTATCCCCATTGTCAATGATTGGGAGCCCAGCATGAGTGCAAAGATCAGGCTGAAACATTCACAATAATCTTCAGCTGGGAGTGCTGAGTGGATGATCCATCTTGGCCTCTCTTTGGAAGTCCACAGCAGTACAGATACTAGTCTTCAGTCAGTTTGGTACACTCCCATTTGATGTCAAGAAATTGGCTGAAGGAATTGGATACTGCAGTAGGTATGGATTCTGACAACATTCTGGCAATAATAATATTGCCAGAAATATCCACGATCCTAGTCACTGTTCCAATTTAGCGAAAAAACTGGCATCTACCTGACAATGTTAAAAATTGCCCAGCCATATCCTGTACACTAAGATCAAGACCAGTCTAACCCAGCCAGTTCCCTCCAGTTTTTGGTTTTGCTCATCAGTCCATTCAAGCAGTAGGTGCTGAGCAATAACCACAGTCACTGACTCTCAATTCAGGTTCTTCTGTGGTCACTCAGCTGCTGACCTTGCTTTGTCCTTGATCCAAATTATGGACGAAAGAGTTGAATTCTAGAGGAGAGGTGAAAGTGAATGACTGACTTTCATTGGGCTCCACAGCCAGGCTCAATATAAAGTGTAATCAATGGGCATCAGAGAATGCTGTCTGCTGATTTTTGGAGTCTGATCCAGCATGTAGGAAGATTGTTGTGCTTGTTGCAGGTTAGTCATCTCCGCTCCAGGGCATCTCTGTAGGAGTTCCTCAAGGTTAGTGTCCTAGGCCCAACCATCTTCAAGGGGAGACAGTGGTCTAGTGGTATTATAACAAGATTGTTAATCCAGAGACCCAGGTAATTTTCTGGGGACCTGGTTCAAATCCAACCAAGGCGGATGGTGGAATTTACATTCTGTAAAATATAACTGGAATTAAATGTCTAATGCTGACCATGGAAACCATAGTTGAAAAAACCCATCTGGGGTTCACTGACATGCTTTTTAAGGAAAGAAACTGCCATCCTTACCTGGTCTGATGCATGTGTGACTCCGGACCCACAACAATAGCAGACCCACAAAGCAGACTTTGAACTGCTCTCTGCATAATTAGGCATGGGCAATAAATGCCCTGACCTTCTGAATGATTTTTTTTTAAAAAGAATAAAGCTGCTTCACTGTCCCCTTCAGCAGAATGTGCAGTGAACATCCCCACTTCTGGCAATGTTCAGCATCATTCATAACTCCCCAGATACTCCTGTCCAAATGCAGCAAGACTCTGATAATATCCAGACTTGGGGTGACCTGCTGCAAGAAACATGCTCCATGTAAATGATAGGGAGTGTCTGTCTCCATCAAGAGATGATCTAGTCATCACTCCTTGGCTGTAATGGCTACAAGAGCAGCATGGAGACTGGGAATCCTGCAGCACGCTCCACCACCACCACCACCACCAATGCGTGAGCCAGGCATGTGACGGGGCACCCCCCATGTGCATGGATATGTACAGCTCCAGCAACACCCAAGAAGCTTGACCCCATCCAGAACAGAGCAGCCCCTGCATCACAACACCAGACCTATAGTCCAACAGGTTTATTTGGAAGCACCAGCGTTTGAACACAGCCTCTTCATCGGGTGGTTGTGGAGGTTAAGATCATGCTCACAGAATTTATAGCCAAAGGAGTCCGGTGTCATGGCGATTGTAATAAATTAAATAATCTTAGATCAAATCTTCCACCTTTTTTGTATAATGGGATATGCTGGTTTCTGTTCTTTGATTGTAAATCCCAGAACTACCATTAAATTACATTCTCAAGATAGCTCAGTTTTTCTAACAATAGGTGTGAAGTCTGTCTGTGTCCCAATGCTATGTCAGGCTGACAAACCCTCTGTTGAAAACTGTGGTACTGGAAAAACACAGCAGGCCAGGCAGCATCCGAGGAGCAGGAGAATCGACAGTTCGGGCATAAACCCTTCTTGAAGAGCTAATGCCCGAAACGTTGATTCTCCTGCTCCTCGGATGCTGCCTGGCCTGCTGTGTTTTTTTTTCCAGCACCACGTTTTTCAACTCTGGTCTGCAGTCCTCACTTTCTCCTGACACACCCTCTGCATAGTTTTATAGAGTTTTACATGGATTTGTGCAGTTGTTGAGCAAAATAAAATGTAATTCTGCAAAAACAAACTTTCAGACCTGTGATCGTTACCACCTGGAAGGGCAGCAGGTACAAGGGAACACCACCCCTCCAAGGAACCCACCAAGCCATTCATAATCCTCACCTAACATGTTAGAATCCCTACTGTGGAGACACAGGCCCTTCAGCCCAACAAGTCCACACCAACACTCCAAAGAGTGACCCATTCTCGTACCCTATTAGCAATATTTACCCCTGATTTAACAACCCTAACCTACACATTCCTGAACACTATATGAGCAATTTAGCAGGGCCGATTCACCTAACCTGCACATCTTTGGATTGTGGGAGGAAACTGGAGCACCCAGAGGAAACTCTCTCACACAGACACAGGGAAAATGTGCAAACTCCACACAGTCGGCCGAGGCTAGAATCGAACCCAGGTTAAGGCAGCAGTGCTAACCACTGAGCCACCGTACCGCCGGCTCTTATGTTACCATTCCCTCAGCGTCACTGGGTCAAATTCCTGGAACACCCTCTGTAAATATATTGTGGGTGTCCCGATACCAAACAGGCTGCAGTGAATCAAGAAGGCAAATGGCCACTAACTTAAGGTCTCTTCACAAGTGAATAAAAAATAATTCAGTACTTTGGGTGCAGGAAAAACAGACGCTGTTAATTTGTAAAAGTAAAACCACTTTTATAATGGATTTAAAATATTTTACCACAGTTTTGTTTTCACTTTTTTCTTTCTAATTCTAAAACTTCTGGTTAAGCATTGTAATGCAATCTTCCCCAGAAATAACTTGCTCCCAGGCTGATCTAGACAGGTTCGAGAAGAATAATAAATTTCAGATTAATAAATTTCAGACGATCAGCTCTCAAAGGCTTCTGTTGATCAAAACCAATGAATATCTTGTGGCACTGTTTGCAGCTTTAAAGATACACCATGGTTTCGTACACCTTTTGTTAAAGCTCCAGCTACAGTCATGTTAAGTATTAGTCCTCTCTCTTTTTATTACTTTTTTGCCCTTCTCTTAGCCCATTCTATGTCGAGGCTCTCAGAATTCCTTGTTTGCTCACTGTTAAGATTAAAACCTTTTCTCCAGCATGTCTAAAAAGATCAATAGCTGAATAAGATTTGGTAATTGTATGTTAATGGATTTCAGCTGCTGTGCATGAAGTTGAGACATACTTGTGACTCTAGGCAGCATCCAACGAGCAGCGAAATCGACGTTTCGGGCAAAAGCCCTTCTATTCCTGATGAAGGGCTTTTGCCCGAAACGTCGATTTCGCTGCTCGTTGGATGCTGCCTGAACTCCTGTGCTCTTTCAGCGCCACTAATCCAGTATTTGGTTTTCAGCATCTGCAGTCATTGTTTTTACCTTGTGACTCTAGGGCCTGGCTCTGAGCGAGCAAGTCAGAGTCCATGTACTGTGCACATGTAAATAAAGGGTGACTTGGTGACCGGATACCAGTCTCTGTGAAGGTATTTCAGCACCTTTTTTCTTGAAGCTGTTTCACCCTGTGGGAAAACATTGATCCTTGAAAATACCTGAGGCATGCTCATGTTTACAAGGTGCTTTTGTGGTGCAGTGGTAATTTTTTTAAAAATTCATTCTCTGGATGAGGGCATCGCTGGCTAGGCCAGCATTTCTTGCCCATCTCTGATTGCAGTTAAGAGTCAGCTACATTGGTGTGTAGTCTGGAGTCACTTGTCGGCCAGACCAGGTATGGATGGCCGTTTCCTTCCCTAAACTACATAGTGAACCAAATGGGTTTTTCCAATAATCGCCAATGGATTCACGGCCATCGTTAGACTCTTAATTCCAGATATTTATTGAATTTAAATTCCATCTGCTATGGCTGGATTCAAACCTGGGTCCCCAGAACATTGCCTGGGTCATTAGTCATGGAGATGTATAGCACGGAAACAGCCTTGAGTCCAACTTGTCTACGCCGATCAGATATCCTAAACTAATCTAGTCCCATTTGGCCTATATTGCTCTAAAACCTTCCTATTCGTATACCCATCCAGATGCCTTTTAAATGCTGTAATTGTACCAGCCTCCACCACTTCCTCTGGCAGCTCATGCCATACACTCACCACCCTCTGTGTGAAAAAGTTGCCCCGTAGGTCCCTTTTTTTATATCTTTCCCCTCTTGCACTAAACCTGTGCCCTCTAGTTCTGGATTCCCCCACCCCAGGGAAAAGACCTTGTCTATTTACCCTGTCCATTCCCCTCATGATTTTATAAAACCTCTGTAAGATCACCCTCAGCCTCTGACGCTTCATAGCCCCAGCCTATTCAGCCTCTCTCTATAGCTAACTCTCCAACCTCCCTTGTATATCTTTTCTGAGCCCTTTCAAGATTAACAGTCCAGTGATAATACCACTGTCCCAACCTCCTGAGCCTGAACACTCTGGTCCAAATCCCATCTACTCCAGAGGTCTGTAATGATACCTCTGAACCAGTTGAACAGAAAATCTTTCTAAATCGCTTGAAAAAATGCGAAAGCATGCTGAGCTGAGTAGCCTCCTTCTGTGGCGCTGGATTACGAGGCCTGGAATCCAGTGCTTGGAAGGGGGCTTCTCTGGTTCAGTGGTAGTGGCCATATCTCTGAGCCAAATGCCTGGTTCAAGTCCCATTTGCTCTAGAGGTGTATAATGACCAGTTGACTGGATCTATCTTGTACTCCCATCACACTGGACTTTAATTTGAGGGTCCAGCATTGCTTCTGTCCCAAATAATTCCCCAAAATTGAAGAGCAAGCAATCTATAGTAACAGACGAAGAGAGAGAGATTGTTGGATTTAGCAATGTGCCTCTCTGTACGTAGAAGGCTTAAGTGTGTAAAGGTTTAGGTTCTAGTTCTGTCCTTCACTGAAATCCATCTGAAGTGGAACAACATATGTTTCTGGGCATTAGTTAACTTTGACTGGGCAATATACAGGATTTGGTTCAGTAACGTGAGCTACAGTATAATACAACCAGCAGCACCAGTCCCTTGCCCTGAAGCTACTGAAGATGAATGATTTCCAAATTTAAATAGTGAAAAGGTTGCTACAGTATGTCAATGTCTACCCTTTTCAAGTGACATATTTGTTTCTACATCAGTAATATACAAATTACATATTCTCTCTGTTTTCAGTATTCAGTTTAGTCAAGGAGTCCTGTCAGACAACTGACATTAGATTAGATTCCCTACAGTGTGGAAACAGGTCCTTCAGCCCAACCCGACCCTCTGAAGAGTAATCCACCCAGACCCATTTCTCTCTGACTAATTAGTATGGGGCAATTTAGCATGGCCAATTCACCTGACCTGCACATCTTTTGGACTGTGGGAGGAAACCCACACAGACAGAGAATGTGCAAACTCCACACAGTCGCCTGAAGCTGGAATTGAACCTGGGACCCTGGTGCTGTGAGGCAGCAGTGCTAACCACCGGGCCACCCTAAAAGGATCTGAATCTCTTGTACTACTTGAGTCTTCAATGTCCCACCTGGGTTGTAGTTAACAGCTTAAGAAGACCCTTTTGAGTCCTTTAGAAATTTGACGATAAAAATGTTTGAAAGCACTCCCTGCCACACAGTGCAGTGTGAGAGCACCATTGTCAATATGAATTGTAACTGGTTCCAAAGGCAGCTAACTCCCCGCAAAAAAAAGGAAGTTAGGATGTTATAAATATTGGTCTTGCCTGTTTTCTGTGAATGAAGTAAAACCAATGTAAAAAATGCAGCTTTGGATAAAGAAACTAATTTGGACTTTATGGCATTCCACTGAGTTACTTTAACCAATAGAATTGACAGTCCAATGAATAGACGATGTTATGAATTTATGTTTGTTACCTGAGGGGGAGCCACACTCTCTGAATTCAGAATCTCATTGTAAGCTTTATAAAGAACGGTTTTTTAAACTTGTTTTCTTTTAACTTCTTCCTAACAACAGATTACTTTTGTGGATTTCCTAATGTATGAACTCTTGGATGAGCATCGTGTGTTTGAATCCAAGTGTTTGGAGGAGTTTCAAAACCTGAAGGATTTTGTGGACCATTTTGAGGTAATAAATGGGGTTTAAAGCAGCTTATTAGCAAAAGGCTTGATTGCCGTGCCACAATGCAATTCTAATTCTAGTAATGGGTCTTTAAAACAAATGTACAGCATGTTCATTTGAACTGAATTATCTAACTTGTTGGGATTGCCCTCCTGAACCTACGAATAGTCATGCAGTTCTCCAGATCTTTTGTGCTCTAGAGAAGTTTGCACCATGCCATTTCAGAAAGGAGTTAACAGACCAACTGGTCCTTTCCTTTTTTTTTGTAATTATTTTAGGTCAGATAGTCTCTAATCTTCATGCTGTACGTACATCTAGGTGCCAAAAAAGTGTTCGTAAAACTATTAGGACATATTGATCAGTCTAGGGCTGTATTTTGGAATGTAATGTTGAGGGGTGTTCTAATAAAGGGGTTTTAAAGAATAAAATGAAATGGTTTGATTAGAGGAGAATAGCCCAGAATTAGGAGTCCTAAAATACAAGTGAATAACTGGGGGGAAACCTTTTCACCAAGAGTGGTTAAGATCGGGAATGTGCCACTACAAAGGTAGTTAAGGCAAATAGTACAGACCTTCTGAAAGGAAAGTGTGAGGGATCAAGTAATAGGATTTTGATGGGATTGAATGAAAAAATACAGGAGAAAGCCTGTATGACACCCAAATACAAGTTAAATTGAGTGACCCACTCATGGTGTAATTAATATACATACCAACTCCTATTTTGCAAGTCAAGATTTCTACTGTATCACTTTCTATGTTTTGAACTTGCCGTGTTTCACATTGAATTGATCGTTTTTGTTCTCGTCAGTGATAACTTGAAAATGAGAAGGTTATTGAACTGCTGACCCATAGCGATGGGAGTAACGTGGGAAGTGAATCTTATACAATAGCTGAATTATCGCAATAATGCAAACTAAGATTGATAAAACGTATTGTGTTGAGCAGCCTCCTGCAGTTCCTGGCCTCAGCTGTGCAGCTGTGCAAGGGTTGAGCAAAAGCTGAGCCCTAGTCAAGAAGGGAGCTAAACTGATGATTTATTGTTACTTGTACTCTACAATGAAATAAAGTAAAAACCTTCAACTGTGGCTGTAATCCAGTAAGATCAAAAAGATGTAGCTGCAAGAGAGTCAATCTTCATTGCGTCCCCTCAAGACATGAGTCCTGAGCCCACTCACCAATGACCCCAGAAATTAGATTTTAAAGTTGCACCAATTTTTTTTTTTGGAAGCTCAATTCTTGTCTGCACTGGCTGTTGAGGACAATGAGGCCTTCCTTTAAGGGGAACTATGCAGCTCTTATGTTTTAATTCTTCATGCTTTTAATTTTGCATTTCAAAATATGTAGTGATTTATTGTTTCGATATCTATCTAATTTTAAAAATTAATTTTTACAGGCTTTAGAGAAGATCGCAGCATATATGAAATCTGACCGCTTTATGAAGGGGCCGTTCAATAATAAAATGGCCAAATGGGGTCACAAGTAATGAAGAATTTGACATTTTTCTCAGGCTACTGAAACACATCAATTTAAAAAAGGCTTTTTTTTTTGAAAACTTTAATTAAAGTTCAAATGAATTGTAAAATATTGCACATCCAGTCCTGGTTTTAATTTAATGCTTTTATAAAGTATAATGAATGGGATCCTTTGTGTTCAGCCCATCAAGAAACAATTTATTAAAATTATTGTTAGGACAGACAGGAATCTTGATTATCCAAAGGATAGGGGCGGGGTGTATTTCATTCAGTTAATCAAATTCTGGATAACTGAATACTGGATAACAAAGTTTAGCTGAGCATCGGGACCTTGCAATCTTGCTGGATAATCAAGGTTCCTCTGTATGTGGTTAAATTAATCCTTCATGGGAACGAACATAGAAAGGAGATATTAAAGAGATGATGAATGAGTCTACATCACAAAGATGCTAACAACAGTAATATTTGTAAGTTAGGGTAATGTGGGCTGCAGCAGTTTAAGAGGCAGCTCACTACCACCTTCTCAGGGGCAACTAGTGATTGGCCAGTATTTATTGCCCATCAGCAGTAACCCACATAGCATGAGTGAACAAAACAAAACTCATGACCTTCAGAAACTCTGTATATTTCTGATAGCATGCTGGGGAAGCTTGACAACCAGGGGGGGGGGTTTCAGAATTGTTTCCAGTTCCACATTCTGTTTTTTGTTGGTTGGAAACATGTACATTACATTCACATGGATTTATTACTTCCCTGGTCACTCCAACCTGTTGGGATTTGCATCTTACAGACACTTTCTGAAAATTGAAACTTGAGGCATGAGGGAAAGCTTGTTACACTCTCGTTCCAGTAGATGGTGCTGTTATGATGGTTCCTGGTTATAGAGACATGGAAACAGACTCTTCGATCCAACTCCTCCTTGCTAACCAGATGTCCTAAATTAATCCAGTTGCATTTGTGATATCCCTCGAAGCCCTTCC
Source organism: Chiloscyllium punctatum (assembly GCF_047496795.1). NCBI lineage: Eukaryota > Metazoa > Chordata > Chondrichthyes > Orectolobiformes > Hemiscylliidae > Chiloscyllium > Chiloscyllium punctatum. The sequence continues at coordinate 52,448,688 of NC_092783.1, forward strand.
TATGCATACACCTATCTAGATGCCTTTTTTAAATGTTGTAATTGTACCAGCCTCTCCACTTCCTCATTCCATACATGCACCACCCTCTCTCTGTGAAAAAATTCCTTCTTTAGGTCCCTGGTTAAGTCTTACCCCTCCAACCTTCAACCTATCCCCTCTAGTTTTGGACTCCCCCACTCCAGGGAAAAGACCTACTCTATTTATCCTATCCATGCCCCTCGTGATTTTACAAACTTCTATAAGGTCACTCTTCAGCCTCTAACTGAAGGGAAAATCTCCAGGGAAATTTAGCCTATCCTTATAGCTCAAATTTTCCAACCCAGGCAATATCCTTGAATTTTTTTTTCTTCTGAACCATTTCAAGTTTCACAACATTCTTTTAAGATAAATGCAAATTTTAATTTTTAATTGAAGTTATTTTAAGCATAGCTGTTTAATGCAGATTGTTTTTAAAAACAAAGTATTTACTGGATTAAACCATTTGCCCCCCCCTTAAAACCTGCTATTGGATTACCATAAGAACAGAGAACAAAGAACATTTACAGCCCAGGAACAGGCCCTTTGGCCCTCCAAGCCTGAGCCGATCCAAATCTACTGTCTAAATCTGTCGGTCAATTCCTAAGCATCTATATCCCTCTTGAACCCCAGCTACTCATGCATCTGTCCAGACGCATCTTAAATGAATCTACCGTGCCTGCCTCCACCAACTCTGCAGGCAACGTGTTACAAATGCCCACCACCCTCGGTGTGAAGTATTTACCATGTGCATCCCCCTTAAACCTTCCACCTCTCGCCTTGAAAACATGACCTCTCGTTACTGAATCCTTCACCTTGGGGGGGGGAAAAGCTTGTCTCTATCCACCCTGTCTATACCCTTCATGACTTTGTAAACCTCAATCAGGTCCCCTCTCAATCTCTTTTTTTTTTCTCTCTAAGAATGAATCTGGTTCACTGATGTGCTTCTTAAAGAGCAGGTTTTATTTCCTATATGCCATGTGTGACTCCAGGCCTGAAGCTATTTAATTGACTCCTCTTTCTGCAATGGGCTAGCAGGTTGCTCAGTTGTTTCAGATTGGAGCTAACCAAGACCTTGGAGTGCAATGATGGATGGGAAGTAAATGCTCGCCATCAATGCTCACATCCTGTGAACGATAGAACGCTTCAATCACAATGTGTTGAGTAGAAGCTCTGAAGTTAGAGTTGGTAATTTGATTACAATTTCAGGGAGAGCTTGTGTTTGTGACTTTAATGGAGATGGAAGAAAATTCGTTGTGTGGCCTTGTGTGTTATGAGACTGTGAGGGAGGACAGTCTAGTGAAGAAATCAAGTATTTCCTGCAAGATTTCTACTGCAGAGAGAGAGTTTGAGGGTGGAGTAGATATTGTAAGGTGGGTTGCAATGAAGGATGGGAGTCCACACAAAGTACGAAGACCATTGCCCAGCCCAACTGGGGTCAGGATCACCAGGAAATCCCCATCTCATTTGTGGTGAGATGATTCCTCTGATATTTGACACTAGTAACTAGTAAATCCTCTCCCATTACTTCTCTTATTGTCCACCTCTGGCACTGTCCAGCTCTGTTCCCATTGCTATATATCACAACAGAACTACCGCAGTCCATACTATGTCTACCCACTATTACTACGATGACCTTCCAGCCCTCAACACAATCTCTCCAGCTTTAGCTTCACTCCATTCCTTTCCCTGAGTGGTTTGATGCTGAAACTGTTTTGTAATGGTCATGTCTATTTCAGTCTGGAGCTATTCCTCAAACCCCTTTCATTCTGCAGACCATCTGCCCCCTGTTAGTCCCATGTCATCCCTGCTACTTTTTGTTGCTGCATTGCACTTCTCCCTTCTGGGCTCGAATACTGGTGACCTTTCACAAGCTGTGGCTGCTCTTCACAGGTTGTTGCTTTTTCAAAACCCATCCGTCCACATTCCTATCGGCATAGTTTCGTTCCCTGTCAAGTGTGACCCACATCTATCCATTCACATACTGATTTAAAAATTCCTCTTTGAACACCAATCTGTTCAGTGCCTGGACCTCCCGATGTTACTTTCAGCCTGTGTTATGATACTGTTCCCACTGTTGATTCAGATCCCCCGTGCACCTCTTGGAGGGCCTATACCCTGGGATACTTCTGAACACTTCCACTGAAGTTTTGTTTCCCCTCCCTCCTGAGATCTTTTTAAAAACAAACCTCTTATTTTCCCTTTTGTCAGTTGTGTAATTATATGTTGCCACAGTCTAAGGAGATTGTGTTGACTGTTTAAAACGAAAACGTTATCCTGTGCAGAGCAGTTTGTGGCTTAATAACACACTCAACTTGGAATCAGAAAGTCATGATTTCAATTCCCGTAACAGAACTTTAATATAATCATCCCAGAAAAACACATTGAACTGGAATATAAACTTTTCTATGTGGAAGGTGCCATCTGTTGAAATCATGTCTTTGCGCTCTCTGATGAACACAAACGTTCTGAGCGTAGTGTTTCAAAGATCAACAAGGGATTCCTTCCTGATACCCTGACCAGTGTTTGTCCCTCAGTCAACATTACCAGCCACCCAAAAGAAATTAGCTGCTTGTCCCATTGTGATCTGTGGCAGCTTGCTATGCATAAATGGGTTGCTGGGACCAGGCAATTGGCCCTCATGAAGTGAGAAACACTGATTGTGGCCTGGTAGATTTTAAAGCAACTTAAGCTCAGAAGTTACCTGGTGGAGTCACATCATCCTCTCAGCCAACTTTCAGACTTCCATTCATGTCAATCAACTAAGACTTCCAGAATGTTTTTTTGCTGTTAGCAGTCCTCTCCTTTAAAGAACCTAGATGGACAGTGAATAGAAGAGGCATTCCCTTGAAAAATCCCAATGCCAAATTTCCCATAACATAGGTGTGAGCAAAGGTATTTGCTCAAAGGTATTTAATTAGTGGTGATGCAGTATGGGATACCAATTATACTATGCAGGAAAAAGCAGCCAACTTGACTAATATCTCATTGACTACCTTTGATACTCATGGCTGACACCACTGACCACATATACTGTTCAGTACCATTCATGATCCCTCTGATACTGAAGCAACTCATATCCAAATGCAGCAAGACTTGAAAAACATTCATGTTTTGGCTGACAGTTTGCAAAAAATGTGCCACACAAATGCCAGGCAATAACCATCTTCAACAATAGAGGGGCTAACCATCACTTCTTGCCATTCAATGGCATTACTGTCACTGAATCCCCCCACTATCAAAATCCTAGGCATCACCATTGACCAGAAACTCAACTGGATTAGCCATGCAAATACTGTGACTACAAGAGCAAGTCAGAGGCTGGGAACCTGCAGTGAGCAACTCACCTCCTCACTGAGTGGTGGAGATTCCCAGTGGAGGGCTCTCGATGTGGGAATCCTCCCCCTTTCTCTTGAGGATCTGGGGTGGAGGGTGATGCATGCAGGGATCCCCTGCAACCACAGATTGTGGTGGTTCATGGACACCCAGCCCAACTGCTTGTTCTGTGGTGCTGTGGAGTCCGTGGATCATGTGTATATTGGGTGTGGGTGCTTGCCTCCCTTTTTGATTTCCTTAAAAACCTGCTCCTCTGTTTTTGGTTGCACTTCAGTCCCACACTTTTGATTTTTGGGCACCCGCTACAGAGTGGGGAGGGCAGGTCTGAAGACCTCCTCGTGGAGCTGCTCCTGGGCCTGGCCAAACTGGTCACACACAGGTCCAGGCAGTGGGCTGTGGAGGGGGTCATTATGGCCGACAGCCTGCTCCTCTTCCGTCGTTATGTCAGAGCCTGGGTGTCACTGGAGAAGGAGCACACGGTGTCCACCAAAACCCTCAAGATTTTCAGGGAAAGGTGGGCACTACAGGGAGTGGAGTGTATTATTTCCCCCTCCAACTCTGATTTGATCCCTGCCCTCCCCCCTCAGTATTTGATCACGCAGCATTATTCTCTGAGAAGGGCTTGACACTGGCCACATGGGTGTCTCCTTTCTTCCTGGTGGTGAAAATAGAACAAAGATGTGTACACCTGTTGTCTTTCACTGTGTCTCACACCTGCACACACACAAGCTGGGTGTGGGGGAAAATATAAGCGCTACCACAGTTAGGCGGTAGTGTATGGGTTATAAGAAAAAAAAAGTAACTCACTTCCTGACTCCACAAAACCTGTCTACTATCCACAAGGTACAAATCAGGAGTGTGACGGAATACCCCTCACCTTCCTGGAAGAGTGCTGCTCTGAAACACAAAAACAATCTTGACATCATCCAGGACAAAGATGAAGGGCTTATGCCCGAAATGTTGATTCTCCTGCTCCTGGATGCTGCCTGACCTGCTGTTCTTTTCCAGCACCACACTCTCAATTGTAGAAATTCACCAACCCACCGGAGACCGCACCTTCCAAACTCTCAAAATATTGGCTTAATTAGCGATGCCTAAATTTTGTGAATAAATTTTTTTTTAAAAAGAATTCAGTGGTGGTGAAAAAAGCTATGTAAATGCTAAAGGTTTTCCAATGAAACGGGCAAGTTTACCAGAGGGACAGAACAAATGCATGGACACCACACACAGGGGACTGGCAACGTTTGGTTTCCATACCTGGGGAAGGATAGCTGGCTATGCAGGGAGTGCAACAAAGGTTTCCCAGACAGATTCCTGGAATGCTGGGACTGACATATGAAGAGAGACTGGATTGGTTAGGACTATATTCACTGGAGTTTAGAAAATGAGAGGGCATCTTACAGAAACTATCAAATTCTGACAGGATTGGACAGGGTAAGCAAAGAATGTTCTCGATCTCTGAGGGACTCCAGAACCAAGAATCAATGGTGTAAAGATGTGGGTGTAAATCATTTAGGACTGACATGAATGGTTTATGAATGAATGATTTATTGTCACATCTCTCTAGGGAGATACAGTGAAAGTGATCTGTCACCACAATCCAGGGCCATTTTGAGATACAAAAGAAGAAAAAACGTATTTAAATCAAATTCATATTCACCAGCCGGGATCCCAAAAGCAGTTCCGGAACTACTGCAAGGTGTCCACTCTGGACCTAGCACAGCCGGGAGCTTCCACTCTGGGTACCAACACCAACGCAGTTAATGACTCATTGCTGCTGCTGCAAGACTCCATGCTCTGGGCCTAACACACCCAGGAGTCCCCACTCTGCCATTGCTGCAGGCTGAAAATCACACAACACCAGGTTACAGTCCAACAGGTTTATTTGGAAGCACTAGCTTACGGAGCGCTGCTCCTTCATCAGGTGATTGTGGAGAATAAGATTGTAAGACACAGAGTTTATAGCAAAAGTTTACAGTGTGATGTAACTGAAATTATACATTGAAAAAGACTCAGATTGTTTGTTAAGTCTCTCATCTTTTAGAATGACCATGTTGGTTTCAGTTCTTTCATATGTGAATTGCCAAACTTTTTTTAGAAGTTACATTCTCAAGTGAACTGTAACAAATGGTATCATTTCGGCCAAGCTAAGGTCTTGAAGGTGTTAGCTCCCTGTGAGGCTGTCTGTGCCACAATGATTCTAATCTAAAAAATGGATTTACAGAATCATACATGGATTTATGCAGTTTTTGAGCAAAGTAAAATGTAATTCTGCAAGTACAAATTCACCCCACAAACTTATGTGTATGTGCATGTGAACGTGTGTTGGGGGGGGGGGGGGGGGGGGTGGTTATGAGTGTCTATGAGAGGATTTGTGTGGGAAATTTGTGAGCATATGAGAGAGGGTCTGAGTGTGTGTGTGTGTAGTGCAGTGGGGTCACCTGTAGTGTGACATGAACCCAAGGTCCCAGTTGAGGCCCTCCCCATGGTACTGAACTTAGCTCTCAGCCCCTGCTGCCTGTCCCGAAGTCCACCATTGAGGATTGTCACCCGAAGGTCCAAGGTCGAATGTCACGGACCGCTGAAGTGTTCTCCGACTGGGAGGGAAAACTCCTGTATATTGATTGTTGTGCAGTGTCCATTCATCCGTTGCCATAGCCTCTGTTTGGTCTCGCCAATGTACCATGCCTCAGGGCATCCTTGCCTGCAACCTATGAGGTAGACAATGTTGGCTCTGTCACATGAGTACCTGCCACATACATGGTGGGAGGTGTCTCCACGTGTAATGGTGGTATCCATGTCAACACTCTGACACGTCTTACAGTGTCTACCATGACAAGGTTGTATGGTATTGTCCTGAAAGCCGGGTAGTTTGCTACGAACAATGATCTGTTTGAGGTTTGGTGGCTGTTTAAAGGTGAGAAGTGGAGGTGTGGGGAAGGTCTTGACGAGGTGCTCATCCTCATTGATAATGTGTTGCAGGTTGTGAGAAGTACAGGACAACGAAGAGTACCTTGTCGGTGCAGCTCGTGTCTGTCTCCTGAGGAGGTCATTACGGTTCCTCACTGCGGCACGTCAGAACTGGTGGTCGATGAGTTGAGCATCATACCCTGTTCTTATGAGGGCATCCCTGAGTACTTCCAAGTGCCCGTCACATTCCTCCTCATCTGAACAGATCCTGTCTGTAGGGGATGGCTGTTTTAATATGTTTCGGGTGGAAGCTGGAGAACATGAGGTTATCTGTGGGTTTGCGGTAGAGTGAGGTGCTGAGGTGACCTTCCTTGATGGAGATGCATGTGTCCAAGAATGAGACAGATAGTAGAGAGTAGTCCATGGTCAGTTTGATGGCTTACAATCTTAGTCTCCACAATCACCCAATGAAGGAGCAGCGCTCTGAAAGCTAGTGCTTCTAAATAAACCTGTTGGACTATAACCTGGTGTTGTATGATTTTTAACTTTGTACACCCCAGTCCAACACCGGCAGCTCCAAATCATTGCTGCAGGTGATACTCTAACCCCATTCCAGGAGTCCTCACATCAGGCCTACGAAGCCAGTAAACTCCGCCAACACTGCCCTGGCCTACCCATGCCATCAGGAAGATGAAGGAAAGAAAAAGAAAAAAAGACAAAAAGAAGAGAGCGAGAGAAAAACAATGTGGCTGGCCTGCAGTGGATAGGCTCAGCTTGAATACTACCTACTGGGCTGGCACCGCCATCTTGAACATACAAGACTGAAATACTATTTATAGAGCAGAATACACAATTGCTTCTCTGACTTTCTCCGTACTCAATGTATGTGAATCATCAGCCTGGCTTAATTAAAATGTTGGAAGCACAAAAGGGGTCAATGAACAGGAATCGAGAGTTTTCATTGTTGTAAACTGTGAAGAAACAAATCATAAAAGATCATCATAGCACTGGGGCCTGTATAAGTAATATTATGTTTCAGGAGACACAACTGCAGTTAAGGAGCAGCATAGAAATTGAATACACTTAAGTGAGTACTCCAAACATCTCTCAATTCACCACAGAATTTATACAACGATGATATGAATCATAGCCTCATAAAGGTTTGTTATGGACTGAACCACAAGCCCCTCAAAAAAATATTGAGAAGGTAGCCTAGACCCTAACTGTTTCTTATTTTAAAGGTAAGTGTGAGGTGCAGTGTTCCAGATGCAATTTGATGCCGCAAACTACTCGACATTGAGCAAAACATAATTTATTCTTAACTGAAAAGATTATCATCAGCCTGCACAATTTTTTTCAGTGGATGATAGACAACATTATATAAGGTCTACCCAATTTGCCATTTATCTAAATGATGCACTAATAACCGGGAAGACCAGTAATGAGCACTTCAAGAACTTGGACATAGACCTTAGATGTTTCTCCCAGATGGATGTACGCTTTAGATTAGATTAGATTAGATTAGATTCCCTACAGTGTGGAAACAGGCCCTTTGGCCCAACCTGTCCACGCCGACCCTCTGAAGAGTAATCCACCCAGATCCATTTCCCTCTGACTAACTGACCTAACACTAGAAGGGAAAAAAATGTATGTTCCAGGCAATCCAAGTGATCTACGTGGGCCAGGGTTGGCAATACTGGGAGCAAGTAGCAAATGTGGATATATTGAGCCGCCTACCGCTGACAGATAGATACACCACCTGGTGGTACTGCCACTGAAACAGGCCATAATAATTTTAAATCTTCTGACACTCTTCCTGTCACAGCTGACAATATTATACTTTGAATGCAGCAAGATCTGGCCCTGGCATATCTGAAACCGCTGGTGCTGATGGGGGAAACCAAAGGGCCATCAAAACCAGAATTGAAATGTTTTTGGACCTGGAGGGACTGTTGCACAGTAGTGGATGGCTTATTAGTATGGGGAGCAAAAGTGATTATCTTGAGTTAAGGTCACTGCCAGATACCGCTGATCTCCACCAGGGTCATCCAGGGGTTTCCAAAATGGAAATGTTGGTGAGAGGTTTTGTCTGGTGGCCGGGATTGGATACAGATTTAGCCACATTGGTGGGCAGTGCCCAGAGTGCGAACAAGGACAACTATGTGAGCGCAACATCGAGGGCTGAAGGGCCTGTTCTGCACTGTATTGTTCTATGTTCTACTACCGCCAGCAGCTCCCCCACATTCATGGGAATGGCCAAGTAAACCCTGGACCAAGATACATGTGGATTATGCAGATCCTTTCATGGGCTCTATGTTCTCAGTCATTTTGGATGCACACGTAAAGTGGTTGGATATGCATAGAGTTCATTCATCAAACATGGGGACAATGAAAAGCTGCGAGCATCTTTTGCAAAACACGGAATCCTAGAAGTATTGGTCGCAGACAACAGGCCATCGTTTACCAGTAGGAAATTTCCTGAAGTCAAATGATATTCGTCATGTGAGTTTAGCTCCTTTCAATCCATCATCCAATGGTGTGGCTGAAAGAGCAGTTCAAACTTTGAGGGCAGGTTTAAAGAAATAGTCTACAATAGTCACTAGATACCAAACTATCCCGATTCCTATTTGATTATAGGACCACCCCTCATGCAACTATAGGGATAGGCTCCGCAGAGTTGCTAATAGGGAGAAGACACTGCAATAGGTTAAATCTAATGTTCCCACATCTTGGGATGGTGGCGATGGGGGGTGGGGTGAAATGGCATCAGGATGACAATGGCAGACACAAGACTTTGCTAAGTAAGAGTGATGGTTTTCTTCAGGGCATGAGGTTTGTTTTTTTTAATCTTCTTAAATTTCCTTCTGCAGCCCAAAAATGTGCAGATTAGGTGAATTGGCTATGCTAAATTGCCCATAGTGCTGGGAAGCACGGTGGCTCAGTGGTTAGCACTGCTGCCTCACAGTGCTAGGGACCCAGGTTCAATTCCCACCTTGGGCAACTGTGTGGAGTTTGGACATTCTCCCTGTGTCTATGTGGGTTTCCTCTGGGTTCCTCCCACAGTCCAAAGATGTGCAGGTGAGGTGAATTGGCTATGCTAAATTGTCCATAGTGTTCGGTGCATTAGTCAGGGGTAAATGTAGGGGAATGGGGCTGGGTGGGTTACTCTTCAGAGAGTCGGTGTGAACTTGTTTGGCCAAAGGCCCTGTTCCCACACTGAAGGGAATCTAATCTGTTCAGAGATGTGGAGGTTAGGTGCATTAGTCAGGGGAAATGTAGGGATAGTAGGGGAATGAGTCTGGGTAGATGTGCATTTGTCAGGCCAAATGACCTGTTTCCACACTATAGATTCTATGATTTTGAAAACCAAAAGATGGATACTGTAAATTGGAAACAAAAACAGAAGTTGCTGGAAAAGCTTAGCAGGTCTGGCATCTGTGAAGACAAATCAGAGTTCACATTTTGGGTCTGGAGAACCGTTCTCAGAAGGGTCACCAGACCTGAAATGTTTTCTGATTTCTCTTTGCAGATGCTGCCAGACCTGCTGAACTTTTCCAGCGACTTCTGTTTTTGTGTCAGAGGTTTTGTTCACTCAGAGCTGGCTCGGAGGAAGCTGGATCAGTGTCAAGAGAGTTGTCATGTGCCAATAAAGGCTGACTTGGTGATGGGATACCGGCCTCTGTGGAGTTACTTCGAAAGGGAGTTAAAAATCACAACACCAGGTTATAGTCCAACAGGTGTAATTGGAAGCACTAGCTTTTGGAGTGATGCTCCTTCATCAGGTAGTTGTGCAGAAACGGTGCTCCAAAAGCGATTGCTTCCAATTAAACCTGTTGGACTATAACCTGGTGTTGTGTGATTTTTTAAACTTTGTTCACCCCAGTCCAACACCAGCATCTCCAATTCAAAAGTGAGAACAGGCTACCAAAGTCTGATGAGCAGCCAGGATCATGTTGGATGCTGGAGCATGCTTGAAGAGAAGGGCTGAAGGGCCATTTTCTGAGGGGCGTGGGAAATACTTGAGGGGGGCGGGGATTGCGCGGAACGGGGCGGGGCAAGTATGGGACGGGGCGAGGGTTGCGCTGCAGGGGCGGAGCATGCACCGAAGTGGGCGGGACGATAGACGGGGCGGGGCAGGGGCAGGCTCGAGAAGGGGGCGGGACATGCACCCAAGCGGGCGGGACAATAGACGGGGCGGGGCAGGGGCAGGGGCAGGCTCGAGAAGGGGGCGGGACATGCACCCAAGCGGGCGGGACAATAGACGGGGCGGGGCAGGATATGCACCCAAGCGGGCGGGACAATAGACGGGGCGGGGCGGGGGCAGGCACGAGAAGGGGGCGGGGCATGCACCCAAGCGGGCGGGACAGGCACGAGAAGGGGGCGGGGCATGCGTACAGGAAAGTGGGGGCGGGCCGTCCTTTAACGTCAACACTCCAGGCTGTCCCCCTTCGTCGCTGCGCCAGCCCCCGCACTCGAGTCAAACGGAGCTGGAAAGTCGGCGGCGGCGGAGTTGTGCTGCTAGTACCGGGGAGCCGGGAGAGACGACGATGGCCGAACTGCTGAATAAAGGAGCCCCCGAGCCGGTGGAGACCAAGGACGTGAGGGAGGCTCTGAAGGCCAAGGAGGTGAAGGAGAACGCCAACGCCGAGCGAGCGCAGAGCGGCGAGAAAACCAAGGCTGACACCGAGAGGTACCCTCTCAGCAAGGCGGCAGCGCCGAAAGAACCTTCTCTGGTCGTCTTCAACAACGACGGCGGTGCTGTCGCGTCGCATAAACCCGTGAAGAAGGTGAGACGGTGTGGTTTTTATTGGCGGGGGGGGGCTCGGGCGGTCGGTCACGGGCAGAATTAAAATCATCGGTTCCGCCAGCGGACCGGGAAGCCAGTTGCGCATGCGTTATGGGGAGTGTAGTTTCCACGGAGCGCCTTTGTCGTAAGAGGCGCGACACGGGGAACTACAACTCCCGGCGTGCCCTGCGAGGCCGCGCAAGTGCAGTGCATCTCCCTGCGTCCGTCACTCTTTCTGTTTCCCCCTCAAGGTGGGCGGTTTTAGTCTCTACTCACACCCCCCCCTGCCCCCAACTCCAAATAGTATTGTTGGGATCCAGTTGGTGAGTGAGTTGACATCGGGGGAAGCCCCTCCCTAGTCCTAGTTTGGAGTTTTGAAAGTTGTACATTCCAATGTATGACTTGTAATTGTAATATTGGTTCCCTGTTTCCTTCTCCAGCCTGTGTGAGCGACTGATTGTCTACTGTGAAACGTGTTGTGAATGACTGACCTTTTCAGTACCTCGAGCTTGACTTTAGGAAAGACAAGGTTCTGCGTTGTAGACTAATCAGTAAAGATTAGATTAGATTAGATTAGATTCCCCACGGTGCGGAAACACTTTGGCCCAACAAATCCACACAGACTCTCCAAACAGTAACCCACCCATAACCATACCCCTACTCATGCAGCTATCACTATGGGCAATTTAGCATGGCCAATTCACCTGACCTGCACATCTTTGGAGTGTGGGAGGAAACCCACACAGACAGTCGCCCAAGGCTGGGATTGAACCTGGGTCACTGGCGCTGCAAGGCAGCAGTGCTAACCACTGAGCCACTGATCTAAAGTTAGATCACACGGGATTCAGGGTGAGCTTGTCAATCGGATGCAAAAATCGGCTTGAACATCTGATACTGATGCTGGTGGTGGAGGGATTTTTGGATTAGTGACCAGCAGTGTACCACAGGGATCAGTATTCAGTCCAGTTTTGTTTGTCATTTATGTGAATGATGTGAATGAGAATATAGGAGTCATAGAGATGTACAGCATGGAAACACTCCCTTCGGTCCAACCAATCCATGTCGACCAGATATCCCAACCCAATCCATTCCCACCTGCCAGCACCCAGCCCATATCCCTCCCAACCCTTCCCATTCATATACCCATCGAAATGCCTCTTAAATTGTACCAGCCTCCACCACTTCCTCTGGCAGCTCATTCCATACACGTACCACCCTCTGCGCGTAAAAGTTGCCCCATAGGTCTCTTTTACATCTTTCCCCTCTCATCCTAAACCTATGCCCTCTAGTTCTGGACTCCCCAACCCCAGGGAAAAGACTTTGCCTATTTATCCTATCCTTGCCCTCATAATTTGTGAACCTCTATAAGGTCACCCCTCAGTCTCCGACACTCCAGGGAAAAGAGCTCCAGGAGCTCAAATCCTTCAACCCTGGCAACATCTTTATAAATCTTTTCTGAACCCTTTCAAGTTTCACAACATCTTTCCGAAAGGAAGGAGACCAGAATTGCACATGCTATTCCAACAGTGACCTAACCAATGTCCTGTACAGCCGCAACATGACCTCCCAACACCTGTACTCAGTACCTGACCAATAAAGAAAAGTATGCCAAACTATCCTATCTACCTGCAACTCCACTTTCCAGGAGCTATGAACCTGCACTCCAAGGTCTCTTTGTTCAGCAACATTCCTGAGGACCTTACCATTAAGTGTATAAGTCCTGCTAAGATTTGCTTTCCCAAAATGCAGCACCTCGCATTTATCTGAATTAAACTTCATCTGCCACATCTCAGCCCATTAGCCCATCTGGTCAAGATCCTGTTGTAATCTGAGGTAACCCTCTTCACTCTCCATTACACCTCCAGTTTTGGTGTCACCTGCAAACTTACTAACTGTACCTCTTATGCTCGCATCCAAATCATTTATGTAAATGACAAAAAGTAGAAGACCCAGCACCGATCCTTGTGGCACTCCACTGGTCACAGGCCTCCAGTCTGCAAAACAACCCTCCACCATCACCACCCTGTTTCTTCTACCTTTGAGCCAGTTCTGTATCCAAATGGCTAGTTCTTCCTGTATTCTGTGAGATCTAGCCTTGCTAATCAGTCTCCCGTGGGGAATCTTGTCGAATGCCTTACTGAAGTCCATATAGATCACATCTACTGCTCTGTCCTCATCAATCCTCTTTGTTACTTCTTCAAAAAACTCAATCAAGTTTGTGAGACATGATTTCCCACGCTGAAAGCCATGTTGACTATCCCTAATCAGTCCTTGCCTTTCCAAATACTTGTACATCGTGTCCCTCAAGATTCCCTCCAACAACTTGCCCACCACAGAGGTCAGGCTCACCGGTCTATAGTTCCCTGGCTTGTCTTTACCGCCCTTCTTAAACAGTGGCACCACGTTTGCCAACCTCCAGTCTTCCAGCACCTCACCTGTGACTATCGATGATACAAATATCTCAGCAAGAGACCCAGCAATCACTTCTCTCGCTTCCCACAGAGTTCTCGGGTACACCTAATCAGGTCCTGGGGATTTATCCATCTTTAACCGTTTCAAGACATCCACCACTTCCTCCTCTGTAATGAGGACATTTTGCAAGATGTCACCATCTATTTCCCTACAGTCTACATCTTCCATACCCTTTTCTACAGTAAATCCTGATGCAAAATACTCATTTAGTATCTCCCCCATTTTCTGCGGCTCCACACAAAGGCTGCCTTGCTCATCTTAACTTTGGTGTCATCTGCAAACTTGATGGTATAGTGGACAGTGAAGAAGGTTATCTAAGATTACAAAAAGATCTTGATCAATTGGGTTAATGGGCTGAGTAGTGGTAGATGGAGTTTAATTTGGATAAATGTGACGTAATGCATTCTGATGGAACAAACAATGGCGAGTTTAATGGTAGGGCCCTGGATGGTGTTGTAGAACACAAACTGAGGCGTGAGTGTATGAAATTCTTTGAAATTTGTGTCACAGAGTGGTGATAGTGTTTAACATGCTTTCCTTCATTTTCAGTCCTTTGAATAAATGAGTTGGGATGTCGTGTTGAGGTTGCACAGGGTGTTGGTGAGGCCCTTTTTGGAGTACTGTGTGCAGTTCTGGTTGCCCTGTTGTAGGAATGTTGTTGTTAAACTAGAGAGGGTTCAGAAAAGATTTACCAGGAATGAAAGGTTTGCATGATAAAAATAGGCTGGGATTTTTCACTGGAGCTTAAGTGGATGAGGAGTGACCTTAATTAGAGGTTTATAAAATCACGAGGGGCATAGATAAGGTGGAAAGGAAGGGCTTTTCCTCTCGGGTAGGAGAGTTCAAAACTAGAGGTGTATTTTTAAGGTGAGAAGAAAGTTTCAAAGAGGGCATGAGGGGTCACTTTTTTTTTCTTACATAGTGATTCATGTGGAGATTGAACCTTGAGAGGAAGTGTAGATGCAGGTGCAGTTGTTATTTTTAAAAGACGTTTGGATAACTACGTGAATAGGAAAGATTTGGCCCATACCCTTCCAAACGCACGCAAATGGGGCTAGTTTAGATTGGGAACATGGTTGGCATGGAATAGTTGGACTGAATGGTCTGTTGCCATGTGTCTCTGCTGCAGTTTGCATGCAACTTCCAAGTTCCCTTCTAAGCCACACACCATCTTTACTTAGAACTATATTACTGTTCCTTTGTGCCATGGTGCCGGAAGCCTGGAACAACCTGACTAGACCATGAGCTATAGAGTCAGAAATTAGGCCATTTGATACATTGGGTCTGCTCCACCATTCATTCATGGCTGATTGGTTTTGAGAAACTATTCTCCTGATTTCTCCCTGTAAGCCTTAAACTCCATGACAATCAAATACCTATTTATCTCTGTCTTGAATATACTCAATGATCTGGCCTCCAGCTTCTGTGGCAATGGGTTTCATAGATTCACCACTCTCTGGCTGAAGAAGTTTCTCCATACCTCTGTTCTAATAAGTCTTTCCTTTACTCTAAGGCAGTGATCTCAGGTCCTAGTCTCTCCTATCAATGGAAACACCTTCCCAATGTCCACTCTGTATAGGCTGTTCAGTATTCTGTATGTTTGAATTAGATATCCCCTCCTCCTTCTAAACTCCATCGAGAATAGACCCAGTGTCCTCAAACATTCCTCATACTTTAAGCCTTTCATTCCTGGGATTGTTCTTGTTAACCTCCCCTGGACCTGCTCCAGGGCCAGTACATCCTTCCTGAGATATGGGATGCAAAGTTGCTCGCAATACTCTAAATGTGGTTTGACCAGAGCTTTACAAAGCCTCAAGTACGTCCCTACTTTTATGTTCTATTCATCTCAAAATAAATGCCTTCATTTTATTTGACTTCCTAACTACTGATTCAACCTGCAAGTTTACCTTGAAAGAATCCTGGACTAGAACTCCCAAATCCCTTTGCACTTCAGATTTCTGAATTTTCTCCCCATCTAGAAAATAGTCCATGTCTTTATTCTTCCTACCAAAGTGCATGACCTCACACTTTAGCTCATTGTATTCCATCTGCCACTTCCTTGCACGCTCTTCTAACATGTCTAAATCCTTTTCCAGCCTCCCTGCCTCCTCAATGCTGCCTGTCCCTCTACCTATCTGTGTATTATCTGCAAACATGGCCAGAGTGCCGTCAGTTCCTTCATCTAGATTATTAATGTATAAAGGTAAGAGTTGTGGTCCTAACACTGACCCTTGTGGAGCACCACTTGACTGACAGCACTGTGGATGTACATACCACACATAACAGTTCAAGAAGATAGTGTTCACAAGCACCTCCTTCTCAAAAGCACTTGGAGTTTAGGAACAAATGCTGACCTTATGAGCTATGCCTGCAGCCCTTGAAAAAAATCTTAGAACAAAAGACAGTGTCCTGTTTTTGAACAGGAGTATTAAATCCATTTGTTATGTTATTTGACATGCTCTTGCAAATTATTTTTGTGATCAGCAGAGATGTTAAGAACATGAGAGATAGGAGCAGATTTACGGCTATTGGCCCATCACATCGACTCTGCTTGTCAGTCATGGCTGATGTGCTTCTCAATCCCATTCTCCTGCTTTCTCCCTGTAACATTCGATTCCTTACAGACAAAGAACCTACTTATCTATGTTTAGATGCACTCAATAACTTGGCCTCAACAAACTTCTGCAGCAAACAGTTCCACAGATTCAGTACCCTTGGGCTGAAGAAATTCCTCCTTATCTCTGTTCTAAAGGGTTGTTCCTTCACTTTGAGACAACGTCTTTGGGTCCTAGTCCCTCCTCCTACTGGAATCATCTTCTCTATATCCACTCTATCTGGGTTTCTCGGGTTTATGAGATTCCCCTTCATCCTTCTAAATTCTGTCAAGTACAATCTCGAGTCCTTAGTCGTCCCTCATATGACAAGCCATTAATCATTGGGACCATCCTCGTAGACCACCTCCAAAGTCAGCAAATCCTTTCTTGATAGGAACCCAAAATTGGTATTCTAAATATGGTCTGGCCAGAGCCTTATGCAGCCTTAGCAGTACATGTCTGCTGTTATATTCTAACCTTCTTGAAAACTGTGTCTTAATCCTTTCCAGAGAAAGTGAAAGAATTCTGTTGATTTCAACTTATTTATTTTCATTGTTACCACTTCCTATTGCTAGTTCTTAATTTATTCTGTCATCTGATCTGTTAATTTCAACTTTTGATGTATCACATCTTGTACTTTGGTCTTTTGCTTGGGTTTATTCATACAACAGTGAATGTAGTCAAGACAAACATTGTATAGGACTGCTTTTTATTTTTATTGCCATCTGAATTTGCTACATACCTGTGCACCAGAGTCTTGGAGTTGTATTTTGTTTTGCTATTTCAGCTGAGTTAGTCTTTATGTCCTTGGTCGAATTTTATGTTCAATTCTTAAAAGTGTATGCATTTGGCCTTTTTGGAATTGTTAGTGTTTTGTTCCATGATGGGATGTAGGCTTCATTGGCAAGGATAGCATTTATTCCCCAAGCTAATTGTCCTTGAGGAGGTGGTAGTGAGCTTTTGTGTAGAATCATTTGTAGTCTACGAGGTAAAGGTACTGACTAGGAGTTGTTGGGTAAGGAGTTGAAGGGTTTTGATCCAACGGCAATGAAACAACATCCATATTTCCAAGTCAGGCAGTGCATGATTTGGAGGAACTTTGGTGGAGTGTATTCCCATATGTCTGCTGTCCATGACGTTCTAGGTGGTAGAGATCAATGAGTTTTAGATGTACTATCAAATCATTGGCAAGCTGCTGCAATGCATCTTGTAAATGGTATATGCTGCAGCTTTGGTTTACAGCTGGAACATAAATGTTTAAAATGGTGAATGGAGGGCCAGTGAAGTGGCTTTTAGCTTTTGGATGATATGCTTTGAGTATTGGAACTGTACTTCACCAGCTATGTAGGAGAGTGTTCCAGGTCTCTTCTGAGTTGTAAGTGTGGATCAGGTTTTGAGGAATTAAGAGGTGAATTACATGCTGCTGAAATTGAGTCTCGAACCTGCTTTGTAACCACTGTATAAGTATGTAGCTGATCCAGCTAAGGTGGTCCCCAGGTCTTTGGTGGTCACACTGGACATTACTGGTGGGGAAATCCAGTGCTGATGGTGTGGTTGAATGCTAGGTAGAAATGATCAGAATCTCTTCCTATTGGAAGTGGTCAGCGCCTGGTTTTTGCAGGGTGCACATTCCACCTAACATTCAAATCAAGCCTGAATATTGTCCATACCTTGCTGCTTGTGGGCATGGACTGCTGTAGTGTCTGAGGAGTTATGAATGCTGTGTAGTCATCAGGGAGCATCACCATTTCTTACCTTAGAATGGAGAGAATGTAATCGAAGCAGTCAAAGATGAATGAGCCTTAATCACTTCTCAGAGGAGCCCTCAGTGTAGGTTGGCTTCCAACAACAACTGAAGCTGATCTTCCTTGTGTCTGTGGAGAGATTTCCATTGATTTTCCATAAATTAAGTTTTACAAGGACTTTTTGATGTCTCATTCATTTGAATGCCGTCTTGAACTTGTTAGAAGACACTGTCATCTCACCTCACCCCTGAAGTTTAGCTCTTTATCCTTTTTTTAATGGGATCTGGAGAAATGATGGCTTGTAAATCTCTCCACATGAATAAGCGGGTTTTCTTGAGTAAGTATCATTTGATAGCATTTTCTTTTATTTCTTTGCTGATTCAGTGTAGTCTAATTGAGTGGTATTTGGTTGGATTGAGCTTGATCTGCTATTCATGGATAGGAGGTACCTGGACAATTTTACACATTATTGGGTAGATGGCAGCATTGTAGCTGTTTTGAAATAGCCAACTAGTGGCATTGGCTGATTTAAGGAGCCAAGAAATCAGCACCACTGCTGGGAAATTGTTGGGGTGTCCTGCAGGTTTTATTAAACTACTGTTAATTTCCTTTCTTGGTGTATTAAATTGACTTTTGGAACTTGAGGAGGAGGTTGTGATTTGAAACAAAAGTAGACTGGTATTTATAGAAGGTCTTTCATGGCTACCCGATGCCTCAAAGTCAATCACACTCAAACAAAATACTTTCAGAAGTGTAGTTGAGGTTGTAATGTAGGAAAGACTGCAGCTAGTTTCCATACAAAAAACTCCTACAAGTAAAATTATGATGGCCACATAATCTGTTTTTTGTTAACTCCCCTATCCTTAGAAAAGTCCCAATATTTCAATGTCCATCTAAGAAAGCAAATCAAATCTGACTGTAACATCAGAGAGATATCACCTCCGACAGTGTGACTTTCAATCATTGTTGCCACAGAATGTCATAGTTGGTTTTTATCGTTGAGACCTGGAATAAGACTTGAACACGCAAGTTTATGACTTTGAAGTGAGTGTGTTAAGTACTGAGCCATGATTGACGCACTGATGGATCATCCACTTGTCATGTTTGGCTAAAGTTGGTTGCAAATCTCTTTTTTGCATTGTCATATTGGAATCTACCACAGTTTGACGAAAGGGACAGTTACAAAGCAACCTTCTTTTGTGGGATTGCTTGTCGTTGTTCCCGTAGTGTGCTATTCCTGCTGTTTGGCATGTATGTGATCTACAGTAACTTCACCAGATTTGTATTATATTAAATATGCAGCTTCTTCCATACTTTCTTTCACTCTTCCTCGAATCAGGCTTGGTCCCTGGCTTGAAGCCTATGCCCAAGCATGAGGGTCGAAGTTTCAGCCTTACGTTGCCTAGTTCTTAGCTGCTGCATCTTTAGGATCTAAGCCATATAGCACAGTGGTTGAATCTCACAACACAGGAGAGTATCATAGAGTTGTACAGCATGGGAACAGACCCTTTGGTTCGACTTGTCAGTGCTGACCAGATATCCTAAATTAATCTAGTCCCATTTGCCAACATTTGGCCCATATCCCTCTAAATCCTTCCTATTCATGTACCCATCTAGATATATTTTAAATGTTGTAATTATGCCAGCCTCCACTACTTCCTCTGGCAGCTTATTCCATACATACCAACATTTTCATACAGAGAATGGTCCTTGTATGGAATGAGCTGCCACAGGTGTCAAAAGCATGGTGACCACTCCTACCATTACTGTCATGTACATTTGCATTCCCAACAGATAAATCGATGAGGATGAGGTCAGTGACCTCAGAGTCAGAGCTTTTGCAGCACAGAAAGAGGTCCTTCAGCCCATCAGTGTTTGTGTTTACTATCAAATATCCATCCATTCAATTTCAATTTTCCAGCTCTTTGTTCGTAGTTTTGTACGCTTTGGTGTTTTGGGTGTTGATCTAAATAATACTTAACTATTTTTAGGGTTCTTACCTCAATCACCCTATTAGGCACTGAGTTCCAGTTAGCCATAGTCCTCTCTGTTAAACAAAAAAAAACAAAAAGGTTTCCTCAAATTCCCTTTAAAATTCTTGCTCCTTACCTTAGAAATTGTGCCCCCCCGTTATTGACGGAGAAAACATTCTCCCTATCTACCTTGTCTATGCTCTTCAGAATTTTCTTTACCTCAATCAGATGACCCCTCAGCTCTCTTAACTCAGGGTTGATTTCTTATTAGTAATCTAGTCTCCATTCAGAGCTGAATTGTTCCAGCCAAGGCAATATCCTGGTTAATCCTTCCTGCACCTTCACCCTTGCATCCTTGTCTCAGTGTGGTGACCAGAACTGCATACAATACTCTAGCTGTGGCCAACTGATATTATGCACAGCTTCATCAAAAACTCCTTGATTTTGTATTCAATGCCTTGTTTAATCAAGTATGCTTTCTTAACCAGTTTAGCGACCAGTCCCAATGCCTTCAAGGATCTATGGATGTGCACTCCAATTCCTTCAGATCTTCCGTACTTTTTAAGGATCTACAATTCAACATATATTCATGTTCCTTTGTTAGTCGATCCAAATCTATCATCTTACACTTTCTAGGATTAAATTCCATTTGCCACCTTCAGAGGTTCTTGCCCCAAACATAAATTCTCCTCCTCGGATGCTGCCTGACTTGCTGTGCTTTTCCAGCATCACACTATTGACTTTCAGAGCATCTGGCTAGCCTGCCTGTAATCATCTTGTAGTCTCAGGTTTTCCTCATTGCCAATGTGCTTTACTCTTTCCTGATTATTCTCTTGCCATTAATATACCTATAAAATAGCTTTGGATTTTTTCTTTTTTTTTTGTTAATTCTCTAATCAGCTGCACAGGCCCAGAATGACCAGCTGCGTCTTTCAGGACTAACTCAGTGTTAATGCTACCTGGGTAGTCCTTCTGAAGGATTAATGTCCCTATCCAGAGTACATTTTGTGCTCTTGTTACTCTTTGATTTTCACGAAAGTGGGGTTAAATGTTGAGTACTGATTCATCACTTGAAGGGGTGTGATAGACCAAAATCTGTAAGAAGTTTTCTTGCAGATGTTTGACCCTTCTTCTAAGGTTGAGGGCTCCCAGGGCACAGTCTTACCTCTCCCTCTGGTACACCTGCCTTGCTGGTCATACAGGATAAAGGATGGTAATAGAGGATTTGGGGGTGTTGGTTGAAAGTTCCAGTGTGATTGGCAAGCAAACCAGTGACAAAGTGAAGAAAATCTTTCTGTAGCAAGTGCTTAGGAAATGGATTGCATTGCCTTTATGTTGGTGGCAAATTCAGTTGTCACTTTTGAAAATGTATACTTTTCAGGGCTATGCAGGAAGATCAGGAGAGTGGGACGAGGTAAGTTTCTCTTTCAGTGACTTTGCATCAAAATAATGGACCAAATGATCACCTCCAGTGCTGAAAACATTCTGTAATTGTATGTATGCTTCAATAAATTCAACCTTGAGGTTTACCTTGTTATTTCCGGTCCCTGCTATCAGTTTAGTCAGCCTTTGCTGCATTCTCTCTATGCCTGACTGGTTTTTCACTTTTTGAAGTACTTTTATTTTTTTCCTTGACGTACCTGCTAGGAGAAGTTGGATTGTCTGAAACCGGTTTGAGTTTTCATAGTTTGTGTTGCATTGTGCATACAAGCAAGTTTCAATAAGAAATTAGTAAGTCAGTTAACATGTAACTTCCACAATGATGGCTTACTCATGCATATTTTTTTGGATCCGTTTAGGGACTGTTAATAGAAAACTGAGCACCTTTATTTAACTTATAGAATGACACCATGAGTTTTCACTTTTGCAAACAAAGCACAAACATTATTGCATTACATGAAGCAAGGGCTATTAACATTATGATTGATGACTGTTTGGATAATGCACTGTGACCACCAAGGATTCTCTTATAAGATATATAAATCTTAAAGTTATTGACTTCAAGTAGGAATACCTGTAAATATGCTGTACTGTTTTCACGAATTCTGCAGATTTCGATATTCTTGGAGGTAAGCTTTAACATCATGTGACTGTTCATGCCTCAGCTCCTTGTTCTGATTAGTTTGAAGAACTATAAAAGCTATGCCCTTGTTTCTTTCCTTGGGAGGATCAATGTAGGTTCTTCCACTGGCCTTAAACTAGACGATCTTCCAGCTCTGTTTCTTTTCGGAATTTAAACTGACGTTAAACTGCCTCCTCATTCCATATGGTTCAAGACTATCATTTACTCTGGCAACCTCTTTAATGAGCAACAAGCCACATGAGATCCAAACTGCTTTTAATCTTTCTCGTAAACACCCAGATATATTGAAACTAGAGAACCCTTCCAGGCCACTTCCACTCACCTTCATGAGAAGGTAGCATTCTCTAGGCTGTCTTCAAGCCAACCTTTAGATAAATTATCCCTCAATTACAATGTGGGTAATTGAACACTTGTAGTGCTAATTTAGCTTTAACATCAAAAATAAAAACCTATTTCTGGATAACCATTACTGCAAACATAGAAGGTGTCAGACTTTTTAAAAAATCAACCTATTCATATGTGTTATGACACATCTCAGAGACAGGAGGGATCTGAACCTAGATCTTCTAGCTCAGACAAAGCTACACTACCAGTGTGCTACAAGGGCTCTCCAGGTGTCACATCTTGTTATAAAATATTCTTTCAAAATCAACCTGTTCAGAACTGTTATTAGACCCCTTGAAGCAGATTGGATTTGAGCTTAGGCTTCCTCACTTAGAGGTAGGGATGCTGTCACTGTTCCACCAGAGCCTGCGAGTCACATCTTCAGTATTTTGGCTAAGTAAGCCCACCTAATGTTTTGTGATCTTGCCTTTCTAGCTGTTAATCTCTTTAATTCAACATGGCCCCAACTTTAAGGGTAAGAGACTCCAAGCTACTTCTGTTGTATGAACCATGTATTAGAAATTGATAACATTGTTCTTCCAAGACTGGGTATGAAAGGATACTAAGGAGGCCTAGATAATTTTTGCTTGAATACAGCAAATAAACATTTTAATTAAAAAGGTGATAATGTCATTCTCTTGGAGATTGTCATTTCTAGGCAGGTGTCATAATTGTTAGTAGTATCTTTATGTGCAATGAATTCGTTCATTTTATCTTATCAAAGTGAAGGAAACTCTCACTTAACAAACAACTTTTCTTTTCTGCAATACTAGTTTATAATCATCCCTGTCAAAATTGGATTTTAACACAAGATACAAAGGTTTTGGGTGTCTAAAACTGGAATGGAAAACAGGCTTTTGAAAATTGCTGGGACATCCAATTGGAGTTGCTTACTAACGTTTGCATGTGAGATTTGAGTGGCAATGCAACTAACTTAAATGAAACATGTAGTCTTTTTGTCATACTTGCATGAGGTCATGTTGTATCAGCATTTTCATAGAAAAATATGGGGGGTTATGATTGACACTGAAACAAAGCTCTTCAGCTATCTAATGTATGATCCATGTGATTTACTTTGTCTGGAAAAACTTTAGAAACTTCTGTGAATAAATGAGCCTTAATTGCTATTTGTTCCTTTTTTGCTGCCTTTGAATTTCTGCCAACAAAATTCAGATAGCTTTGAGGTGTTTCTGACTGGTTAAATAAATTTATATAATGCTTTTAATTAGCATTATTAGACACAGTTTGACACAAGCTGTATAAAACTATGAGGGCAGGCCAACCAAAAGCTTGGTTTGTGATGTGGGTTTTAAGGTGCATATTAGAGAAATAGGGAATGGAGAGGTTACTAGAAAGAATTCAGATGTCCCCAGACTGTTGGTTGTGATCCCTGAGGGATGCATGGTCACATTTGGAGTCATGAACTCCCTTTCTCTAAGGCTGCAGTACGAACTGTGGAAAGGAGACTGCCCAGTCTGGAGACAGCGGCTACTTAGCGCTGGTTCCACAAGATTAATGCTGTTCAACAGCCAAGGGTGAACAATGAGCACAAATCAACATTGAACATCAGAATCCACTTCTAGTGAGGTGTTTGAGTGGGACCAGAGGCAAGCAAAAGTAACTTAGTCATTGACTGAATAAACTGTGAATTCATGCGGATGAGCAGAGTGGATTATTTGACCTTTACCTATGTTGTGTTTCTGCTCCTATCTGCCTTCTGTACACGCTCTTTACCCCAGATTAACTTTGCAGGCGTTGACAACTATGTCAAAATGGGGGAAGGGGAGAGGGGCTGGTGTGTGGGAGAGGCAGAGTTTGGGAAGAGAGGTTCATGTCTCTGGGGTTGGAATGATGGCTGGACTAGAGGGTTAATTACAGTGTTTTTGGGGGGGGGGGGGTGGAATGGCTGTGGTTGAGAAGAGTGCTTTGTGTTTATGCATTTGGAGAGAGTGGGTGTTGGTTGGGGGGTTGGATAAGAGGAGGGGATTCACAGACTCTATCTTTGGAAGGTATGGATAACGTGGCAGAAATCTAAATGATTATGTGAATTATAAAAGTACCTCAAAACAATGATTCATGTACATTTTGTTTTCTAAGCTTGAGGGTTGACATGAGAACGTTGGGTCACAGTTTCAAGATAATAGGCTGCTTCTGACTGCGATGAGGAGTAATATCAAAAGTATGCATCTTATTGAATAAATATCATTGTGAGCCAAGGTAAATTGTGAATAAATAATTCATTGTGATAGTAAGATTGGTCAAAATGGGAGAATTTCAAACTAAAAAGAGACATCATTGCATCAAGAAGTAATTTGAAATCTCTATTATCTTTATCTGTAAGTGAGGGCTGAAAGTTTGATCTGTAACTTTGAGTTCTTGAATGGCTTACTTAGTTGAGAATGATTTAGATTAGATTTCCTACAGTATGGAAACAGGCCATTTGACCCAACAAGGCCACACTGTTCCTGATTCAGATTCGTGAAGAAGGGCTTATGCCCGAAACATCGATTCTCCTACACCTCGAATGCCGCCTGGCCTGCTGTGTTTTTCCAGCACCACATTTTTCAACTCTGGTTTCCAGCGTCTGCAGTCCTCACTTTCACACTGTTCCTTTGAAGAGTAACCTACTGAGACCCACTCCCCTACCCTATATTTACCCCTAACTAATGCACCTAACACATATGGGCTATTTAGCATGGCCAGTACACCTAACCTGCACGTCTTTGGATTGTGGGAAGAAACCGGAGCACCTGGAGGAAACCCACGCAGACACTGGGAGAATGTGCAAACTCCACACAGACAGTTGTCCGAGGTGGGAATCAAATCCGGGTCCCTGACGCTGTGAGGCAGCACTGCTAACCACTGAGCCACAGTGCTGCCCAAAGGTGTAAACATTTTTCTGCTGTGATTTTGCACAATATGTCAAAACCGCCAAGTGTTGTAGGATTCTGGCTATGGTAGAATTTTGAACAAGGTCCTTTCATTTTCTGGACCCTGGTGAAATATTGCCCATAATTGATGCAAATTATCTTCCAATTTTGCCGACTCTAAAATGAGAGGTATCTGTTGAGCTGGAATCAGAAAATGCTGGAAATAATCAGTTGCTCAGGCAGCATCCATGAGGAGAGGAGCAGTAAGAAAACAGATGTATAATGCGGTTTAAGCAAATATAAAGTAACAAAAGTTGATTTGGGGGGAGGTACACAAGCAGGGTGGTCAACGGAATATGTGTTTGGAGTCCCCAGTGCAGTGCACATTGTGAGCAGAGACATGTGCAGGGGTCCAGGATCTTGGTGGTCAGATCTAATCTGTGGTGTGTGAAGGTTGCAGAGCTCCCATCTGCTCCTGCTTATTGAGTTGAATGCTTGCCACAAACTCTCCACAGGTGACATAGGATTCTGCTGTATATTAGATGCACTGAACAGGGTGTTTCCAAATTGAAAGATGTCCATGTAAATTTCTGCTTCACCTGGAAGAAGTATTTTGGGGCTTCTTTTCAAACATAATACCCCAGCAAACACATCCTCCTCTTCTTGGAGGGGATATTTCTTGGCATGCCCAGGGAGTTAGCAAGGAATGGGTCGGAACACTTGTGCAGTGATTGAAGAGTGAACAAGGGCATTGTGGAGGGGGTGGTCTTTGAGCATGATATTAAGTTGCTACTTTTTAAAAAAAAAAAATCATTCGCAGGATGTGGGCCCTACTGGCAAAGCCAGTATGCATTGCCCATTCCTAATTGCCCAGCTAAGAGTCAATCACATTGTCTGGAGTCACATGTAGCCAGACCAGATTAGGACAATAGTTTTCTTTCCTAACGGAGGGTGGATCAGATGGGTTTCTCCTGACAATCGACAATGGTCTTATCATTAGACTCTTAATTTCAGATTTTTATTGGATTCAAATATACCATCTGTGGTGGGATTTGAACCAAGGTTCCTGAAACAGGACTGGAGTCCCCAGATCGCCAGTCGCATGATAGTACCATAAGGCCATCTCCTTGGCTTGCTTGGCTTTTAATTTTCTGTGCCAGTCTACCTCTGACCTCCTCTGTACTTAGTCTCCTCCAGAGTTCTAATGAAACTAAGTTGAACTTTGTGGAACAGCAGCTCTTCTTATGATTAGGCACTTCAGTCTTTGGAGCTCAACAGGAGTTCAACAATTTCAGGTTTGAGCCAATGTTCAAGATTTTTCTGAACAGCAGACATTGGTAATGATTCTGCTTTTCATTTTCAACTGCTTTTTTAAAATTTCTTTTTATTAACTCTTTAGTATTTGTATTTGCCTAGCAGCAATATTTGGCTTTCATCCTTGTCTGACATTTGTCCCTCCCTGTTCTCGTCTGTTTCCGAAAATACATCGCTGGTCATGTTTCCAGTTCTGATAATAGCTAATCAACTTGAAATAAAATTAATTTTATCTCCACAGAAATGTTGCCTGATGTGCTGAGCACTTGCAGAATTCTTAGGCCTTGGTATTTTGCTTTTGTTCAAATTTTGGACAATCTCAACATAAGTTAATTTAATGCTGTTGCTTCATGAGTGCATTATCACTGCTTTAACAGTAGATATCCTTCATAAATGGAAATCTTGCAATAGTGGAGCAAAGGGTGCTTTTTATGAGCTTAAGATAAGAAGCATTGTTTCACCCTGGCGATTATTTAGACTTTGACATGGCAAAATATATACAAGTGGATCAAGGTCTCCTGAATGCAAACATCCCTCTTCCTTTTGTTTCATGTGAGTTTAGAATTCACTGTTGCAAATGAATAAGGCAGGATTCAGTGTTGAATAATAAATCTCAGCCATTTGAGTGAAATACAGTGATAATGAACATGCTAACAATCAGAATTATCAAGGAGAGGTGGGGAAAAAAGTCACAAGACTGAATTCACTGAGGGTAATGCCAGCAGGAATCTGGCTCCCAGGGCTATTAAGCCTCAGGAGATTGAGCACAGCTTTTATTACATTGTAAAAGTTAAATCTTTTTATAGACTTGAGGTATGGGTGACTGGAGCTACATCTTCTACTGTCTGAGCCCAGTGACCTGGTGCATTTCATCTTTATTTATGGGATCTAAACATCACTGATTAGGCCAACATCTATTTCCCATCCCTAATTGCTCATAAGAAGGTGGGGATGGGTGTAGGTGCTTTTGCTGGCAAGTGATGGGCAAAACATCAAACCCCTCCTGCATCCCTGTGCTGAGAATAGATATAGTGGCCATTCAGAGGATTGGGATGCTCGCTTTTCTTTGCAGCCCTTTCTGCACCAAATGGAAATGGTGTATGTGGGGCCCATTGGTGGGCTTGGACATCACAGGGATTGACGTGTACAGTAGATGCAGAAGTTATTTTATTTGTTGTTTAATGTAAGTTTTTGCAGTTTTTTTTTTAATTGTCTCACTTCAAAAAGGCATTTTGTGTATTAAGTTCACATACAGGAAGATTTGCATTCATTGTAACTTTAATGTATGCAGATTATGTCAAAATTTAGAATTGCTGGGGGCAAAGAAAAGTTGACAGTACATGTTAGTGTATGGTTTGAATGTTGTAGATAAAGCTGAAGGGCAGGCTGCAAGCTAACCCATAGTGTATTGGAGTGAAACCTCCAAGAAGCAGTAATATTTTTTTAAAAAGACCCTTTTGTATGTTGCATTGCACCGGATCATCCTCAGGATTCTAAAACTGTTTGTTTTTCCTTCCTTATCCTGTTTTGCACCTTTTTATAGCAAGAATGATTTCTCAGCGTATTTAAAATTATGGATGTGTTCTTACTCTAAATATAAATCTTTTTCAGAGAATCTGTGCTGAATTGGACAGGTCCTTCTTAATTATAACTGTGCTTTTTGACTGCATACACTCATGTAATTAAATGCTGGGGGATGTGGGAATTTCAGAATCATACATTACATAAGATGATGATTTCCTTGCCTAAATTCCGAATTGCAAGCATTTAAATTTGGATTAAAAAGTTGTTTTTTTTTTTAAAAACGAGTGCAGCACATGTAAAGCTCAACTGGTGAGAGGACATCGCCTTAAAGAAGCTGTGTACTCCTTACCAATACTTGATGTCAGTTCTGTTGAAGCATCACTGGAGTAGAAACATTTGCTCTGCTTTCTTCCTATAGATAGATGCTGCCAGGCATGCTGAGTTTTGCCAGTTACTTAGTTATAGAACCATACAATATGTTACACTAAACTGTTGAGGCAAAGGTGAGGTTATCCAACTTTAACTGAGAAAGTACTCTAACTTATCCTATCTAGATGACATAAAGTTAAATACAATGGATGTCCAGAGAGACTTGGGAGTTTAGATAGACAGATCTTTAAAGTGTTACA
Organism: Chiloscyllium punctatum; assembly: GCF_047496795.1. Taxonomy (NCBI): domain Eukaryota; kingdom Metazoa; phylum Chordata; class Chondrichthyes; order Orectolobiformes; family Hemiscylliidae; genus Chiloscyllium; species Chiloscyllium punctatum. Next base: position 52,477,323 of record NC_092783.1, read on the forward strand.
CACCGATGCAGAAAATAATCAAGAAAGCTTTTACATGTAGAGGACTGGAGAATAAGTACACAGAGGTTATGTCGCAGTTCTATACAACTCTGGTTAGACCCCACTTGAAGTACTGATAGCAGATCTAGGTGTCACCTTAGGAAGGATATATTGGCCTTGAAGGGGCTACAATGTAAGTTTATAATAATGATGCTTGGACTTCAGAGGTTAGGTTATGAGGAGAGGCTATACAAATTATTTTCTAGAATTTAGAAGGTTAAGGGATGTTCTGTCTTGACCTGTTAATATCTTCAAGACTTCCTGTAAACCTATGTTGTACTCTCTAAGGTGGTGTTTAGACTATACAAATTAGGCCTGTATTCTCTAGAATTTACAAAGTTACAAGCAAAACCACTACATCTGTAATGTAACTGCAACTTTAGAACTGAGATCCTCATCCCTTGTGAATTGCTTTTGGAGCAATTTACTTTGGTACAGATCTTCTGTTCTTCCTAACTAAATGTTAATTCTGCTGCTGCCTGCATAAATGAAAATGGTAGAAAGTAAATCTCAGAAGTCTTACAGTGCAGGAGGAGGCCATTTGGCCCATTGTGCCTACACTTCATACATGTGTCATGAGCAATAGGTAATCTCTGCTTTTTTCTTATACCTTTGCAAATATTTTTATCCAATTAAATTGTCCAGGGTTGTCTTGAATGCTTAAAGAGGGACTTGTGTTTATATATAAGTGACTTTTTTTTAAAAATTAGTTTGAAAGATCTGGGATGACCTTTTCAGAATTTCAGAAGGGTCACTCAGTGCAGTTAGCAAGAGAAAGACAGCCAAGCGTGGACATTGAAAATGAGGACCTGACAATCTTATCCTGTTTTTCTCAAAGAAATTGAGATGAAAAAATTTGAGTAGGAAGAAAAATCTGATGTGTAAATAACACTGAGATGTCGATTGAGGGAGGATTCAAAGTCCAATATAAAGCAGGATAATAACTATGTCTCCACTAAAGCTATGATGACGACAAACAACTGTCAATCATGTTGAGGTGTACATGGTGAAAAACGTAAGCCAGTGTATTCACGCACAAAGCTGCAGTGCAGGTATCTTCAGTAAAATTAGACCAGTATAAAGCATCTTTTCATATTCAATTTGCTGAAATAACTGCATCATTGATATGTAGGTGTAGCAGGGGATAAGTGCTTTGTGTTTGTTTGATGTAGGAATATTAAGTGCAACAATGAAAAAAAAGTAGCCTTTTTGAAAGTATGTTACAGAAAAAGAAAATTATGATTTTGATGAGGACACCACACAGAAGCATCTGATATTACTGCACTCATTGGCCAAAATAATTCCACTGCTGTAGGGTCTCCTTCCCAACGGAAAGATGTTGTGAAACTTGAAAGGGTTCAGAAAAGATTTACAATGATGTTGCCAGGGTTGGAGGATTTGAACTATAGGGAGAGGTTGAACAGGCTGGGGCTGTTTTCCCTGGAGTGTTGGAGGCTGAGCGATGACCTTATAGAGGTTTATAAAATCATGAAGGGCATGGATAGGATAAATAGACAAAGTCTTTTCCATGGGTTGGGGAAGTCCAGAACGAGAGGGCATAGGTTTAGGGTGAGGGGGGAAAGATATAAAAGAGACCTAAGGGACAACTTTTTCACGCAGAGGGTGGTAAGTGTGTGGAATGAGCTGCCAGAGGAGGTGGTGGAGGCTAGTACAACTGCATGCTAATGTTAAGAAAATGAATTTAATGAGCAAAGAAAAACTAAGAGATACTTAAAAAGTATCTTTTGCTGTATGATGCTGAAAACCTCTATGAATTGAGATTTTTTTGTCCAACTAATGGAAGCATAAAATAAACTGCAACCTTTGGATTTCTGTATGAAGTTACTGGCATAAATTTTCCTAAATTACTTTGCGTGACATTCTTTTGTGATAGGATGGTGTATTTTTAATTGCTAGAGCGGAATAATCAATAGCAGAGTCATTGAAAGCCCAGCGTGTGAGCAAGGTCCAAGATTAAACTGGATTTTGAAGGTTATGTAGTTTTATAGAAGATCTCGAGCAGAACTCCTGTTGTATTGAGTATTGTATTCTTACTTTTCAAGTCATGATTTGGAGATGTTGGTGTTGGACTGGGGTGTACAGTTAAAAATCACACAACACGAGATTATAGTCCAACAGGTTTAATTGGAAGCAGAGGCTGATAGCCAAGTTCCATACCCATAGGGAGGGCCTCAACTGGGACCTTGGGTTCATGTCACATTACAGGTGACTACCATTGCACTATACACACACAGATATTCCTACATGGACACAGGTACACACAGACGCACACCCTTATAGACACACACTCCCACACTCCCACATGCACCCCCTCACAGACTTAACACTCTGCACTCACCACACACACACACACACACACACACACACACACACACACACACACACACACACACCTTTCTCACACACTCAACCCCCACCCCAGACAAAGACCCACATGCGCGCACACATTTTGTGGGGTGAGTTTGTACTTGCAGAGTTACATTCTACTTTGCTCAAAAACTGCATGAATTTATGTAAAAATCTGTTACCTCACTTTTTAGATTAGAATCAATCTAAACATCATGGCATAGAGAACACGGGGGGCCAACACCTTTAGCATATTTTCTAGTTATCACCATTGTTAACAGCTAACCCGAGAATGCAACTTTTTAAAAAAAAAAGGTTTTGTGATTTACACATGCAACAAGTGAAACTATCACTGTGTTCTAACAGATGAAAGGCTTAACAGACAATCGATTTTTTTTCATGTATAATTTCAGTTACGTCACACTGTAAATTTTTGCTATAAATTCTGTTACGATCGAGCCCTCCACTATCACCTGATGGAGCGTCGCTCCAAAAGCTAGTGTGCTTCCAATTAAATCTGTTGGACTATAACCTGGTGTTGTGATTTTTTACTTTTCAAGTGAAACATTGTGAAGTGCAAATTTACGTGAAAATTCCCTTTCATTCCTTCTTAAAGGTTTGGAATTCTGATGAGTGCATTTCCAGAATGTGTACAGACCTTTTTTATATTTCCTTATGGAAGCTGGGATATTTGATTACCACAGTATTGTATGACTGTCATGGTGTCACAACCAAACCCAGTGTTGATGGCTACACACTCTCCTCTCCGAGATATTTGATATTGATCAGAGACTGAAATTAAACTTTTTAAATTCCTCTCCATCATCTGGATTAGGCAAATTGCAGCATTCTGCTGTTTCCAAATGGAAACCCGCTAACTCGAGTGGAAGATGAGGAGCAGCACAAACTGGCAGTAGTGTAATTTTGACTAATAAGCCATTTTAGTTTGACCTCTGAATTCCTGCTAGATCTTGCTCATTGTAATGAATGTAAGGATTGATCATTTGTTAGGCCATGTATTTTTATCCTGTTCATCATCTGTTTTTCCTTTTAAAAAAATATTGTCAGCTCTAAAATAGCTTCTAAGATTTTTTCTTCATGAATAGTAATATGAACAGATGATTGATTCCCAGACTCTGTATGTGCTTCAGTGTGCTGCAGAAAATGTTTCTTTTTACCTTTTCTTGTACTTGGCATCTGCATATTTTTCTATCTTCTCTATCATGGATCATTGCAAGAACACATGTTTAAAGTTATAGGCACACACATTTATCCTAAATATAAATCTTTAGGAAAATCTATGCTGAATTGTATGACCATTGGCTATGACTATATTTATTAAATGAATTAGAATTGCCATGTCAAAAATGTGGCAGCTGCCATCACTTGTATTTCAAGGTGATAACCTCCTTCAACTTGCAAGCTATTTAACATTGCTAGAAAAATGCTATTGCTGCTAAACTCAGACCAGTTGGAGAATACCACCTCCAAAGTGGTCAAACGCCACTTGCCAACATTTTATTCGAGTAACTTAGCAGAGCAATGCAATGTTTTATATTAAACTGCTTGTGTGACTGTAAAATAATATACTTGGGTGAATAAAATATGTTTCATCTTTTTTCTGTTGTACTTTTTTTTTTAAACAATTTTTAAGTCATTTCTGACTCTGTTTGCTAGATTTCTTTTCTCAAAGAATCCTATGACTCATTCACAGGAACAGATTTTTAATTATCCTGTTAATGGTCTTGCGGCAGTAGAAGAAACCAGCCATCAAGGTCAAAGAAGGTCTTGAAAGAGTTGACAATTGTATTGTTTATGTGGGTAATATCACAGCATCAGGCTGCACCCTTTTGATAAGCAATTTGCAAGTGGTGTTTCATCCAAGGTTAGAAAAATATACAACAATATTGCAATGCGACATTCCAAGCAAAATCTGTTAATCTTTGATTTGTTTGTACTTAATGGAATGACGTTGGATAAAATCTAAGGTAAATGTTTTTGTTAACTTTTCTGCATTTTTCCTTTTTAATTCTCCTCCTGTTGTGTTTGGTTCAAATTTTCTAATTGAAATGAATATTTTTAATGAAGAATTAAATATTTTTCTGTTCTTTTGACTTAATGCTGAGCACATGATTGTGTGTCATATGTTTGGTTCAAGGTTAAAGTCCCCACTGTTATCCCAATGCTATAATTTAACCCCAACCCTCAACCTTTCAAGTTGTCTCCAGTTGCACGTGTTTTTCTCCTTCCATTTGTCTTCTGTGATATGATTGAGTGAAGCAATCATAATAGATGTGAATCTGAGCAATAGTGACATTTCATTTGCATAGTGCCTTTAACACAATAAAATGTATTGTGCTACCATAGAGTAGAGTTATAAACACAATCTGACACACGTTAGGGCAGATGAACAAAAACATAGTCAGAAACATCTTTTGAAAGAGTATCTTGAAGGAGAGAAGAGAACTAGAGAGGCAGTGAACGATAGGGAGTTCTAGAATTTATGCTTAGCAGCTGTGACTGTAAGGCCAACAATGGTAGAGCTAAAATGGGTAGAAAGGGACAATTGGAGAAATGCAGGTAACTTGGAGGGTGAACACAGCCTCTAATTTCCTTTTGGAATGTATGGACTATTTGATGACATGCCTGGTCTTTTAAAACTTTTTTTTGCACAGCTGCTCATCTAATTTGAAAGATCCAGCTTAGGTGACCTTTTGGGTTAATGCCTTGCTATGTAGGTTAGAAGGAATGTTCAGAATTGCCTTTCAGCAAGTGATGGCAACTTGTTGAAACTTTGCAGTCTGTGGCGTGTAGGAACATTGAAGTGATGCTTTGGAGGGAGTTGCAAGTTCCTGACCCAGTGACATTGGTAATATAGTTTGAGATCAAAATAGTGTGTAAGTTGGGAGGGGAACTTGCAGGTTGTGGTTTAGCTGTGCATCACTGGCTTTGACCTACTAGTTACTAGAGACTGTGGATTTGGAAGGTGCTGTGAAAGAATCCTTGGTGGGTTGCAGTAGTGCACATTGTAGAAGGTACACACTGCTGCCAATGTACGTCATTGGGAATGAATGCTTAAGTTAGTTGTTGGGACCACAATCAAGTGGGTGCTTTGTTCTGGGTGGGATAAAACCTCGAGTGTTGGAGCTGCAATCATTAAAAGTATTTCCTCTCACTTCTGACCTGAGCCTTGAGGTGGACAGGCTTCAAGAAATCAGGAAGAGAGCTATTTGCTGCAGAATTCTTAGTCTCTCACCTGTTCCATTAACCACAGAACGTATATGGCCGGTCCAATTCAGTTTCTGTTCATTGGTACCCCACAGTATTTCAGTGGCAAAATTCAAGTGGGTTACACATCGTGTGTGCTACCTTTTAAGTCATTCCATTGATCTTTTTCTGCACTGTTCAAAGTGCTGGACTTGACTGAAATGTTGGGATATTCTGAAGAGATGTAGAGATTTGAATTGTTACCTGAAAATGGGGTTGTGTCTTGTACTTGAACCAATGAGAGATTATCTGAGGCAAACAGTTTGTCAGTGTTTGGACTCTCCTTCCAGATCTCTATGACAGGTCAAAAACATGCAAAGAAACTAAGAAATTACACAGGCAACAATACCTGGACAGGAAAAACTGGGAATAGTGGTAATGAGAAAGTGAGCTTATCTGGGTAAGAAAATGCCTGAAAGGCAAATACTGGACGAAGGATGAGTGACTTTGCTCAAATCCCAAATATTTGTGCTATAAGGGATAATTGACAGTATTACAGATAGCCTGCTCCTTTTCTAGATTACTCTTTTCTCACTGTGTCTAGAAACTCCATCTTAGGACCAAGCTAATGAGGTTTGTGTTGCTGAGTTTGCATTACAAAACAGTTTGAAACTTCTATTGTGTGGTAAATCCCCCGTACCCTGGAGCAATAAACAAACTGCAAATATGGTTTGAAAGTTTCATCAGAATATTGTTGTATTCCAGAAGTATGTTTTACACAGTTCGATACATCCTTAAGATCACACCGATTTTTCCTTTCGTCATTCCCGAAGCTAACATGAAATGCAGCATGAATCTCCTTGCATTGTATCTAATGAGGTGCTGTCTTCAGAGATGATTCAGGTGCCAAAATTTAACCTTGCTATGAATGTTTCTAAGGAGAAAATGAGGTGTGCTGTTAAGGTAGTAAATGTGCATGTTTATTCCAGTGTGGGGAACGTGTAGCTTTGTGTTGCCACTTCAAGGTTGCACCAACACATGATGTGCTCCAAAAATACTTTTGATTCACCTTCAGTAAAGTAAAGCTGAGATCAGGAACCTGTTAATATGCTCTTGGCTCTTAGCTTTACATTATTCCTTTGTAGTCATCAATTTGCTCAAATACTACTGCTTTTTGAACTTTTCTCTCTCCCAAAACCTTCTCTGCGTACACAGCAATTTGACACCTTTTGGTATTAAAACCTTGCAAAGTACTTCACCAGAGTGTTAGTAAATAAAATTTGATATCAGCCACACGAGTCATTTGGACAGCTAGCCAAACGCTTATTTAAAAAGCTAAGCTGTGAGGAGTATCTTAAAGGATAGAGAAGGAAGAGAGCTTTAAGAAGGAAATTCTAGAATCTGCAACCTGAACACCTGAAACACAGCTGCTGTTGGTGATCAGTTTATAATAAGGAACTTGCAAGATACCAGACTTGAGGAAATGCATAGATTCTGGGGAAAGTCGAGACTTCTCTGGAAAACTGCTTATGTAGGTTCTCTTTCCCCACCCCACCCAAAAATTCAATTTTGCTCCACCATGTTTGGCATAACTTTTAGCTGCTAAGGCCAAACTCTAGAATTCCCTCCGTAATTCTGTTTACCTCCCCTCACTCATTTTTGATGTAAAACAACACTTCATTTTATCTGGGTAAATGTGACAACAATCAATCAGTCACTCCTTTTGATGTGCTTTATTGACCAAAGCTTTTTTCCCCTCTCCTCTCTTTAATATCTTCCTCTTTTAAGTTAATTTCAGTTTTTGTTTGATTTTGCCAATTGGAAACATTTTGGGGAGGGTTTCAATAGTAAAGACCTTGTGAGTTGTTAATCTCTTTCAGAGTTATGGTTGCCAAGATGCCCAGAGCAGTTAAGAGTCAACCATGTTGTAAGATCTTGTTCTCGCCCAGATAAAGCTTCAGTTTGCCATTTCAGCTAGAGGATGCCATATCCAACAATACAGCAGTACCTCACCACAGCATTAAATGTCATTCAGGCTTATGTAGTTGAGTTACGACTTCAAAACTTCTGATTCAGAATTGGATGCAGAATTCCCAATTTCTTTTCATCTTTTAGTACTCATTCAGGAGAGCTGTGTGGGGGTTTGCTGGCAAGACTGCATTTATTGTCCACCTCTTAATGCACTGCCTTCTTGAAACACTGTAACCCTATTAGATGTGCACCCACAATGGTAGAATTCCAAGACTTGGTAGGGGGCTCATTTTTAAGGTGAGAGGAGAGAGATTTTTAAAAAAAAAGATGGGTAATTTTTTTAAACAGATGGTGATTTGTATGTGGAATGAATAATATAATGTTGAAAAGACATTAGAATAAGTACGTGAGTAGGAAAGATTTGGAGAGTAATGGGCCAGGAATAGGCAGATGGGATTAGTTTAGTTTGGGATTATGGTCAGCATGGATTGGTTGGACTGAAGGGTCTGTTTCCATGCTGTATGACTCAGACTTCAACCCAGAGACACTGAAGGAATGGTGATATTTTTCCAAGTCAAAGTGGTTTGTGACTTGGAGGGGAACTTGCAGGTGGTGTTTCTGTATATCGGCTGCCCTTGTCCTTCCTAGGTAGTGGTGTTTGTGGCTTTGGGAGTTCCTGTCAGACAATCTTTGCTGAATTTCTGCAGTGCTGAAAATGTGTTGCTGGAAAAGCGCAGCAGGTCAGGCAGCATCCAAGAGCAGGAGAATCGACGTTTCGGGCATAAGCCCTTTTTCAGGAATCTGCAGTACTCATCAGGCTGCAGTACGTATACGTCATTTATGTTTGAAGAATTAAAATGACTAACTGTAATTTATCCCAACTAAATGGGAAACAATATCTGACTGTGCTTATCAAACGTTTCTGGATTCCTACTTTCCTTTAGAGGTCACTGAGTAGTAATCTGTGGTGGGAGTGCAGCTGATGGTGCCCTCATTTTAGCATTACAACGTTGTGCACCACTGGACCAGAACTAAACAAATTTTTGCATTGTTTTGAAAATTTGGAATAGTTACATGAAGGTCAGTCATTAATGTATTCCCAGATGTTGTGTAAAGTCTGTGGTGAATTGAGAGATGTTTGGAATACTCACTTAAGTGTGCGTATATTCAATTTCTGTGCTGCTGCTGCTACTTAACTGCAGGTTTGTCACCTTAATAATAATAATAATACTTTTGAGTCCCCAATGCTGTGCTAATCTTTTATGACTTGTTTCTTCACAGTATACTATAATGAAAATATCTTTTATTCCTGTTAATTGACCCCTTTTGTGCTTCCAACATTTTAATAAAGCTAGGCTGGTGGTTCACACGCATTGAGTATGGAGTAAGTCATAAAAGCAATTGTATATTCTGTTCTATAAATAGTATTTCACTCCTGTACATTCCACCAAGCAGCCTATAAATTTCTTGGCAACAATAGTAGCTCCGCTTCATCTTTAGAGGTTACTGTATTCATAAATTGTAGCATAAAGGTACATCTCTTATCTAGTACAAAGACAAAAGGAGCATGCCTGTGCCATACAGTCTTAATATATTTTGTGATGCACAATTCATTTTAATCTTGCTTTAATAACCTTGTTAGTTCCTTGAGTGTGCATCTTGGTGTTTTTAGCTCCAAGACTCAATAAGGACGTACAATATTTGAACTTTTTTTTTTAGTTTGATAGTCTCTTGCAATGGTGGAATAGCTCCCTCCTTCTTACTCCTCATTAAAGTCATAGACATATAACTTTTTTAAAGAAGAAAATGCTCAATTTATTTTTCTTTAAATGTGTTGACATTCACACTCCCAGATGCTTAGACCGATTGACCTTTTCTTAAATTTTGATCAATTTTCAAGTTTTGATCAACTTTTATACAAGTTTGCTACATAGATCTGAGCTATAGGCAGCCAACTTCTAAACTGGCAGCAAGCTCAGAAAACTGGAGAACTGGTGAACCATTGGGTCAATACTACTGTCTAGGAGACTGACCAGCCCTTCTTTCATCTCACCCTTTTCCTTTTGATGGATCTCCAGCCAGTGGTGGTTGACCTCTTTTCCGGTTTACTAAGCTTGCTGCCTTTTTTGAACTTGGTTGCCTACATCTCAGACCTGTGCAGCAAACCTGTATGAGTAACTGTGATCGGCAGGAAAATTGATCCAATTTAGGGCAAGGGTCAGTAGATTTAACCACTTTGAGTGTGAATGGATTACAGTTGTGGTCTTCCTGTATTGATTTGCTTTGGTAAGTGCTATCTGTGCTAAATAGTGATTTCAATAATTTACTGCTCTTGACAGACTTGAGGGAGTCCTTTTTTAAATGTTTTGTTGTCTGAACTTTGCATATATAATTACTAAATTGTTGGCCATCAGTGATTTGAGCAGTTTTCAAGTTTTGGACAGGTATTGAAGTGAACTAATTTTTAATGAGACTGAACATTTGCTTTTGACAATACAAAGTTTTAGTGCAAAGTACCAGTGTCTGAAAGCATTGTTTCAGTTCCTTACCTGATCTGCTTACATGGATTACTGACGTTCAGTCATAAAGATACAGGAACACAAGCAACCACATTTTTAACCAACAAAGAGTGACCGATCAAATATCTTTAGCTTTTCTTTGCAGGTGCTTTCATTATTAATTTTCTTCAGATTACTCATGTCTAAAGGATTGTGAAAATTCACTTAAAACATTGAGGAGAAATCTGATTTTTTTTTTAAAAATGGCTCTGTTGGACACTTTTTTTTAACTTTCCAAAACTGCTTTATGGAAGTCAGGTGTTGTCTTAAGCTATGTAAACAGATAGCCTGATGGCCTCTGGAACTACTTGGACATACTGGAAGTTACATGTCTGCGTTTATGGCTGTCAGGAGTTGTGGCTATTTGATACTGTTTTTTGGCATCAGTTAAGACTTCGCCTATGAAGTGAGATCTCTTACCTCAGTCTTTGCTACTTTTCTGAGAAACTCTTAAAGATTCCATGTGAGAGTTTCAAAAAAATGAGAAAAGCTTTCCAAAGTGTATAAAAAGGAATGTAAAATATAAAAACTAAAATACCTGTTCTCCCTGAGAGGATTCTTGGTCTTGATATCTTCTGAAAGAACTGTTTCTGAGGAGATCCCAGTGATGCCTGCAAACAATTAGCAACACACCTGTGTGAAAGGATGGCAGATTAGAAGCTGTCTAGAACATCTAATTTCATAGCCTTTTTATTCTTTGAAAATCTACAAGTATTTCATCAACTTTAATCTCTGGGCAAGTTTCTTTATTTTTTATTTAGGTGGTGTGTATGTGTTGAATTATTTAGGTTAAATATTTGTACTGTAATATTTCAAATGGTTAATCAGCTTTACATACTTGAATAAGTCTTGTTTTAATAATTAGTCACTGATTTTTATATTTATTAAATTTGCTAGTTTTAATACTGAACCTAATATAATAAAATAACTGGCAATATCAATATATACCATTTTTTATTTTTTCATATTAGAATTAGAATCCCTACAGTGTAGAAATAGGCCCTTCAGCCCAACAAGTCTACACCGACCCTCTGAAGAGTACCCCACCCAGACCCATTTCCTTCCCCTGTTACTCTACATTTCCCCTGACTAATGCACCTAACCTACACATCCCTGAATGCTATGGGCAATTTAGCATGGTCAAACCACCGAACCTGCACATCTTTGGACTGTGGGAGGAAACTGGAGCACCCAGAGGAAACCCACGCAGATACGGGGAGAATGTGCAAACTCCACACAGACAATCGCCCGAGGCTTGAATCTAATCTGAGTCCTTGGCGTTGTGAGGCAGCAGGGCTAACCATTGAGCCACCATGCCTCACTTTTTGTGTTAGGTGGAATAGTGGGACTAGAGAGAGAGGAAAAAACATTCTTTCAAACTTGGTCATAACGCACTGAAAATGATACGTGTTAAGAGTTTTAAGATTTGTTTATGGCTCAGAGTCACAGCAAGACCTGGTAAAAATGGCAAGTAGCATTTAATAGAATCATAGAATCCCTACAATGTAAAAGCAGTCCATTCAGCCCATCAAGCCCACATTGACCCTCTGAAGAGCATCGCACCCAGACCCACCTCCCCTACCCTATTCCTGTAGCCCTACACTTAGCATAGCCAATCCACCTCACCTGCACGTCTTTGCACTATGGAGAGAAACCCGAGCACTTGGAAGAAACTCATGCAGACATGGCTCACTTGACTGGCACCACATCCACAAATGTTTGCTTCTGCTACTGATACAGTGTACCAACTGCAAGATGCACTGCAGAAATTTATTAAGGTCCTTAGATAACATTTCCAAAGCTGCAATTTCCACCATTTAGCAGGGTAACGATAGCATATGCTTAGGAATACCACCACCTGAAAATTCTTCTTCAAGCAACATGCCATCTTGACTTTAAAATATATCCTCCAGCCCTACTGGGTCAGAATCCTGGAACTCCGTCCCTAACAGCACAGTGGATTTACCAATATCAAAGGACTAGAGCAGTTCAAGAAGGCACTCATCATCACCAGAGCCAAGGACAATGAGGGTTAGACAATAAATGCTGGTCCAGTGACACTTAATTCCTCTGAACAAATGGGGAAAAAAGTAATTCGAGCCTGAGTCAGCAACGCAAAATTGGTTGAGGAAATGGTAGCGTTCTTGACTACTGAATATTTGCCTCCTGTTAAGAGGCACTTATATTTACTCAGTAAATATCTGGATATTATAACTTTTTATGCCTTTTACAATATAGGTGGGACCAATTTAGAGCCTGATCAACATAATCACAAAGGCTTGTATCTTTTACTTTAAATGTCACTATTGATGGGGGAGATCAAAAAAATGATGACAGGAGCCTCTCTAAGAGCATCAGAAGCTGACAAGTTTGGACAAGTAGTATCTTTGCAAAATTTAATGTAAGCACAACTTGCACTATCCTTTATCCCATGTGTGACCTCTGTCCACTTCTCATTGATTCATTGAAGCTTTGTTTCTTTGTTTTGAATTGATAGCAGATTAACAAACTTTGTCTATTTGTTCAAGTGTAAAAGAATCTGGATAGATTTGGGGAAATCTACTGATAAATGGCAGGTATTATGTAATGTGAAAGAGTAATAAACAGGATCTAGAAGAAGGACTTAAGAGCTGGTGGGATGGATTGATTCAGCATTCAGTAAAAGAAAGCAAATTAGACTCATTTGAGTTGTACAGCAAAAGAGCACAGGATTTGTTTGAGTTTGCACAGAATGTAAGTATGGATGCATTTGAAGAAAGATGTACAATTTCTGTTCTGCAAATTGTGGGCAAAGAAAAATCCAGTTTTTTGAGGAATTGCATTGACACAACTATATCAACAGCTAGGATTAGGTACCACATGATGAGGAGAGAATACAGAGCTAGTGTTTGCATTGGAGCAGAGAAGACTAAAGGTTGCCTGCTTTAAAAACTGAACACTAAATGCTGTGGGCGAGATAAGCATCGCTATGCTTAATTTAGTCACTGATTTTACAAGAGGGCTTTTATAATAATTTTTTTTTCTGGCCAGGCCTCTAACTGCGCCTCTTAAAATTTGGATTTTATATTTTTCTGTCCAATATTTGTTTGATATGGTGAAACTGAGGCATCCTCTGATTTTTTTTTTTTGCAGCTTCTACTTGATTCTCTTATCAAAAGCACTGAATATATGCTGTCTTATCATACTCTAGTATATCCTGGACTTCAAATGGGCTTCCCACATAAATATCCAAGTCTCTATTTATTTCTGAAACAAAAGGCAGTAAATATCTAATTATGTTAGATTAAAAACTACTTACGAAAAGTTGCATTCTCTGATCAGTGTTAAATAAATGACCAACGTCCGGCACTGAGGATTTTTACCTTCCTTGATAACTGGAATTAATTGCTTCTTTCATCTAGTGAAGCAGGTACCATTTTAATGCTGCCTCAGTCAGTCCAGATTAATGTATGGAAATTTTGTTTTGTTTCTTCAAGTGCCACTGTTTTGGGTATTAGTTGAAAGTCAGCTGACTTGATATTTTCTGTGTATTGTAGATGAACATTCCCAGCAAAGTGATTAATCCTGTGTATAATTTTTCTGGTAATCCATGTGAATCTGTCATCTAACACAGACAAAGCATAAGCTCGTATATCGAAAAGGATGGGTGAAAAATTCAAACCTTGGCTGCAGGGCACAAATTTGGTATAGTCAATAGCCTGATTTGGAGAAGTTTGGGAAATGGTGCTCTGTTCAGGCAAGGCAGAAATTTGTTTGCTAACTACAAGCCTGACCAGTCTGGTACAGCTGTTGATACTGGGCCCCTCAAATGGGAGTCTAGTTTTGAGTTGTGAACATGACTCATCTGTTATTTTTTTAAAATAGTAGGAGTGAGATAATTGGCATCGAAATTTAATTGCATTGTGGAACCTTATTATTTTCCTTGCTGATAGAAATAAGAACAGGAAATGATTCACATTTGTGTTCTCCCTGTAATGAAAGTGCTGACTCACTCATTCAGACTTTGCTCATGTTGTTATCTGACAAAATATTGAGCCATTGGGTGGAGGAAATGTTACACAATAGCACCTAGGCCTCTCACTGACAAGGTTGCTCATTAAGTCGCCACCATGGATTCTGATAAACCAATTTTGTTTTGAAGGACCTATTTTTCAGTGTTAGTTTCTATTGTTCAATTATTACTTAGTCCATTTTCGCTCTTTCACCTTCCTCCAGATCTTAAATTTAATTTACAACACTAATCGAACAGATTGCACTATTCCTAATTTACTGTTATGACCAGACCCCAAATGCAGTTCCCTAATTTATCATCTGTCCTATTGGTGGGCTGCAAGGTTTGTAGATGAAGAATCACTCCCTTGTGAATATCTTTTTACGAGACCAAATGAATTCATGTTTTAAAAGGAACCAGTTTAGCCAGATTTTATTTTAGCAAAAGAGGCGGTTTATTAGTTATTAAATGTGAGTTTAAAAAATGCAACATAGATGAGAAATGAGACTGAATGCAAAGACAAGTAGAAGTTAAGATAGTTCAATATCTTAGTTAAGAAGTTCAGTCCAACCCGTCCATGCCAACCAGATATCCCAGCCCACACATGTCCTCATTTTGTTCCATTGTTTGCTGTGGATTCTAGGATTACTGTAAATCTCTGCTTGAAAATGTGTTGCTGGAAAAGCGCAGCAGGTCAGGCAGCATCCAAGGAGCAGGAGAATCGACGTTTCGGGCATGAGCCCTTCTTCAGGAATGAGGAAAGTGTGCCAAGCAGGCTAAGATAAAAGGTAGGGAGGAGGGACTTGGGGGAGGGGCGTTGGAAATGCGATAGGCGGAAGAAGGTTAAGGTGAGGGTGATAGGCCAGAGTGGGGGTGGGGGCGGGGGCAGAGCGGTCAGGAAGAAGATTGCAGGTTAGGAAGGTGGTGCTGAGTTCGAGGGTTGGGACTGCGACAAGGTGGGGGGAGGGGAAATGAGGAAACTGGAGAAATCTGAGTTCAGGACAGGACAGAACCCCCACTGGCCCTCACCTACCACCCCACCAACCTCCATATACATCGTATCATCCGTCGTCATTTCCGCCACCTCCAAACGGACCCCATCAACAGGGATATATTTCCCTCCCCTCCTCTCCCCTATCAGCGTTCCAAAAAGACCACTCCCTCCGTGACTCCCTCGTCAGGTCCACACCCCCCACCAACCCAACCTCCACTCCCCGACACCTTCCCCTGCAACCGCAAAAAATGCAAAACTTGCGTCCACACCTCCCCCCCCTTACTTCCCTCCAAGGTCCCAAGGAATCCTTCCATATCCACCACAAATTCACCTGCACCTCCACACACATCATTTACTGCATCCGCTGCACCCGATGTGGCCTCCTCTATATTGGGGAGACAGGTCGTCTACTTGCAGAACGTTTCAGAGAACACCTCTGGGACACCCGGACCAACCAACTCAACAACCCTGTGGCTCAACACTTCAACTCCCCCTCCCACTCCTCCAAGGACATGCAGGTCCTTGGACTCCTCCATCGCCAGACCATAGCAACACGACGGTTGGAGGAAGAGCGCCTCATCTTCCGCCTAGGAACCCTCCAACCACAAGAGATGAACTCACATTTCTCCAGTTTCCTCATTTCCCCTCTTTCCCCCCCCCCCCCCCCCCCCCCCCCAATCTTATCTCAGTCCCCAACCCTCTGACTCAGCACTGCCTTCTTGACCTGCAATCTTCTTCCCGACCTCTCCGCCCCCAACCCCTCTCTGGCCTATCACCCTCACCTTAATCTCCTTCCACCTATCGCATTTCCAACGCTCCTCCCTACCTTTTTATCTTCACCTGCTTGGCACACTTTCCTCATTCCTGAAGAAGGGCTCATGCCCGAAACGTCGATTCTCCTGCTCCTTGGATGCTGCCTGACCTGCGCTTTTCCAGCAACACATTTTCTGCTCTGATAAGTTTCTTAACCTTGTTCTCCTTCTATCTCCCCATAACCCTTGATCCCCATGATACTCAAGAACCTATCGATCTCAGTCTTAAATACACTCAATGACATGGCCTCCACAACCTCTGTGGCACATAATTCCATAGATTCAACACTCTCTGGTTGAAGAGGTTTTTTCTTATCTCCATTCTAAAAGGGTCTTCCCTTTACTCTAAGACTATGCCCTCAGGTCTTAGTCTCTCCTACCAATAGAAACATCTTCCCAACATCTACTCTGTCCGGGCCATTCAATATTCTGTATGTTTCAACTAGATTCTGCCCCCCCCCACATCCTTCTAAACTTCATTGAGTATAAACTCAGAATCCTCAAAAGTTCCTCACATTCCTGGGACCATTCTCATGAACCTCCTCTGAACACGCTCCAGGGTCAGTACATCCTGAGATATGGGGCCCAAAACTCTGCACAATACTCTAAATGTGGCTTGACCAGAGCCTTGCATAGCTTCAGAAGTACATCTCTGCTTTTATACTCCAGTCCTCTCAAAATAAATGCCATCATTGCATTTACCTTCTTCACTACTGACTCAACTTGCAAGTTTACCTTGAGAGAATCCTGGACTAAAGTTCCAAGTCTCTTTACATTTCAGATTTCTGAATTTGCTCTCCGTGTAGAAAATAGTCCATGCCTGTATTCCTCTTACCAAAGTGCATGACCTCCTTACTTTTCCACATTGTACTCCATCTGTGACGACTTTGCCCACTTACCTAACCTGTTCAAATCCTTCTGCAGACTCACCGCCTCCTCAATGCTACCTGTCCCTATACCTATCTTTGTATCATCTCCAAACCTACCAGAATGCCCTCCGTTCCTTCATCTAGATTGTTAATATATAAAGAGAAAAGTTGTCCCAACTCTGTGATCCTTGCAGAACACCCCTGGTCATGGGCTGCCATCCTGAGAAGGGCCCTTTTATCCCCATGCTCTGCTTTCTGCCAGACAGCCAAACTTTTATACATTATAGCATCTTGCCTCTTGACACCATAAGCCCTTATCTTTCTCAGTAACCTCCTTTGTGGCACCTTGTTGAAGGTCTCGTTGAAGCCCAGGTAGATAATATCCATTCGCACTCCTTGTTCTAACCTACTTGTTACTTCCTCAAAGAACTCTAGCAGATTTATCAGGCGTGATCTCCCCTTGATGAAACTGTGCTGACTTCCAAGTATTCAGAAATCTCATCCTTAGCAATGGATTCCAGGATATTCATGGTTTGCAGCTAATTCACTTTTACAAACTGTAGTTATCTTCCTGATAATCTTTGCGGCTGATCTAAGAAAGCTATTCTGGTGTTGAATAACATTAGATTTCTGAAAACGCTATTTTTTTTTGCTATCATCTAAAGGTTGTGAAAGGATGCCTTAGACTTAATGGAATGAGGGAACAGGTATTTAAGGGTTAATTTGATGAGAGCAATATAAATGGGGGGGGCAGCTAGTAAGCAGTGGGGTGAGACTTCTACGGAGTGTGGTTAACTGAAATAAAGCGGTCATTAAAATGAGGACTTGGACCCCTTTTAAGTACAGTTACCTTCTCATGATTCCATTCCTCAGTTTTAAAAAAATCAGTTAATTGCCCTTAGCTGCAGACTGCTGCAACAGCAGTAGTGAGAATAAAAGGGTAGAATTGAAAAGGGATCACAATACAATTAATGCAAATTGTGCGGAAATTGGCAATTTCTTTTTTTTAAGTTACATAGAAGATTTAGTTCTTCATTGTTTTTACACTCACTTCAATCCATCTGCCAGGAGGTGTATGATGAACGTGCCTTGAATTCAAGTCTAACTTGTATGGATTTAAAAAAAAACGAATTGACCCTCAAAGGTTTTGGTTGGCTCAGATATGTTAAAGTATTTGAGTAAGCTGTATTCGAACTGTTTGCTCTGAACACTCGTGAATGCCATAGATGCCTTACTTTCCATTGTATTAACCACTGCATTACAATTAAAGGAGAGGGGAAGTATTTGTTAAGATAGAGGAAAGAACAGAAAGTCATTCGGTGTTTTGTCAACGTTTTGGTTGTGATGACACATTTGATGCACTTGTTGCCCGTGTTACTAGGAGATGTTTTGGTCAGACATTGCCCTTTAATAGACACAAATGTGTGATGTTGGTATTGATTTTGGATGGAAAGTTTAGCCTCTGGCTAATCGCTAAGGCAGCTGAATGCCCTTGTCCTTATAAATATTTTTGATTTGCAAGCATGGGTAATACCTAATAAAAGCATTGCTAATTGTTTAATTGATATATTAAGAACAGAACCTTTGCTTTATAATAGGCCATAAATAAATGTGAGTTCTGAAGAATTTTAAATATCAAATTTCGCAATCAGTTAATGAGTTTTGTGAACGCCTCTGGAAGGTTATAGGATATTAGATCAGATGACTAAATCTGTTTAACAGTGAAGTTTACTTAAAGCTGTGGGTGGGGGTTAAACCAAACTCAATCCTTCGGAAATGAGTTGGCTGTGAAACACAAAATTACAAAAAAGTACGCTTGGGGAATTATTCTCCAGAATACAAAAGGAAGAATGTCTCAGAAGAGCAAGGTACATTTTAAAATTTTTGTTTCTTATTTTTCAATAAGCACTAAATGTTTTGAGGATCTTAAGTAAATTCTTGTCTATTTATACCAAAGACGGAATTGCGAGAGAAACTCAACAAACAACATCTGCGGAGAGAAAGCAAAGTCAATGTTTTGGGACCAGTGGAGAAGGGTCACTGGCCCCGAAATGTTGACTCTGCTTTCTGTCCACAGATGCTGCTAGACCTGAGTTTCTCCAGGAATTTGTTTGTTTTGATTTTCAGCTTCCACAGTTTTTATTTTTTGCTTTTTTAAAGTGTCTTGTCACTTTAAGCTACCTCCCTTTTTTTGACTTGAAAACCCATCAGAGAGGTCCATTTTGAATCTGTATGGTTCCAAATATGTACAACTGGTGAACTGCTTAGTCCCAGTTGATTTTGGAGAAAATGTCCCATCATTTTTAGTTGTTTTAATTTAATATGTGCTTTCTTCAGCATCATGCATGCTTTTAGATAAAATGTTTAGTTTGGTTCGTCAAATAGTTTAGATGTACAGTGATAATCAGTATCGCATTGATGTATCCAGATTGGAAAGATCCCATGTTCACTCCCAAGGCTGTATTGCTTGGCTAGTCATTGTGGTGCTTCAGTCCAGAGTTTTCTGTGTAAGACCAGTTTAATGCCCCATCTGTCAACTGCCCAGATCTTAAAGGCATCAAGTGGAATGGAGTGAAAGCAGGAGTATAATGTTGACATGTAGGATTAGCCATGATCATATTGAATGGTGAATTGTTGTTTTTAAATTTTCAGTGCTGTTCTTAAGTGTGCTTGTATGCAAATGCCAGTTGAAGAATGTATGGAGTTCACTTGTGATTGCCCTCAAGGTTGAATGATCCATTGATGCTACGTGCCTTGGCTTGATTTATTTGATACGTAACAGTGGCTGATAGGCTATTTCTTTAATTCATGTGCTCTCCACGTCAGCTAAACTCAGCTTATGCTAAATGCTGATAAAGGGCTAACACCGGATTGCAGGGCTGCAAAAGTTTTTAGGTTACAAAAGTATGGACTAGCAAAGCCATGGGAAGATTTGTAAACATGGTTGAGAATTTAAAAAAAGACTGGTCAGCCAGTGCAAGATGATGGCCGAGTGTGATTTGGGATGTGAGCAATAGAGTTTTGAATGAGCTTAAGTCTATACAATGTGGAAGCTTAAGTCCGGGTTCATTGACATGCTAAAGTTTAGTAGAGATAAGAAAGGCATGGGTAAGAGTTTCGGCTTTTGATGAGCAGAGGCAGTGATTAAGCCTCATGATTTACAGAGGTGGAAGTGTGTGGTTTTTATAATGCATATGTGGTTGGAAATTCATCTTTGGTCAAACATGATGTTAGGTTTACAAATGTTCTGATTCCGCTTTCCCACAGAGCCTGTGAGGGGCGTTTCTCAGGGAACAGCTGATTTAAGTACATTTCTGAGATGCAAGTAGTAGGAGCATTCCAGTGATGAGATGTCAATGTTAATTTCTAATTCCTAAAATCAAACAAGTTAAACTCTTCTAAATGCCTGTCAATCAATTATACAGCTCCATGTCAGAAGCACATAGCATTTCCATTTGGTTGGATGTTCAGTACAACTTGGTCTCGTAATGGTAGATGACTACACAATGAAGACCTGGAGAAGGAGGAAGTGTAATCTTTAATCTTTTGAGAAACTGTATATACAGTTGTGTAAAATAGTGACGAGTAGGAAAGTAATTCTTCCTGTCTGGTGTTTTAGCACTGTGAAACCTGGTACGTGTGTGCCATTTCCTACATAGGAACACCGGATGGGTGGACTGTGAATAGCCATGAGGTCATACTTTTGCGATTATAGCATTGGTTGCTTATATAACATCAGTTTTCTAACAACGTTTTATAAAAAAATGTACTTAGTCAGGAAACATACGCCGAGGAGTTGCTGGAGTCTTTTTCCTGGGAAAGAAATTTAAAAATCAGAAATGGCAACTGGGTTGGGCCACCGTTTCAGTCAACGGATTCAACTTTTATAGTGAACAAGTTTTTTTTTTCTTTACTAACACAACATTGAATTTACCTTGCGTGCATGTTTTGAACACTCCCTTTTGTTCCTTGTAAAGCTGTGGAGCAGGAAGTATCATGATTGTCTGGTGTTTGTGACTGACTTTTGAGGTTAGGATTTCTATTTTTTAATTCATTTACAGGATGTGGATGTCTCTGGCTAGCCTTGGAACCTAATTACCCCTAATTAGTCATTTAATTACCCAGATGGCAGTTGAGTGCCAACCACATTACTATGGATCTAGAATCATATGTAGTCCAGACCAGTTAAGAATGACAGATTTTACCTTAAGAGGCATTAGGAAACTAGATGGGCTTTTCAAACAATCGACCACATTTTCATGGTTGTTTGACTTAAGTTCAGATTTTTAAAAGTTAAATTCAAATTCCATCATCTACCATGGTAGGATTCAACCTCCAATCTTCAAAATATTTCCTGGGTCACTGTATTAGTAATCTACCGATCATACCACTAGGCCATTTTTATTTCATGAGTTATTCACTAGAAAGAACACATTCCTGGGACCAATGTTCTATATGAGGAACGTTTGAGGACTCTGGGTCTATACTCTGAGTTTAGAAGGATGAGGGTGGATCTAATTGAAACATACAGAATACTGGATGGCCTGGATAGAGTAGATGTTGGGAAGATGATTCCATTGGTAGGAGAGACTAGGACCTAAGGGCACAGCCTTCGAATAAAGAGAAGACCCTTTAGAACATAGATGAGGAGCAACTTGGTCATCCAGAGAGTGGTGAATCTATGGAATTCACTGTCACAGAAGGCTGTGGATGCCAGGTCATTGAGTATATTTAAGAGTGAAATACATAGATTAATTCTTCAGTATCAAGGGGATCAGGGATTATGGGGAGAAAGCAGGAGAATGGGGCTGAGAAACTTATCAGCCATGATTGAATGGTGGAACTGGTATGATGGGTTTAATGGCCTAATTTCTACTCCTATGTCTTACTGTCTTATTTCAAACACCCTGAAAATCCTTGAGCATTTTGGTTCCAAAGTCTTTGGTTTTTGGGGGAGTTGTAGCACGATTTCTATGTAGAGTATTCAGGCAGTTTGTGAGAAAATATGTAACAAGTTCATCCTGTTTGCAAGGCCAGGCCCATCCTTCGCAACACCGAGGACAGGTAGAACCTCAGTACGTAGTGACACTTGGTGTTTGCGTACCAGGGAGCTACGCACAGCTTGATGCAGCCACACACAAAGGTGGCCATCAGGGTGAGAGTGGCTTTGGGTGTGTTTTTTTCCCCCATTGCCCAGGTCTTTGTACATTGTGTCTCTTTGGAGCCGGTCCATCTTAGATCTCCACATGAAGTGGAAGATGGCCCGGATGACTGCGGCGGCACAGGTTCTGGGGATAAGCCAGACCTGTGCCACATATAACAATATTGAGAGTACCTCACACCTGATGACCAGGTTTTTCCGGGCAATGGAGAGTGACCGTTGCTCCTATCTGCCTAGTTTCTGTCTCATCTGCCTGGTCTGCTCCTCCCAAGACTTGGCGCACGCCCCAGCCCCTCCGAACCAAATACCCAGCACTTTCAGGTAGTCGGTCCTGACGGTGAAGGGGATCGAGGATTGGTCAGCCCAGTTCCCGAAGAGCATGGCCTCGCTCTTGCCTCGGTTGACCTTGGCCCCCGAGGCCCGTTCAAACTGGTCACATATGCACATGAGTCTGTGCACGGACAGTGGATCTGAGCAGCAAATGGCGACGTCATCCATGTACAGGGAGGCCTTAACTTGTAGGCCCCGCTGCCAGGAATAGTCACCCCTCTCAGGCTCGCATCCTTCCTGATGGACTCGGCAAATGGCTCTATGCAGCACACAAACAAGGCAGGAGAGAGAGGGCAGCCCTGCCTGACTCCAGATCTGACTGGGAAGTTATCTGATTCCCACCCATTGATGGAAACTGCACTGACAATGTTGGTGTAGAGCAGTCTGATCCAATTGCAGATTCCCGGGAGAGGCTGGACCAGCCGCTATCTCCGGACGAGCTGACCAAGGGCCTCTAGTCCTTTGAAAAGAATAAAACTCCTAGAAGCGACAGCTTACCGGTCGAGCTCTATTCCGCTCTGTGGGACTTGATTGGCCAGACCTGCTGGAGGTGTATGTCAGTATGCTTTGAGCAGGTACCATGAGTGAATCTATGAGGAAAGGAATCATCACCCTCATCTACAAGTGGAAGGGGGAGAGAGAGGAACTCAGAAATTGGAGACCAATCTCACTATTGAATGCGGATTACAAAATTTTGTCGAAGGTTATCACCAGCCAGGTCACGAACGCTCTCGGTCAGATCCACCGACGTCAAGCCGGTGTTCTTCTCTGACCACTGCCTCCTGCTGGCCGACTGTCACCTACAGGACGAACAGCGGGCGGGCAAGGGAACGTGGAAACTGAACACTAAGCTGTTGACCCCGGGAAACATCGAAGAGCTCAAGAGGGATTACGCAGGTTGGAGAACCGTGAAGCCCCTCTTTGAGTCTCCAGCGGACTGGTGGGAAACGGTAAAAGGGAACATCAAGAGGTTCTTTATCCTCAAAGGTGTCCAGGAGGTGAGAGAGAGGCGGGGAAAACTGTCCCAGCTCCAGGAAAGTATGCAGAACCTGCTCCTGCTGCAGACGATGGGGGTCGATGTCACGGAGGACCTCAAGGAGGTGAAGGGCCAGCAAGCCTCGCTCTTTGCCTCGGAGGCCTCCAGGATAATCTTCCGGTCCAGGGTCCGCTCGGTGGAGCAGGACGAGACGTGCTCACGTTTCTTCTTCCAGAAGGTGCACAAAGAGAGCTCCGTGCTCAGCAGCCTGAAGAAAGAAGATGGCTCGGTAACGTCATCTCAGTCTGACGTCATGAGGATCAGCAAATCCTTCTACGCCAGCCTGTATGACTCAAAGCCAACCGACAGCGCGGCCTCCCAGTCGTTCCTGTCCTCTATCACGGAGGTCCTAGATGACGGAACACGAGAGAGGCTGGACCAGCCGCTATCTCTGGATGAACTGACGAAGGCCCTCGAGTCCTTCAAAAAGAATAAAACTCCTGGAAGCAACGGCTTACCGGTCAAGGTTTATTCCGCTCTTTGGGACTTGATCGGCCAGGACCTGCTGGAGGTGTCTGTCAGTATGCTTCGGGCAGGTACCATGAGTGAATCCATGAGGAAAGACATCATCACCCTCGTCTACAAGCGGAAGGGGGAGAGGGAGGAAATTAGAAATTGGAGACCGATCTCACTGTTAAATGCAGACTACAAAATCTTGTCAAAGGTCATCGCCAACTGGGTCAGGTCTGCTTTGGGATCGGTGATCCACCCGGACCAAACCTGTGCTGTACCGGGCAGGAAGATCTCTGAGAGTCTCTCACTCCTCAGGGATATGATTGCCTACGTGCAGGACAGGGGGGTGGACACCTGCCTCATCAGCCTGGACCAGGAGAAAGCCTTTGACAGGATATCGCATACATATATGAGGGATGTCCTCTCCAAAATGGGCTTTAGGGAGGGAATCGGAAATTGGATCAGACTGCTCTACACCAACATTGTCAGTGCAGTCTCAATCAATGGGTGGGAATCAGATAGCTTCCCTGTAAGATCTGGAGTCAGGCAGGGATGCCCCCTCTCACCCGCCTTGTTTGTGTGTTGCATAGAGCCATTTGCCGAATCCATCAGGAAGGATGCGAGCCTGAGAGGGGTGACTATTCCTGGCAGCGGGGGCCTGCAGGTTAAGGCCTCCCTGTACATGGATGACGTCGCTGTTTTCTGCTCAGATCCGCTGTCCGTGCACAGACTCATGTGCATCTGTGACCAGTTCGAACGGGCCTCGGGGGCCAAGGTAAACCAAGGCAAGAGCGAGGCCATGCTCTTCGGGAACTGGGCCGACCAATCCTCTATCCCCTTCACCGTCAGGACTGACCACCTGAAGGTGCTGGGTATTTGGTTCGGGGGGGCTGGGGCGTGCGCCAAGACCTGGGAGGAGCGGATCAGGAAGATGAGACAGAAACTAGGCAGATGGGGGCAACGGTTGCTCTCCATTGCGGGAAAAAACCTGGTCATCAGGTGTGAGGTACTCTCAGTATTGCTATATGTGGCACAGGTCTGGCCTATCCCCAGGACCTGTGCCGCCGCAGTCACCCGGGCCATCTTCCAATTCATTTGGAGATCAAAGATGGACCGGGTCCGAAGAGACTCTATGTACAAAGACCGGTGCAATGGGGGAAAAAACACGCCCAATGCCACCCTCACCCTGATGGCCACCTTTGTGTGTGGCTGCATCAAGCTGTGCGTGGATCCCCGGTACGCAAACACCAAGTGTCACTACGTACTGAGGTTCTACCTGTCCCCAGTGTTGCGAAGGATGGGCCTGGCCTCGCTGGCGCGGAACGCTCCGAGTAGTTGGACTGTTCCGTATCACCTGTCCTTTGTGGAGAAATTTATGAGGAAAACACCTTAGACCACAAATCCATCAGGAAGTGGTCAGCACGTAGCGTCCTTGAGACCCTTCGGGAAAAGGAGAGGGCGGATCCTGTCGAGCGGTTCCCTGAGCAGACTGTCAAAGCCATTTGGCAGAATGCCTCATCGCCAGAACTTTCCAACAAGCACCAAGACGTGGCTTGGCTGGTGGTGAGAAGGGCTCTGCCTGTGAGATCCTTTATGCACGCCCGGACTCTCTGCCGCACCGCACGCTGCCCTCGAAGTGGCTGCGGGGGGGGCGAGACTGTCACACACCACCTTCTGGAATGTGCCTATGCAGAGGAAGTCTGGAGAGGAATGCAGTGGTACTTGTCGAGGTTCGTCCCGAGCAGCGCCGTGACGGGGGACTCCGTGCTCTACGGCCTGTTCCCCGGGACTCACACCGAGACGAACATTAACTGCGCCTGGAGGATCATCAACTCGGTGAAGGACGCTCTCTGGGCGGTCTGAAACCTGTTGATCTTCCAGCTGAAGGAGTTGACCCCGACTGAGTGTTGCAGACTGGCACATTCCAAGGTCCAAGACTACGTGTTGAGGGACGCGCTGAAGCTTGGGGCAGCTGCCGCCAAGGCGCGGTGGGGAAAGACCACCGTGTAAGATCGGCCTGCCTAAAGAAGAACAGGGGGCCCATACAGACTTTTTTTTTGGGCTCTGCTGATGCCTCAGCCAAATATATGTACAAGATTGAAAAATGCACAGGATTGTAAATGACAAGGATAAATTCGAATCTGTGTTTGTAAATGTGGACATATGTATGGCATGATCAAATGTACAGACCATCAAATCATTTTATGAATAAAGTATATTTTTGAAATAAAGAAAAAATCACCAGCCAGGTCAGGTCTGCTCTGGGGTCGGTGATTCACCCTGACCAAACCTGTGCTGTACCGGGCAGGAAGATCGCTGAGAGTCTTGCACTCCTCAGGGATACGATCGCCTACGTGCAGAACAGAGGGTTGGACACCTGCTTCATCAGCCTAGACCAGGAGAAAGCCTTTGACAGGATATCAAACACATACCTGAGAGATGTTCTCACCAGTGACTCAAAGCATTAGTCTGGGCCTCTGGATTACCAGCCCAGTGACATTACACTACAGTACTGCCTCAGTCTTTGTTACCTTTAGCTAAATACTTTTAATGTTGGTGTGACTGTGATCTTGAGCTACAGTTGACAATCTGGCTTGCAATAATTCACAATGCTGTAGTTTATGCATTTTAGTTGTGTACCACCATCTCTTAGTGTATTAGTATCTTGTCTGTACATAAAGTTACAGGGTACAGTATTAAATAAGTTTATGAAGGAATATTACATTTGGATCTGAAATGTATGGTTTCCAATAAACATGTCAAGCAAATGACTTCTCAAATTTCTGTCAACAACTTAGTCAAAAGATATCACCAATTCAAAGCTCTAATTCACGGAATTTTTAAGATAAACTTAATTGTTTTTGGTTTGATTTTGACTTTGATTGATGTTTGAACTAAGTGTATTAAGAAACCTGAATTTAAGCTGATGGGGCAACAACATGAACAATAGTTGCATGATTATTTGAGGTACTTGGGTCAGGAAGCCAAATTCAGCATGTGTAAAAACAGAGCTTCTATGTTATTGTCCCTTCTAAGCCTAAAATCTTGGAGTGGATCTACATTCTAAACTGGTTGTAAAATAACCAGTAATACTTCAAACTTTGTTGATTGAACATGGATTTTACATCTTTCTTTTGATTAAACAAGGGCATTATAAAGTAAAGCTTACCTTTTTAATTTAAAATGCACGCAGGTGGGCTGCCAGACTTTATTTAAATGGTTTAAAGATTAAAACAGCTGATTATCCTTTTGGGATAATAGTGAAAATATTAAAATTCTGTTCAGTGGTGCTTATACATGCTGAGCTGTACTCTCCCTGGAAAAAAGCATAGTTTGAAAAGGGAATTAGAATTGTCAGCTGACAGATCTCTGGCAGATACCCTCGTCACATCTGTACACATAATACAGTTATAGCTTTTATTATTACAGCTAATGCCACTTGTTTGCTTGTGTTGGCTTGTAACATTTAAAAGTAACACTTCTTTTTGAGCAGCCGTGTATTTGACTATATGGGAAAGTGCAGATTAAACACAAAGTGTATTTATTAAATTGATCATAGAACATAAGGATGTGAAAATGCAGCTCAGACTGCTCATGCATTGGCCAGGCACACTGAGATCAGTGATAAGAAATGACATATAAAGCTCAAAGTACATGTGACGTTGCTGTCTAATAAACATGTTTTGCCAACCCAATCTTGACACTGTAATCTACCTTCTGCTTACCCAATTTTCATATTTTCACCCCATTTCTGAGGCTTGATAACAGTTGTGATCCCCAGAGAGTGGACAACTAAGAAATGCTATTTAGAGTGCAAGGTTTTTAAATGCTGTGTGCATTATTAATGACATTTTGCAAATGGTGACATCATTGCGCTAGTCATTGGAGCATCATTCTCAAATGGGCAAGTGTAACACAGAGGGTACCTAACGAAGCATGTATGAGTTTGGAAGAATGAGAGGTGATCTGATTTGAAACATAAAAGGTTCTTAATGGGCATGATGGAGTAAATGCTGAATGTGTCCTCTCATGAGACGGTCGAAGGCCACAGGCCACGTTTCAGAATAAAGGGATGCCAGGACTGAGATGAGAAGGAATTTCTCTTTGGAACTCCTCACTTCAGAGAGGTGTAGGGACAGAGTGCTTATGTACACTCAAGACTGAGATAGATCCTTCATCAGTCAGGGAATCGAGGGATTTCGGATGTAAGGGATATTGAATCAGCCATGATCCTACTAAATGGTGGAGGAAGGCTGAATGGCCTATTGCTGTTCCTGTTTCTTTGGTCTTATTCTGGCATCATCTGTGCATGTACAGATGCAAATAGATGTCTTGTTGTGGTTGACTGATGTCCTGGATGATCTGCACTAGTATGGGCTCTGGGCAACCATTTTAGGCATTGAGACCACCAACTCAGTTTTAAATAAACAAAATCCCATCTTTTCACTGGGACGTTTGGAGCAAGAATAAGGCCTTAAATATTAGACCACATGATAACAATTTCAAGGGGCCTTACAACCTTTAGCGCTTGGTCAAAGCTCCAGAACAGCCATTGCTGTTTCTGAACTCCACACTCCAAGCTTTCCGCAGTGGGGTTGTGATTTACACTTTGGCAAGCCCTTACTTTCTGTTTTCATCTTGTTTGCTTTTGCTGTTTTGTGTACCATCTGGCCTGTTTTGGTTGTGACTGGCTAAATGCTCCAGAGAGCTTTGAAAGAAACCTGTTTCTGCTGGGGAAAGCACAAAGATATGGGGAGAGAGTTCGCTCTCCTTTTGGTGTAAGCATTATATGGCAACAGAAACCATCATCTTACCGAAAGAGCAATTATTAATTTTGGGAATCCAGCAGAAGCTATTAAAGCTTTATGAATGAGGCTAGTTATAGCTCCGAATTCAGCCTGCGTTCATCATCTCTGAATTCTATATGCCATATCCTCTGTGGCTTCAAATGTAGTCAGAATGTGTTGACAAATATAATTTGAAGATTTATGGCTGGATGTGGCCTGACCATTACCTGTAAGTTTAGGGTGCAAAAGGTTTGTGAACGCGTACCGAGTTTCAATATGTTAGCATATAGCAGGACTGATCTCTAGGGTTGAGGTGCATTTGAAAGGGAGGCTTTGTCATGCCTCTGTTCAGTGAGTAGTTAGGGGGGGTCAGGCAAACTTTATGCTGGATTCGTACATTGACTTTGCCACATGCAGGGCTCAGTGTAAGTAAGGCAGCAGCACGTAATGAACATAACCAGATTCAAATGTAAATAAAGCAACTTCAATCATTTAGCATGCCTGGATTCTCTCACTGAGCTGAAACTGTGATACATCAATTATGCTCATCGTTCTTGAGCATACATTGTAGCTATAAAACTGTGGCATCTTAAGGGTAGGCAAAAATAAACTTTAAAGTTTGTGGAAAATTGTTGCAAGAGTAGTTCATTTTTATTTTTAATTTAATCATCTGTTGCTTTAGAAAAACAGCAATTTTCCGATTTGTGTAACTTATGGGCATATGTTTAAGGCAAATTGTCCAGTGTCTGCAAATGGCAATTATGCTGTTTTTATTTTTATGCTAAATGAATACTAAAAGGCCGTCACATAACCCCACCACCTCCCACCCTCCCCAATCGAAGTACAGTATGCATACATCATAAAAGTGTTGGCTAGCCAGAGCATCTTCAGAGACCACACAGAACTCTGATGTAAGGGTAAATATTTCAATCCTTCTTCCTGTCTGCTCACCCACTTTATAGTATCCTAGATGGAGAGATTTACTTTTCCAAAAAATACAGTCCTGTTAAAATTGATACTTGTATTTTGCATTTCATTTTGGGAAAACATTCTTGCAGAACAGCTTGGGTATGCTGAATGCCAGCACTGAAATGACCACAATTTATTTCAATTTAATGTTTCTTGTCCAGTGATCCTTTTTCAGAACAATTCTGATAACTTTTGCCTTCTCTATAGGTGCTGCCAGACCTGCTGAGTTTTTTCCAGCAATATTTTTTTTGTTTTCCACATCTGCAGTTCTATTTTCTTTAATTTAAGTTCCTTTTTTAGCTAAAGCAAATTTTAGCCTTGTGCAAATTGGCAGTTGTTAAGCTTCTTGAAATCTGCTAATATTTTTAACGATCATTCAGTCATTAGGATTTTGCTAAGCTCCAATGTTAGCTTCAAACAGATGAGGCTAGATTGGCCATTTTAATTCTGTGTCTGTCGATTACCAGCTGATTTCCATAGCAGAAATGACACTCTCCTGACCTTTGACATCATTATATATACTTTTCTTTCCATATTCTTGCCTGCTGCTCAGTGATATGCCTTAAGTACATATCATTGTCACCCTATGGAAAATCCAGCTCAATCTTGTGCAGTTTCTCCTCTGTTCCTTTGTTATGTAACAAAAAAAACTCTGCTTTTCTGACAGGAGATTCCGATCAGGACTTCTTCAGAAATGTGGAGCTGTACTATCAGGTCCCTCTTAGCTTAGAACGGTCAGGGGGTTATGTCTCCTTTTTCACACCAGTCACCTGTAGTATTTTGAACTCCAATATTTGGCAGTGTAACCAGTCACTGATGTTTTGACAGCAAGGTCAAAAGTCATATAACATCAGGTTTTAGTCCAGGTTTATTTGAAATCACAAGCTTTCTGAACGCTGCCCTTCATCAGATGAAGTGAAGAGAGCACCCAGACGCAGACTTTATAATCCGAGATCAAAAGATGGTACAAATGGTGTGAGTGGAGTCTAGATTAGAGTGGTGCTGGAAAAGCACAGCAGGTCAGACAGCATCTGAGGGGCAGAAAAATCGACATTTTAGGCCACAGCCCTTCATCAGGAATGATGAAGGGCTTTTGCCAGAAACATCGATTTTCCTGCTCCTCGGATGCTGCCTGATCTGCTGTGCTTTTCCAGAACTACTCTAATCTAGACTCTGATCTCCAGCATCTGCAGTCCTCACTTTTGCCCGGTGTGAGTGGAGTGTTGACAAGCTGAATAATAGGTCTCTGCAGGTGATCAAGAGTGTCAGATGGTGTGAGTAAAATGTCAACAGCTGAATAACGAGTGAAGGTATGACCTATAATCTGATTGATGTGGAGAGATAATTACAAAAAATTAAAAATAAGGTGGTACTGGAGACAAATCAAATGACTGGGATAACATCTTAGGTATAAGAGTCTCATGTTGAGAGTCTAACCAAAGTAGCAAGTAATCCAAAGCTGTACAAACTAATTAAGGTGCAGCAATCCTACGTTATCAAGGTGATGGTGTCAAAACAAAACAGTAAGGAAGATTTGGTGGATCATGTGTAGCATGACATGAACTCAGGGCCTCAACTGTGATCTTAGCCTTTTCCTTGAACTTGACCATGCAGTTCAACACCTGGACCTTCACATCATATTTTCACAGCATGGTAGTTACGCAAGTTAAATGTGAGGGTATGGCTGCTAAGCTGGTAAGGATAGAGTGCAGGAGTACACAATGATGAAAGGGCCAGGTATGTGTTTACTGTAGTCAGGTTGGGGGAAAGGGGTATGATCCTGGGGGGTTGGGCGATCGGGTTCAGCAGCGGAGCAGGGGAGATTGTGCAAAGTGTTTGACGTAGAGAGTTAAGGCTGAAAGAGTTTTGATGGCGCTGGGGTTGGGCTAGGTACTTAGTTGTCTAACTTTTTCTGAGTAACTATTTGGGTAACTGTAGCAGTCTCTTCCCAATCTCTGATTGAAATTAATACTTTGGGTTTCAAATGTAGATGAACTGCCTCATAGATTCTTGAGTTTCTTGGGCAGTTCCTTCCAGAATCTATTACAATAAGGATTTCACAGGGCCCACGTGTGCAACTCTTAACAATACTTAAGAGACCACTATCTGACCATTCAAAAATTGAAACTGTTCCTTCATGATATTGGGATTGCGTCTGTAAATGCATTTTGGTTTGTGATTGATGATGCAGTGTTAGTAATTCATTTTTTCAATCTCTGGAATTGCCATTTCCTGACATAAGAGATCACTTATCTCAATGGCATTTGCACTCTTAAATCTAACACAAGTGGCATCTTACAGATTTTTTAAAAAATTGGATCTATGGGTTTGCTGCCATGATATGGCAATTGTATTTTTGACTGTTTGGGGCATCTTTTTTTTTCTTAAGAATCCAAAGTAAGATGTAGCCGCAGTAAGACCATTTTTCAACTTGCAAGAATATAAATACAGTGGAGCCTCCACTGTTTATTGTAAGGATAGGAGCCACACCTCCTCCTCTTGATGGTGGAAAGCTCCAGTACGTAAAACAAAAGTGTTCTGATCCTGGAGGCAAACGAATGTTGTGATATAAACTGAGATTGTATATATATTTTAGTATCATTTTAAGTTTGAATTGGTGACGCATTAATTTTTGTGCATCTGTATTTCTGTAGCCGTGGTGGTTTCTTTTTAAGACAGTGTTGGAGATACATTAGCAGCACTGATATGTTTGCTTTACATAGAACATAGAACATAGAAGAATACAGCGCAGTACAGGCCCCTTGGCCCTCGATCTTGGGATGTTTTCCAACCTAGCAAGGCACACTATTAGATTTCAAGGTCTGTTAGAAATTTGTGTACTTTGTTTCTGTTTAAGCTTCGGGAAATCACCGTTTGACTTCGAGGGGCAGATTTTTAATAAAAATTGTTCTGGGCAGTTCTGTGGAAGAGTTGTATAGACCAGTGCTCTAAATGGATAATGCAGTAAATCTATATTACCTTTTAGAGCAAGGTGTTAGTTACAAACCAGAAGTGTTAGGAGAAAACCTTGAAGAGGTTACTTGAAGCTGAGAACATTTTAAGCTTAGCAGTATGATAGCTGCTTCTTGGAGCTAACTGCATTTCCAGTCTTGGAATTGAAGCCATTGTTACCTTAAGCCTGATGAAGTTTGAGGAAAAGATCTGTTTGCTTTAGTGCTTTTGGATGTGGTGCAAGAGATTTTTTTGGTGTTGGAATTTGTAAAGGAGTGTTTTGGAATTAATAATAGGATTTTGTCTTTTTACTGTGTGTTTAAAACGATATGAATGTATTAGTTTGGTTTATTTTATCTTTTTTTTGGTTGTTAAATTTCTCTTCCATTGTTAAAACACATTTTGCAAAGTTACATGCTTGTGTTTCAGTGAAAGACCACCTCCTTAAAACCAAAATCAAACTAAATAGCTGTCAAGCCAGGTTTCAGTCTGAGATCTGACTTGTCCAGTAATATCAGCTAGGATCATAACACTTTGTAGATTACTGCATCAGGAAAAAAAGAAAATACAAACTAAAGGAAATGTGCAATGAAATAACTGAAATCATGTTCTGTACAATTTGGAGGTGTCTAATTGGAATGGCAACTAATAGTATAGTGGTGGGGATTCCTTTGTGATAATATTTTGAATTTTTTTGGTTTTTGTCTTCTCTTCGTGGTATGAATCTGGATCTGTCAAGCAGAAGCTCAGCATGCTTAACAGTATATTGGAAATTAATACAATGTGACTCTTAGGATCACTTAATTGATTGTAGTATCCCAATATTTAGCAAGCTTCTTATACTTTAGTGTGCCTGAGTCTGTTTGAATATCATCTTTAAATTTCTGCATTTGTTTCTTCTGTCATTTGTTGGTGTCCTACAGTGGAGCCATTTGCAGATTTGTTTTTTTTATCATATTTAGTGCTAGAATAGAAGCAACTTTGACTAATACAGGGAAAGGGTGTATATCGAGCTGAAAACTGTGTTGCTGGAAAAAGGCAGCAGGTCAGGCAGCATCCAAGGAGCAGGAGAATCGACGTTTCGGGCATAAGCCCTTCTTCAGGAATGAGGAAGGTGTGCCAAGCGGGCTGAGATAAAAGGTAGGGAGGAGGGACTTGGGGGAGGGGTGTTGGGGATGCAATAGGTGGAAGGAGGTTAAGGTGAGGGTGATGGGGCAGAGAGGTCGGGAAGAAGATTGCATTGTGCTGGGAGAAACAACATTTAAAAACCCAGAGCTTGGATTCCATTCAACTAAAGGAGATTTTTGTTTGATTATTCAACAATGCTTTAGAAAGTTTTTTTTTATTTTGCTTGTATGTTTCTTGAGGAGAAGCTGAACAGACTGGAGCTGTTTTCCCTGTAGCTTCGGAGGCTGAGGGGTAACCTTTATAGAGGTTTATAAAATAATGAGGGGCTTGGATAAGATAAATAGACCAAGTCTTTTTCCCTGGGGTGGGGCAGTCCAGAACTTGAGGTTTAAGGTGACGGGAAAGATATAAAAGAGACCTAAGGGGCAATGTTTTCACGCAGAGGGTGGTGCGTGTAAGGAATGAGCTGCCAGAAGTAGTGGTGAAGGCTGGTACAATTACAACATTTTAAAAGGCATCTGGATGGGTTTATTAATTGGAAGGGTTAACATAGTTATGGGCCAAGTACTGGCAAATGGGACTACATTAGTTTTGGATGTCTGATTGGCATGGACAGGTTGGACTGAAGGGTCTGATTCTGTGCTGTACATCTCTGACTAACTTGTAAAGAGATTTTTGTTATAAGTGGGCTGTGGTTATTAAGCACATATGGATGCCTCAGATGAGTGCAATTTAAATACATTACGAATAATTCTGTATTTCATGTGGCAGAAAAACATATTAAATATTTACTATAAGATGTGTTCGCAGATGTAGGCTTATTAGAATCTCAAAATCTGCATAATCATGAAACAATTTTTATGTTGTACTGAATCTAAATATCTCACTAAATAAGAATGTGCAGGATGATTTGGAAACATTATACATTGATCAAAGTTAATCATAATTGGTCAGGATTAATGCGATTATTTTCACACAACTTAGTTTATTGTGATTTTAGTTTTTTTCTCTATTATAGCTATTGTCCTGTCGGTAACTAACTGGTATTTGTACATTGCCACTACATTCTGGGCTGCAACCTGATTGGAGTGGCAAAAGTGGGGCTTTCTACAGCTGTTTTATTTCGACTTAGAACCTGTATATAATTTCCCAGAAGCAAGGCAACTTGTACCTCATTTGTTTTCTCTGCCTTTTTATTTGGAGAAGTGGCATTTTATACTACCATCTAATCTTAGCAAGATTGCAAACTGAAGAAGGGTGGGTGAGTTATCTCTTTATGCTTGCACACCTCTATGCTGTCCAGCTTGGTATACTTATTGCAAATGCTTAAGCTTACCTATGCTTAAGTGGTGCCAAAGCTTACCTATGTATTTATTAAGTTCTTTTCCATTCATATGATCTGTGTTTGCAGCAAATCCAGTTTGCGGATGAAAAGCAGGAGTTCAGCAGATTCCCCACCAAGACTGGTCGGAGGTCTCTATCACGTTCCATTTCTCAGTCTTCCACAGACAGCTACAGCTCAGGTAGTAATTGAGCCTCACCTTTTTTTATTTATCTTCATTAATTAATTTCTTGTTTTTTCTTCTTCCCCAATATTTCCTGTTATTCGTTTTCTCCACTGTGTGCATTTTGGCTTTTGTGTTTATAGTTGCATAACAATATTCAGAGTCTTTTATATAGCTTTATGTAACTCTTTTACATAGCTTATAATAAAAATTGAGTATGTAGTAAGTGCATTCTTTCAATAGGGATTGGCTTTATGCTCATCTGAAATAAGCACGTTTCCAGATGAAGATAAGTTGGGTTTGTTTCCACTGGAGTTTAGAACTTTAGTGACCTGATTTGAAGTTTTATAAGATCCTGAATGGTCTTGATAAGTGGGATGTGTGGGTGAGCCCAGAAATTGTCACCTTTCAGTGATGAGATGAGATGAGATGAGATATTTTCTGAGGGTTGTGAAACTTTGGAATGCTGTGCCTCAATGGTGAAAGCAGCGTCATGGAATGCTTTTAAGACAGGTGGATTCTTGTTTGACCAAGGAATCGACCCTTATTGGAGTGGGTGAGAATGTTGAATTTGGAACACAAGCCGGTCAGCCATGATCTTATTTAATTGTGGAACATATTTGAGGAGCTGAATGATCTAATTCTGTTCCTTTGTTTTACATCTGTTCGTGAGTTTGAGCATTTCTAGGATCAAAAACCTAGGGTGGATATCCTGGTTCCCACAGCTGTTGTCCTGATCATTTCGCGAGTGCAATCATCTATCTCTGTCTTCTACTGTCCCTTTTGTTTCAGGTATCCGAGCTACACTTGGCAGCTCCCTGATGGGATGGTCAAAGTGAAAACCAAACTGTGAAGCTCAATCTAATTATGGAATGCACTACATGTTAGCAGGATTTATTTTCAAACATTTCTGTCACGAGAAAAGAGAGGTCTGGATGAAAACATTTCACGTATTGCCCTTGCTTCTGTCCCTGAGTCTGTTGCACCTCTCCAAAAGAGAGGATTAGAATGACAAAATATTTAATGAATTAGTGGAATGATTAGTTTTGCAGGTGTTTATGGATATATTCTTTCTGCATCGTTTCACAGTCCCACAAAATGGCAGAGAATTATCCTGACCAAACACTTTGCACAGTTTGGGCTGGTCAAGATGTTAGTAAAGGCACTATTTTGAGCATAATACATGTAAATTCTCTAATGCACAATATTTTTCTGCAAAATTTGTGGCATGTGCATCAGTCAACAATGGTCCCTTCATATCTTGTTTCGACTGCGTTTTGTATTCCTTTACTGTTGGGCCATTTACATTTTTTGTTTATTATATGTATCTCTCTGACATTGCCTTTCTCCCTTTTAGCTGCATCGTATACGGACAGTTCTGATGATGAGACCTCCCCAAGAGACAAGCAGCAAACTAATTCAAAGAACAGTAGTGACTTCTGTGTGAAGAACATCAAGCAGGCAGAGTTTGGTCGCAGAGAGATTGAAATTGCTGAGCAAGGTACGTTAGGGCAGAGATTATACTGGGTGCAGCAGTAGCTTATCCTT
Organism: Chiloscyllium punctatum; assembly: GCF_047496795.1. Lineage (NCBI taxonomy): Eukaryota > Metazoa > Chordata > Chondrichthyes > Orectolobiformes > Hemiscylliidae > Chiloscyllium > Chiloscyllium punctatum. Next base: position 52,514,000 of record NC_092783.1, read on the forward strand.
TTAGAAATGTTATCTTGAAATGTAAACTGAATTGGTTTTAGAGGTTACTTGAAGTTCTTTGGCAGTAAGTAGTCAGGCAAAATACACTATAACATAAATATCTTTACTGATTTCTTTCACATACTTGACTTTTCTTGGTCCTTCAACAAATGTCTCACATTTTGTGAGATATAGGGTACTATTGCTATTATATTCTAATGGCCAATGGGCTGAACTTGATTGGTAAATTCCCTTTAGTTTTGCACTTCACCCAATATCTTGATGCTTGCAGTACATGCAGAACCAATGTGCTTATTGGATCATGGTTTCTGCCTTGTTACTAATCTGTATAGATTTGAGAGGTGTTGCTCAGTCACAAATGAAATGGAGAATTTTCCCTCCTGGTCTCCCTCCTATTGGAAGGATGTCGTGAAACATGAAAGGATTCAGAAAAGATTTGCAAGGATGTTGCCAGGAATGGAGGGTTTGACCAAAATGAGAGGTTCAGTAGGCTGGAGCATTGGAGGCTGAGGGATGATCCTTAGTTTATAAAATCACGAGGGGTATGGATAGGGTAAATAGACAGGGTCTTTTCCCTAGGTTGGGGGAAGTCCAGAACTAGAGGGAAAAGATATAAAAGGGATCTCGGGGGCAACTTTTTCACGCAGAGGGTGGTGCATGTATTGAATGAGCTGCCAGAGGAAGTGGTGGAGGCTGGTACAATTACAACATTTAAAAGGAAGAGTTTAGATGGTTATGGGCCAAGTGCTGGCAAATGGAACTAGATTACTTTTAGGATATTTAATCAGCATGGACGAGTTGGACTGAAGGATCTATTTGTGTGCTGCACATCTCCTTGATTCTAGGTGATGTGCTGAGAAAGGTAGCTGGATCGGACCCTATAAAATTTCCATCCCACGTGACAGCATCTTCACTTTGTCTATTTGGGCTGGTAACACCAATGTTTACACTAATAATGACAGTCGTTGCTATTGACTTCTCTGGAGTGTCATAAATTGCAAACTTTCCTTTGAAATCAGTGGCACTGTCATAGTGAGAAGGAATACACAGTGGTGTTAATTAGTGAAGATCTCATATTTGAGTGCGAGGAATTCTGGATGTTTTCAAATAAACCTGTTTGGAAAATTTGTTAGACGCCTTTGGAGCTGGTGGGACTTGTGGCTATACAGTCTCCAAAGTTGTGCCTAGTACCACCATTAGTGCTAATTAATTTCATGATTTGGAGATACCGGTGTTGGACTGGGGTGCACAAAGTTTAAAAATCACACAACACCAGGTTATAGTCCACCTGATGAAGGAGCAGCGCTCCAAAAGCTAGTGTGCTTCCAATTAAACCTGTTGGATTATAACCTGGTGTTGTGATTTTAAATTAATTTCAGACTGAGAAGAAATTATGCTTAATTTACACTGCCCTGTTTAGTCTGTTTCTGTGCTAGAATTAATTGTTTAGATTACATTAGATTAGACTCCCTACAGAATGGAAACAGGCCCTTTGGCCCAACAAGTCCACACCAATCCTCTGGAGAGGAACACCCAGACCCAATCCCCTAACCTATATTTACCCCTGACTAAGGCACCTAACACTATGGGCAATTTAGCATGGCCAATTCACCTGACCTGCACATCTTTGGATTCTGGGTGGAAACTGGAGCACCAGGAGGAAACCCTCGCAGACACTGGGAGAGCATGTAAACTCCACACAGACAGTCACCTGAGGTGGGAATTGAACCCAGGTCCCTGGGGTTGTGAGGCAGCAGTGCTAACCACTGAGTCACTATGTGTGAAGAATTATGTGAACTCACTAAAGCATTAATGCTTAAAAAGGCACATTACATCTTGGGCATAGCTTTTTTTCATTGTTGTTATTTTGAATAGTTGGTTTAGCTGTGCTGGCCTCTGTTAAGAAACCCCAGACCATGGACATATTCCAAAAAAAATGCTTAAGCTAGACCTGGGAAAGAGGGTGGATGTGTTTTCATCAAAGTTGGTGTAAGTCTGTGCTTAACATGGTGGTTACATGATTGACAGCTGACCTGTGGAATATTTTTGACATCATACTTCATAAATAATTCCATCTAGAGACGTAGAGATGTCCAGCACGGAAGCTGTACATCTGCCTACGCTGACCAGATATCCTAACCTAATCTAGTCCCATTTGCCAGCATTGGCCCTTCCTATTCAAGTACCCATCCAGATGCCTTTTAAATGTTGTAGTTGTCCCAGCCACCACCACCACTTCCTCTGGCAGCTCATTCCATACACTTACCACCCTCTGTGAAAATGTTGCCCCTTTGGTCCCTTTTAAACTTTCCCCCTCTCACTCTAAACCTATTCCATCTAGTTCTGGACTTCCCCACCCCATGGAAGAGACTTTGTCTATTTATCCTATCCATGCCCCTCATGAGGACTGACCTCTACAAGGTCAGCCCTCAGCCTCTGATGCTTCAGCAAAAACAGCCCCAGCCTGTTCAGTCTCTCCTTATAGTTCAAGCCCTCCAACCCTGGCAACATCCTTGTAAATCTTTTCTGAACCCTTTCCAGTTTCACAACATCCTCCCAATAGGAGGGAGTCTGGAAATGCCCACAATATTCCAAAAGTGGCCTAACCAATGTCTTGTACAGCTGCAACATTGACCTCCCAACTCAATGCTCTGAACAATAAAGCAAAACATACCAAACGCCGCCTTCACTATCCTATCTACTTGCAACTCCACTTTCAAGGAGCTATGAACCTGCACTCCAGGGTCTCTTTTTGTTTAGAAACACTCCCTAGGACCTTGCCATTAAGTGTATAAGTCCTGCTCTGATTTGCTTTTCCAAAATGCAGCTATCTAAATTAAATTGCTGCTCCTCAGCCCATTGGCTCGTCTGATCAAGATCCCTGAGATAATTTAGGAAAGTGAAAGTAATTAAAAATTAACTTGGGAATGACCTCATGGATACTTACTCTAAGAATTTTTTTGTTAAGTGAAACTGCAGAGTCTGGGACTCTTTGCCTTTTTTATTCCAAACAGTATTTCACATCAAACACATCAGTACACATGCTGGTCACTGTTTGACTTCAAAAGGCTTATTTATTTCATGCTTCAAGATACTGTTCATTTCTCACAGGCTCTCACCATTGCATTGAGTTTTGGTGTTAGAATTTTAAACTTTTCTTCATTTTACTAAGATTATGTACCGGATTAAATTCCTGTAAATTGCTTTCAGTAGTTTACCCTTTGAGTTAAATATCATGTGGTTGATCCTCATTGTTGTGTATATATAATCTCGACTGATACATTAGTGCAATGCCGATTGAAATACTGTATTTTCAGCGATACTGTTATTTTAGCCTAAGGGTATAAACTGATGCATTGCTTAATACCTGCTTGTTTTAGCATGCAGAATCTTGATTGTTATGGCACTGAAAGAGGCTCTTTTGGCTGTATTGCCTCCTGTTAATCTCCTGTCTTTTCCTCCTATCTTTGCACAGCATTTCCATCCAAATGATGATCCAACACCTTGAATGCTGCAATTGAACCTGTGTCCATGCAGTGCATTCCATATCGTAACAACTTGCTTCTCTATATCTGCTGTATCCAGCAGATTTGAAAACTACCATATCTCCCGTCAGTCTCCAAAGAGATTTGTCCCAACTTTAATTTGTCCTCATAACTGAAGATTCTTATTCCTGGCGCGATGCTTGAGTGATTTTGATTTTATTGCTGATCCCCAAAATTAAACCAGGTGTGCTGATACCAGGGAACCATACAGATGCAATTTTCATGCATCCTCTAACATATCCTTGCCCAATGTAAATACATTGGCTAATATCTCGCTGCAATGCCTCTGTGCACACAAGTGCCATAATACTGCTGCAGAGGTGCAGAGGAAAGGGAAGGATGGGCTGGTAGGGAAGGATGAATGAAACTTATTTTCCATTTCCCCCTCAATGCCAGCATCTGATTGACCTTCTGTGGAGTCAAACTGTTCAGTTTCCTGCGGAGTTTTGTGCAATTCATTGTAAATACTAATAACTGAGACACGAAGGTAGGACAAGTGAAGCAGCATTTGCTTTACTAGCGTTAGGTTTCTGGTCTGCTGTTCACACTTCAACAATGTGCAAAATAAACCACTCAACTGCAGGACCATTGTGACTGAAACCAAAGAAGTAAACCCTAAAGTTATGGGTATTGCAATAGTTGATGACTGTAATAAAATGCAGTAATATAGAATAATCAGGCATTCTGGGGCTTGTTGGATGAAGTTCCAATTTTTCTACCTCCCGACACTCTTCTTCAGGTCAGCTGATTGTCTGCAGTTTTTGTTGTTCTAGGTTTTTGGCTAAAAAGTTTCTAGAATACATTTTGTAATAATGATATTATGCACTGATGCATTGGGCCATGATGTCTTTTTCTATCTGGTTTAACTAAACTGTGTAATTAGCAAATTATCTTCTTTCAACTAGTTCCACAGGTTATTTGATAATTGCTAATTATTTCTTCTAGAAATGTCAGCTCTTGTGGCACTTCGAAAACGAGCACAGGGCGAAAAACCACTAGCTGGAGCCAAAATTGTGGGCTGCACCCACATCACTGCTCAAACTGCAGTAAGTAACTGGTACAGTAACTTGGGTAGCTGTCGGTGGATTAAACTGGTCAGACATCACAAACTTATTTCTGAGCTTCCCAAATTGTCTGGTGCAGAAAGCCGTTGCTGAGGAAAAGAGAAACTGTACAGACTCAGGGATAGTCAGAGTGAAATGGACTAGCTGTACAAGTGCCATAGTTAAGATAATGAAGAGTTAGAGTATTATTTTGGAACTTGTTCTAAAATTGAGGTCAATGGGCTTTTGGTTTTCACTTCTCTGAAAGTTGTTTTTTTTAGGATCCAAAATTTTAGGAAGTGCCTCAAAACAGCACTTCTATCAAATTATGACTTGAGATAAATGACAAGACAAGCTACTTGTTGAGACAATTGCTGAAGTATTTTACGAATTTGATCTTTTATGACATGGAGAAATAGGGTGCTGAAGCAGGTTCAATTCAGAAGACCAATACAGCAAAAGTATTTTCTATCAGCGTGAAAGCAGCTAATGTAATTGGAAAAAAAAAGCCCTGTTTTTTCTCTTAGAGTTCAGTAATTTTTAAGTCCGAAAGATGTCCTTTAAAAACGGAAAGAACTGCTGTAAATCAGAAACAAAACCAGAAATTGTTGGAAAAGCTCAGCAGGTCTGGCAGCATCTGTACAGAGAAATCAGACTTAACATTTTGCATTGAGTGACCCTTCCTCAGAACTCATATCTCAGTTTTGTGGTTATTTTCTGTCAGGAGATCAGTTTTTAGTGAGATATTTACACCCAAGTTATGAGAAGCTCAGTTGCAAGGGCAGAAAGATTTAGACAAAATTTTAAAAAATGGGCTCAAAGCAGCTTTACACAAATGAAATAAATGGGTTTTAAAACATAAGGAGTGGATCTTATAGCTACATTGAAAAGTTGCTATCTTCGGTTATGTGGCACATATGGGAATTGTATTTTTTTAAGAGGTGTCTAATAAATATTTTCACTGCAGTAGCCTGCACAGAAGTGGTCAGTCTAACTCTCCAGTTATTTTGAAATTTAAACAGCAATTCAGGTGTTTTATCTGTTGGCTTTAGAGGGATGCTCTAGCTCTGGATGCTGGGCTCTTGCCTAGTCATCATTAACTCATAATTAAACAAACTGGATTCAGTCAATCATCCCACCATAAATCCAGAATAAAAGCAGTTCATGTGGCTCCATTGATGTACTAATTATCCAAAAAAAGAGCAACAAATGGCATTCAGAACAGAGAGCAAAGGCTCACACCAGTTTTATATGCACCTTTATAAGTGCTGTTTTATTGTTCATTATGTATAATGAAAGGGTTCCTAATAAAACGTGTTTATTTTGTATTCATTTAATGATTCGGTCCTTCCACTAAACTAGTGCCATACTCTTAATGCCCTATCAATGTTCTTTGTTGGCAGAATTGGTTATTGGATTTAGCTAAAGTATTATATCCACATTGTGAGTCTCATTATAATATATCTAGTTTTAATTGTGTTTCTAAAATAAAAGTTTCCATTTATATAGCTTTTTTCGTGACTTCAAGATGTACCCTTCTTGATATGCTTGCTGCAGGTTCTCATAGAGACCCTGGGAGCTCTTGGAGCACAGTGTCGCTGGGCAGCCTGTAATATTTACTCCACACAGAATGAGGTTGCAGCTGCACTTGCTGAAGCTGGTATGTTCGTATTTTACTTGGACTAAATTCATGCTTCTATGTTCCTACTTCCTTGCTGTGCTTTTCCAGTGCCACTCTTTTGATGTTGACCTCCAGTATCTGTAGTCCTCACTTTCTCCTATCTGGCCAACTGAGCTAATCAGCTCTCACTGCTGGAATTATGATACTATGCAGGTTTCCAGATCAAATAGCAAATTGCTGTTATCAGAGTGCAAAACAGTGTACTGTAGAAATGGGAGATGTTGATAGTTAATCACACAAAACAGTGTTAAATAAAGCTTTTGTGTTTGCAATTCGGTGATAACTGCCTGCTTACCAAGCTCTGCTTGATCAGTATATCAAGAAATAAACATTTTTTTAAAAAAAAGGTGAAGTTTAGGATTATGGTATTTCAAGTTCTGTGTCAAAATGTGAAACCTTGCAGTCGCACAGAACATATTTGGATTTGTTGCAATATTTGCTTTTCCGTGGTCTATTTAATTTAATTTTAGCTCAGGGGCAATCATGTAGAGTGTTGTCCTGCCTGTTCCACTGATGATCTTGAACCAGGTAGTGACCTATAGATCATAAGTAAAAGGTTTACATGGCTATGTATATTTAAAAATACTTTGCAGCTGTTTGTGTAAAAAACCAGACTTGAGTAATGTGAAAAATAACAAATCTGTAGTTTAGTCCCTGAAAGTACTTTTCATCTGCCTGTTCCCTCCTTCCTACTCCCACTCCTATCTGTCCATTTTAAAATGAGCTGCAGCGAGCCTACATAATGTGGCAATTAAATAATCTACTGTGCTAATTTTATCAGCAATCTGTCAAAATAAAACTTTCTGATCTTTTGTAAGGTTGAGCTTGCCCAAAATACTGTATGCATTTCTAAACTTTGGTAAAGAGATTTTGCTAATCAGTTTTTTGCTCACTGACCTCAAATAACTACTTGTTCTGTACTGCTTTGATTTTCTAATTCCCCGTCTTATTTAAAATTCCTCTGTGCCTTCACCCCTCCCTATTTTTGCAATCTCCCCTAAGTCTACAACAATAAGTAATCCGTATTCCTCCAATTTCTCCCCCACTCAGTCCCATTTGCCGATGCCCTGTTTGCATTCCACCAGGGCCACAGCTCCTAACCACATTACAGCCTTACATTCCTGAAGAAGGGCTCATGTCCGAAATGTCGATTCTCCTGCTCCTTGGATGCTGCCTGATCTGCTGCGCTTTTCCAGCAACACATTTTCAGCTCTGATCTCCAGCATCTGCAGTCCTCACTTTCTCCACATTACAGCCTTAGACAAAACAAAATGACAAAAGAGATGAATTCCATAGATGAGATGAGAGTGACTGCTCTTGACATCAAGGCTGCATTTAACCAAGTCTGACATTGAAGAGTCCTAGCAAAACTAGAGTCAGTGGGAGCTGAGCAAACGCCCTCTGCTGGTTGGAGAAATACATGGCACAAAGGAAGATGGGTATGGTAATTAGAGGTCAGTCATCCCAGTTCCAAGAATCTCTGGAGGCATTCCTCAGGGTGATGTCCTCGGCCCGAACAGCTTCAGCTCTTTCATTAATATGAGCACAAGAGGGGACGTTTGCTCTATATTCAGCAACTACTCAGATACTGAAGCAGTCCATATCCAAATGCAGCAAGACCCAGACCATATCCAGGCTTGAACTGAAAAGTGGCAAATAATATTTCAAGCTGCACAAATGCCTGACAGAGACCGTCTCTAACAAGAGACAATCTGACTATTGTTCCTTGATATTCAATGGTATTGCCATCACTGAATCCCCCGACTATCAACATCCTGGGGGTTACCATTGACTGGCTATAAACTTTGAATTCAGACCTGTATAAATAGCGCCTACAAGAGTAGGTCAGAGGTTAGGAATTCTGCACTGTCTCACTTCCTGACTGTTCACGATCCACAAGTTGGAACTATGAGATACTCCCAATTATCTGTATGAGTGCAACTCCAAAAATGCTTGAGGCTTGATAAAATCCAAGACAAAGCAGTCCTTTGATGGATACCACATCCACAAATATCCGGTCTCTCCTCCACCAATGTTTGTTAGCAACAGTGTGTTTCATTTTCAAGATGCACTCCAGAAATTCACCAAGGCTGCTTAAGCAGCACCTTCCAAGCCCACGACCACTTCCATCTCAAAGGACTAGGGCTGCAGGTACATGGGAATGCCACAACATGAAAATTCTCCTGCAAGCACTCACCATCCTGACTTGGAAATCTATTCCCATTTCTCCAATATCACTAGCTCAAAAGCATAGTTGTCCCTCCCTTAGTGTTGTTGGTCTACCTATGGCAAATGGACTGCAGCAACTCTAGAATGCAACTCACCACCTCCTTCTCAAGGGCAAATAGAAAGGGTAGTAACTGCTGGCCCAACTGATGATGCCCACATCTCCTAAATGAATTTGAAGAAAACTAATCTATCCTAATATTTCTTTGAGTGGGTTGGTGTAAAATTTTGTTTGATAATACCCTCTGTGAACTGCATGAGGGCATTTCACTATTAAAGGTGCTTTGGAAATCTACATTATGAATGAATTGGAATTGAATTAACATGTACAGTTAAACTTTTTAAAAAAAAACTGTTCCTGCCCATACTAATTTAGCTCCCTAATGCTTCCTGATTCTTTAACATTTCCAATACCATTCTCTTCTTTTGCAGCGCTCTCTCTGCCATATTTGGGTTACAGTGAAATGCCTCAGTGTGGAGAAGGCAAAAGTAGTTGTGGCTGTCAGTTGTAGAATTCTGTGACATCGTTGTGCTGTCTGAATGCTTAACAATGACTTCTATTCATTTCAATGAAAATATTTTTTTCTAACTGTCGTTGCTGTGTGGCTTGCGTGAGCATTCCCCAGTAAGGGTGCCCAACTAACTGACATAACAGTTGATGTATATCTCAACTACTGAAATGTGGACTTGGAAACAGTCCAATCCCAAGGCTTGACTTCAGTAGTGGAGTTCTAACCATACCAATGGTGTCCACTTTAAATACAATGCTGAAACTTGTGTGTGAGTGCTCTGTCAGGTCACAGACTGGTTGCAGTAGCACCACTGAAGCAAAATCTGCAGGACCTGTAGGGACAAACTGTAGGGCCCCTAATGTAGTGTAAATATAGTTATCTTGTCTGAAATGAGCTTCGGAGTGTTTGTCTCCATTTACGCATTTAACATAAAAGCGTCTTTAAAAAGTTGATGACCCCATTCACCCGTAGCATATTCCACTCTTTTTTTTTAAAGAAGTTGACATAAGGCTAACTAGAAAGTAGTCAAGAAATGACAAGCAAGAATAATGAAAAGATATATATATTTTAAATTGAATCTGTTGAGGAAGTAATGTCCTCTGAGCTTTTTGGCAACTAACACTGGTTTGGTAGCCAACTGCAGTGGCTGAGAACCAAATGTACTTATTATTTTCCATATGTGATAGTTGTTAAAATTCCTAAGATTGAGCGGAGGATCTACTTTCTTTCAGAAAAGAGATCCCGATCGCTTCAGTATTTGATGAGGCAGGCAAATTTATCTTTAGTTGTCACGAGATGTACAGATACCAGAGGTTCGCACACCCTCTGAGGTCAGTGCTTGGGTGGGGAGGGATCCATTGTCTTAGCCCAGCAACAAACTGCAGCTTTACGCAATAGCCCTGATCTGGGATCCAGATTCTGCTGCTCTTCTTTTGAAGGGCAAAAAAAAAAGCCACTCCATTTCATTTTGATACTGGAACAAGGAATAGTGAAATTATGGGAGTGTACGTGAGAGAAAATACTTTGTGTAAGCAAATTATTGGTAAAAAAATATGGGCAGGGTTATGCATGTAGCTGCACTAAAATTATGAACACATCTTTTGAACAGATGCAAGGTTTGTCTCGGCATAATTCTTTATTTTAAATGGGCAGCTAGTTCTGTGATTTTAGTAGATGATATATTGCCTTATAAGTCAATGTGAATCGGTTAGATCTGTTGGACTGAAATTCCTTTCATGAAGATGATAGATTTCTCATTCCTCTTCTCTGTTAAAGGCACTTAATGAACCTACTTCAATATTTGACTTTCGAGCATGCTAACCTGAGATATGATTTTACTAATGGGCCTTTAAGGCGATATAAACAGCGATTTTCTGTTTTCATTAAAACAAAAATTTTCCCCCAAGGACTCCCCAGACTGCTCATCAATTGTTGTTAGAGCTAATCTATTCTTCATTTGCATGCTGTTTTTTAAAATTAAACTTTTTGAAATTGTGTACAATATTTTGTTCTACTTTTGTTACGAGCCTAATGTTATTACAAGCAAGTCTTCATTTATTTAAAATACCTTGTCTGTGTATAAAGTCGTGGTCAACTCTTATGACCATAACACATTAAACAATCAAAGCGTGCATTTGCCTGTAGGTTTAAGCCCAATTAAGCATTTGAGGTTGATAGAGTATAATACTTTTGCAATGCTGCATTACAATGATGCTGTACTTCAGAAGAGACATGAATGTATGGCCCTGTTGATTTAAAATGACTGTTAAAGGTTTAAGGAAGAAAAGAAGAGTCAGTATTCTTCAATACCAAGATCAAATACACTGACCACTTTTTTTGTCCAATCAAATGAGTTCCTAAAGTGCAGTTGATTTCTAATTTGACTATTTCATTTGCAGTATATCCACTATATTTTTTTAAAAAAGAATAGTGATGTATTTTGGAACAAAGTGGTAGAGAAATGCAGTGCATTGACAGAATCTATGGAGAGGGCAATAGAGTTAACATTTCAAATCAAATTTGACTCTTTGGAGTTGTGTTGCATTAGTGCTCTCTTTGTCAATTTGATAAAAAAATTCTCTGCTGTGACCAGCTAGATATGGTTAACAGGCATGCTTGGCGTTTATAAAATGTCATCTAATGAATGTTGAGTAGAACAGTGAATTTAATTATGTTGGTCTTTACAAGCTTAGTAAAATGCTCTCACCCATGTAATATCATCAGCTGATCCTTTTTAGGTTCTCACACTGAACATTGGGGAGCCTAATTCATTTATTACCCTTCCTGCTGTGAAGCTTTTTGCATCACATATTTTGGAAGTAGTGACCTGATAATCATGGAAAATCTATGTACGGTCACTCAGTCAACTGTGTATCTGTCTATGTACGGTCATGAAATCAAACTGTGTCCAGTTTTGAATTCTTTTAAGCTTGTTACTGTTAAGTTTCAAATATCCAAGCATTTATCCATAATTATTAATTTTCTTTCACTCCCTACCCTCCTACCCACTGCCTCAGGATTTGCGGTGTTTGCTTGGAAAGGGGAGTCCGAAGATGATTTCTGGTGGTGCATCGATTGTTGTGTTAACATGAACGGCTGGCAACCAAATATGGTGAATGTGCTATTTTTCTAATTGACTACAGGAAGTTCTGATCGGAGTTTCTTCCACGAAAGAGTTCCATGCTCTGAGACTTTTTCCTAAATTTCCACTCTTTCTCATTAACAATTTGAAGTTGATTCTTTATTACTAACTTCTCAGTCAGAGGCAATAGTATTTCACTACTCACTATACCAAACTTTTTCAGATTTTTAAAGCCTCACTTAAATCTTCTCTCAGATTCCTTTGTTCTGTGGAATAGTCCTAATAGTTCAGACCTCCTTTTGGCAGCTATAATTTCTGATCCTTGATATGCTGGCTTTATAGACCATTTTACAAAATGAACTATGAAAAACTGTACACCCTATTCTGAGCTGTAACCCATGTTTTTTTTTACAAATTTATCATTACTTGTAGTTGCTTAGACACTTCTTGAGTATTACTTCGGAAGGAGGCATACTATCAAAGATTACTGTCAAAGAGTTTAATCTTGCATTCATCAGGAAAGAGTCTAGAATGCCAGTTTTCAAAGGAAACAAGGATTTACACAGCATGAGAAACTGTGCAATGTAAATTGCTGAACCCTTTCAAGGATTGATGAAGGCATAGCAGTGGACGTGATCTATATGGACTTCAGTAAGGCATTCAACAAGGTTTCTCAAGACTGGTTAACAAGGTTAGATCTCATGGAATACAGGGAGAAGCAGCCATTTGGGTACAGAACTGGCTTGAACGTAGAAGTCAGAGGGTAGTGTCGGAGTGTTGTTTTTCAGACTGGATGCCTGTTCCCAGTGGAGCGCCACAAGGATCGGTACTAGATCCACTGCTTTTCATCATTTACATAAGTGATGTGAACATGGGTGGTATAGTTAGTAAGTTTGCAGATGACACCAAAATTGGAGGTGTAGTAGACAGCGAAAAAGGTTACCTCAGATTACAACAGGATCTTGAACAGATGGGCCAATGGGCTCAGGAATGCCAGATGGAGTTTAATTTAGACAAATGTGAAATGCTGCATTTTGGAAAGACAAATCGGAGTAGAACTTATATATTTAATCGTAAGATCCTGGGGAGTGTTTTTGAACAAAGAAACCTTTTGGGTGCACATTTATAGTTCCTTGAAAGTAGAGTTGCAGCTAGATAGGGTATTGAAGGCTATGTTTGGTATGCTTTCCTTATTTGGACAGAGCATCGAGTATATGAGTTGGGAGGTCATATTGCGGCTGTAGAAGACATTGGTAAGGCCACTTTTGGAATATTGTGTGCAGGTCTGGTCTCCCTCCTATCGAAAGAATGTTGTGAAACTTGAAAGGGTTCAGAAAAGATTTACAAGGATGTTGCCACAGTGTTTGAGCTACAGTGAGAGGCTGAATAGGTTGGGGCTGATTTCCCTGGAGCTTTGGAGGCTGAGGGGTGTCCTTATTGAGGTTTATAAGATCATGAGGGGCATGGATAGGGTAAATAGATAAGGTCTTTTCCCTGAGGTGGGGCAAGCCCAGTAGTAGAGGGCATAGGTTTTTAGGGTGAGAGGGGAAAGATATAAGGGGAAAGATATAAAAGGAACCTAAGGGGCAACGTTTTCAGAGGGTGGTGCATGTGTGGAATGAACTACCTGAGGAAGTGTTGGAGGTTGGTATAATTGCAACATTTTAAGAGGCATCTGGATGGGCATATGAATAGAAAAGTTTTGAGGGATATGGGCCAAGTGCTAGCAATTGGGACTAGATTAGTTTAGGATATCTGGTTGGTATGGACGAGTTGGGCCAAAGGGTCTGTTTCAGTGTTGTACGTTTTTATGACTCTCAATGTGAATGTGGTGTTCTCACATGTGTTCTGATGGGTGAAAGATGAGAAGTTTTGAAAGCAAGTCTGTTTTTTTTAAGTAATTATCATTACTACTTTCTTATAGCACATGCCCCATTGATAATACTGAAAAGGCTGTTTTTAATGACTATATGTACATACCTTTCTCTTCTTTTAAACGAAGAGAAAAGTGCCTATGTTGGGAAACTATTTTTTTGTCTGCATTTCTGTTAAATCCATTTGGAAAAGATTGTGGCAATATGGAATTTTCTGGGTTTTTTTCCACAACAATTACTCGTGTTCTCACACTTAGTTGCTGATCTGCACCAAATGATATTGATGTTACGTATCTGTATGTGGGTGAAAATGGTTCCAATGTGTTTGAAATAGGGTTTTCGTACCACAAGTTAGGACATATTTCAAGTTCAGGTTCCAGAGTTTAAAGGACAGTGTACTTAAAATTATAGTTGAGGTGAATGAGCTGTAAAGCTTTCCAAATCACCCTGGTGTTTCACGTGCTTTCTTGATAATTACAAGATTGTAGTAATCAAACAGCTTTCAACCTTTTTAATGAGTACTAAATCCTACTTTGAAAAATCATTATGATGCCCTTTGTTCTCTTTCTGTACATCCTGTCATTCACAAGCCATTAGGAAATATGCAGGCAGTAACAACTCTCGAAACCTTTCACCTTCCCTTTCTGAAATGGTAATGTGGCCTTGATAGAATAAGCCTGAGGGGTGGAAAGCCAACATCCAATTATTTGACTCTTTAGACTTTCTGGCGTGACTAAGCTTTTCTTGATTGGAATAAGGAGATTAGATAGCCTGAAAAAATATAACTGAGATCTTTACAAAAGATAAATAGGTTTCACAATACAGTAATTATTGATTTTAAAATTAGGCTGCAAAAAGATATACAAAGGCATTTTGAAACTTGAGGTATCCATTTCACTTCATTGCAGGTTTCTATATACTTCCCTGAAATATAATTATTGAAACATTGTATTTTCATGTTTAAAAAAACCCTTAACCATAGGGAATTTGAGCGACAATCCTAAAAGTACAAAATTTTAAATACAGTAGCTGTTAATAGTGCCCTCAGGAGGAGATATTCTGCGATTACATCAAATTTGCTGCATAGAAATATTATGGAATGCACTCATAAATAGGGATTTTTCAGGTTGTATTACCATTTAAGACTTATAAAATCTGGGAATGAGGGGTTGTGTTAAGAGGAGTATAAAGAGGATTGACCTTTTCGGATTTGAGATTAATTTAATGTGTTCTTGTAGGATACCTTATCAAAGAATTATTTTATAGGCCTTTGTTAATTTTCACCTTGAAAAAGTAAAACATCGAAAGTTTATTATTCCTTTTCTGTTCTGTTGAATAACATTGACTGAGATAACTGATTCCAGAAACACTTGTGCAAAGTCTGGTAATATCAAAGATTTAGTAAACTGCTTTTTTTTTAAGAAAAAGCTTTTGTTGACAATTTTAGGTTATAAAGTATGCAAGTAAAATTTTCCAAGCTCCTGTCCAGTAAGTGTTGGATGTATAATTGTAATGCAACAGAAACTTGATCAAAGTCATGAGCTGAAACACGTATTCACCTTGTCTGCTTTCCTACAGCTAAGCTCCACCTAATTTCCTTAACCTTCTCTCATAGCCTAAACGTGCAATAAATTTTCTTACAAATCCAAAAGCCAGTGACACAACTTTTTCTGTTTTTTTTCTTAGATACTGGATGATGGTGGAGATTTGACTCACTGGGTCTATAAGAAATATCCCAATGTTTTTAAGAAAATCAGAGGCATTGTAGAGGAGAGTGTGACTGGTGTTCACAGGTGGGAATGTTGAAAATTTTCAGCTAAAAAGAAAAATCTTGTCTCATGATCAGAAATCTTCAGTAAAAAAAGAGAGTGAGCCTAAATGATAGAAAATACTGGTGCTATCCATAATTAATGGGGGAACAAAATGGCTGAGATGACTGGTGCTCGAGTTTGCTGTCAAGAATACCAAAAATGTACCAAAGGTGACTTAGTGTTTTTTAAAATTCATTCTCTGGATGAGGGCGCCGCTGGCTAAGCCGGCATTTATTGCCCATCCCTGATTGCAATTAGGAGTTAATTGCATGACTGTGGGTTTGGAGTCCCATGTAGGCCAGATGAGGTAAGGATGGCATTTTCTCCCCTGAAGTAAGCCAGATCGATTTTTCTGACAATTGACAATGGATTCATGGTCATCGTTAGACTCTTAATTCCAGATATTTTTTATTGAATTCAAATTCCATGCTCTGTCATAGTGGGTTTTGAATCTGGATTCCCAGAACATGACCTAGGTACTCATTGACAGCCCAGTGATAATACCACCAGGCCACTCACTCTCTGCAGCTTAGTGCTTAAGGATCTGAGCTGCTTCTACAGTATTCAAGGTGTGAAATCCCAATTGCAGCTTGCAATGGGAAGCTTAGCGACTCTGTTCTTGTATAGGCAATTTTTATGCAACCTTTCTGAGCTGTCTCATTCTAAAGGCAACATTTATCATGGCATGACTTATTACGTTCCTGGATGAATGATACATACTTTTCTCTCATTTGATGACTTTACACGTACCAATGTTGCTTTATATGTGCAAAATCATCTCTCACTAACGTGATCGAGTTTTACTTGAAGTTACAAAAAAAAACGATGAAAGTAGAATGGTGGATGTTGCCTATATTGATTACAATGCATTTAACCAGGTTCCGCATTATCGACTGGCTAGTAAGTTTAGATCACAGGGAGAGCTAGTCAATTGTATAAAAACAGGCATGAAGGACTAGAAGCCTGTGACCAGCGGTGTACCACAAGGATCAGTGCTGGGTCCACTGCTTTTTGTCATATATATGATATGGGTATGAACGTAGCAATGGTTAGTAAGTTTGCAGATGGAACCAAAATTGGTGGTGTAGTGAGCAGTGAAGAAGGTTACCTCCGAGTACAATTGGACCTCGATCAGATGGGTCAATGGGCCAAGGATGTGGCAGACGGAGTTTGCTTTCGATAAATGTGAAGTGTTGCATTTTTGTAAGGCAAAAGAGGCTAGGACTTCAATATACTTAATGGTAGGCTCCTGGGGAGTGTTGCTGAACAAAGAGACCAGTGAATCCTTGCCTTCAGACATGAGGCAAACTGAAAATTTATACAAGGCGAAACACGCTGTTTATTTACATGGTTACCTTATTGAGTAGTGTGTGCTTTTGATGGAGCAGTCAATTTTCCTTTACTCAATCATTCTGAAAAGCAATTAAAATGCTTGTTTACTTATTCTCTAAAAATAAGTTGACCTTCAAGACTAAATCTTTGAAGCTAGGCTAGTTCAGATTTTTAAAATGCACGTAGATTATTTGTGTTATGAAAATAAAGTATTATCCCAAAAACACCTTCTGCACAACTAATTGTATATGTGAAACATTTTAATGAGCAATTCCTACCCTTTTCAGTTCATTATTTGTAGTATCTTTCCATATGCTCCTGAGCGTATTTAGCCTTAAACCAGAAATTCTGCATTCATTGGCAAGGAAATTATTTCAGTAGTGATTTCAAGTTTTCTTGACTTTCAGTTGGTTGAATATACTTTTGTTGACAGGTTTAAAAGTACTTTATCTCCTTTGTAGCTTCCTCCTTAGCTCGTTTAACTTGTTGCATTCTCCATTCCACCAAATCCCTTTGCAGCCGCCTCCTTCCCGTCATTCCCATTGAATCGTACAGCATGGAATCAGACCCTTTATTCCATAACTGGCCATAATCCCAAACTAAATTAGTCCCACCTGCCTGCACTTGGCCCATATCTCTCCAAACATTTCTTATTCATGTACTAATCTAAATGTTTTTTAAACATGGTAACTGTATCTGCATCCACCATTTCCTCTGGAAACTCATTCGGCACATGAACCTCTCTGGGTTTTCAAAAAAAAAGCATTGCCCTTTTGTTTTTAAGGTGAGAAGAAAAATTTTAAAAAGACAATGTCCCCAGTCTTGAAATCTCCTGCCCTAGGGAAAAGGCACTTACCATTCACCTTATCCATAGCCCTCATAATTTTATAACACTCTCTCTACAAGGTCATTCCTTGACCTCTGGTATTCCAGTGAAAAATGTCCTAGCCAATCCCCCAGTCTTTCCTTCAAACACCCCCCCCCCCCATTCCAGGCAACATTCTGGAAACCTCTTCACCTTAACAGAGCATCCAGAACTGGACATGGTATTCCAGAAGAGGCCTTACCAATGTCTTGCACAACCTCAAAAGCAATGTCCTGTCTCCTATGAGTAATGAAGGCAAGCATGTTAAACACCTTCTTAACCATTCTATTTATGTGTGATGCACACTTCAAAGAATTATGTTTCTGAATCCCAGGTCTTTCTGTCTACAAAACTACCCGAGGCCCTACTTTTAATTGTATAAGTCCTGTCCTTGTTTGTTTTACCAAAGTGCAATACTTTGCATTTATTGAAATGAAACTCCATCTGACACTGTTCAGCCGATTGACCCAATTGTCACGATCTCTTTGTAATTTTAGATGACCTTCTTCACTGGCCACTATGCCACCGATCTTGGTGTTATCTACAAACATACTAACCATGCTTTCTATATGCTCATCTACATTATTTATATAAATGACAACCAAAAGTGAAACCAGCAAGGATCCCTGTGGAATGCCAGTGGTCAGAGGCCTCTAATTTGAAAAACAATCCTCCACCACTATTTCATGCCATTTGACCCAATTTTGTGTCCAGTTGACAAGCTCACCCTGAATCCCATGTGATCTATCTTTAGTAATTAGTCTACCATGCCGAACCTTGTCAAAGGTTTTACTGAAGTGCAAGTAAACTATGTTTACAGCTCTGTCTTCCCTCTTCTTGGTTGCTTGCTCAAGACACTTAATCAAGTTTTTGAGACCGGATTTATTTTGGACAAAACCATGTTGACTATCCCTACTCATTCCATGCCTCTCCAAATACAAATAAATTTGATCATTCCGAATCACTTCCAACAACTTAACTACTACTGAAGTCAGACTCTCAGATCTATAGTTCCCAGGCTTCTCCCAACAACTCTTAAACAAAGGCATCTGGCACCTCACCCCAAATATTTCTACAAGAGGCCCTGAAATTTCTTTCCTAACTCTCCAAAACATCCTGGGATATGTTAGATGAGGTGCTGGAGATTTATCTTTTATATTTATATTTTCTAGGATCTCCTGCACTACTACTTCTGTAATGTAAGCTGTTTCCAAAATGTCAATATTTATTTCCCTGAGTTCTCTAGCCTCCATTTCTTTCACCACTGTAAAAGTTGACCTGAAATATTAACTTAATGTCTCTCCCATCTCCTGAGGTTTAACACTAAGACAACCTCTTTAATCTTTAAGGTGGTCCTACCTTCTTTCTCATTGCTCTTTTACTGTTAATGTACTTCTAGAATCTCTTAAGAGTATCTTTCACCTTATTTGGGTTAAGAACATCTCAAAACATTTGAAGCATATTGTTAAAGGTGAGAGTGAGAAACTGGATGTTATTGTACACATTGGTAGGGATGACACAGTTAGGAAAAAAGAATAAGGCTTTAGAGTGAATATAAGAGGTTAGGTAAAAAAATTAAAACAAACCCTCCAGAGTGGTAATATCTGGTTTACTCCTGGTGCCAAGCTTGAATGAGGGAATGAATAAAAGGATAAAGGAGATAAATCAATGATTGAAGAGGTGGCATAAATTTCAAAGATTCAGGTTCTTGGATCATTGGGATCTCTTCTGGGGCAAAATGACCTGTTCAAAAAGGATGGGTTTCACCTGTTCTGAAAAGGGACCAATATCCTAGTGGAAATTTAATTCTGTTAAGGGTGACTGTGAACTCTTAGACAGGGGGCGTGGAGAGAAGAAAGAAGCAGAGTAAATAGACAAATAGAGGAGCTTGATTTTGATTCTGAGAAGATCAAGTTAAGTAGAAAAGACAGACAAGAGTAAGTCAGAATGAAGTAACTGTGAAGAATTATATTGCATTTATTTCGATGCAAGGGGCCTTATAGGTAAGGCTGATGAACTCCGGTATGTTTGAGATGTCCTTAATCATGCATTCCCCTTCCACTTTACACTTGCATCTTTCTTGCAAATACTCATCAACTCCTACAAGCAGGTGATATTCCCTTGGTGTAATTGAAAGCAATCCCTGAACTAGTTCCCATAACCCTTGTTACAACTCCTGAAACATGGGCCAGTAATTCACCCTTTCCCCCAAACATCTCTGCCTCTTTATGGTGTTTAGGAGATTAGTGATTTCTTTGGTTTAGTCGGGATTGACAACTGAGGATATTGAATTATTTTAATTCTGTCTCTTGAGAGAAATACCATATCTGTGGGCATAAATACATAGGGCACTAGTAAAACATGACTATCACTTCATAAATGATTTTGTGAGAATGAAAAGGTAGCCTTTGAGATCATCTGAAGAGCTGGTGGAGGGGTTTGGTAAATTTGTAGGCTCAGAAAGTGGAACTGTTTATATAATTAAGTTACGTACATTTGTCGGATACAACCATGGTTGTAAAATGTTTCACATTAATATGTGGGATTTCAATAGTCCTTATTAAAAGAGGCAAAAACAAAAGAAAATTGGCTTAATCTGTGTAGTTTGACCCTGCTGTGTCTTTAATTTCCCATTCTCCGCAGCAGAAGATTGGGTGTACTCTCCTTGGAGGCAGGAAGCCTGAGGAGGTTTGATAGAGATATATAAAATTTTGAAAGATTTAGATAGGAAACAAAAATAGAATTTTTTCCAGTGGCTGATTAAAAATAAGATGTTACAGATTTAACTTAATAATTGATCAGAAAAGAGCCAGAGACAAGGTGAGGAAAATATTTTACAGGATGAATGAGTGAGTAGGATTTGGAATGCACTCCCTGATTTAATGGGTACAGATTCAAATTGGTGTTCTGAAGGAAATTGCCTTAAAATACAGAAAATAGTAATGAAAATCTGGCTGGGAGCTGAGGTGGTAAGACTGACTGGCTGGGAGCTGAGGCGGTAAGACTGATTTGGATTTCTCTTTGGGAATTTGAAAAGGTGCAGGCTCATTGGGCTGAACAATCTCCTCCTCCTGTGCAACCTTTTACCTAATGTGGAGATTGCTAACTCTCCTTTCGGTGGGTCAGCAAAGATCTCCTCTGTGGAGCTGGAAAGGTACAGCAGTTCAGGCAGCATTGGAGGAACAGGAAAGTTCTGATGAAAGGTCCTGACCTGAAACATTGATTGTTTTTTTTCTTTTCTTCTTTTTTTCTTTTCTTTTTCTTCCTGCTGTTCTGAAGCTGTCTGATCTGTGGTGCCTTTCTAGCTCCATATTTTATTGACTCTGACTTCCAGCATCTGCAGTTGTTTACTACCTCCTCTGTTCTCTTTGATCCAAAGGGGATTGCAAAGGCACTTGATAGAACCTATTGAGGTTAAAAATTGGGGTGAGATAATGAGTCTGCGTACATGAGAAACACCATGGCTTCTCTTGATTCCGCTGTGAATGTATTCTGGTGTATGCAAGCTGGGCTAAAAAGGAACATGGAATAAGACAGGATATCAATTGTGTATCACAGGCATTCATTTTATACCTATATCCTTAGCATATATCATAGATTAGAAAAAATACCCGTGCGTTAAGGTTTATCTTTGTTTTATTTCAGACTGTATCAATTGTCTAAAGCAGGCAAGCTTTGTGTTCCAGCCATGAATGTGAATGATTCTGTTACCAAACAGAAATTTGATAACCTCTACTGCTGCAGAGAATCCATCTTGGATGGGTAAGGGATACAGTGGTTCTATTTATTTTTTGATTTGGAATGTTTTTATGTATAATTAACTTTTTGTATGTGTGCCATTCTCTTAACAAGAAACAGGAGTGCATTTGTGTATAAATATATTTCCATGTTACAAACTGAAATGATTGCTTACAAAGCTACAGCAAAAACCCTGAAATGATGAGGCTTGCTTGTTCTGTTAATGTTGACAATTTAAGATGATCAATGCATGTACAATAAAATGAACCATGATTTGTCTTAAGGACTCTTGTGTGCTTGTTCACTTTGTGACCACTACTTTGAAGGAAGGTGGAGGAGGAAGTATTTTCTTGTCCCCTGAATAATTCTCAACTATCCAGTCTGTGCCCATGTTCCTTGAACTAGGCTTTACCTAGCCATCCAAGGGAGAGTTTGTAATCTCCAGAGTAGATAAAATGTTGCATGGCATTGGGGCATGTTGAATAATTTCAATAATTACCAAGCAGTACCTGGTAACACTAGGTTTGATTGTTTGAATAGAAATCCTTTAGTGTTTTTGAGGGGGAGGCCCAGTTTTGATTTTGGGGATCTATTCAGTTGTTTGCTGAGTGTTAGTATGTCCTTCCATACCCTGACTTCCCTCCCACTACTAACACACTCAGCACACACTGTTTCTTCTCCAGTTCAGGGACATAAGCCTTCTTGGCATCCATTCTAGTGTACCAGCTTAACAGCAGCTCGTCCTGCTGTTAGGGGAGTCGGAAATCATTTAACACTGTAACTGACTTAAATTCCTCTTGGTACACAGGGGTTTTTTATGGTTAAAAAAAATTGGATCTCGTATCATCATTTTGATTTAAAGTTACAAACCTGCTGTGCTCTCTCAGTTCAATGACTATGAATCTCACGTTCTTATTCTGTGTTCTGTTGCCAGCTTAAAGAGAACAACAGATGTGATGTTTGGTGGGAAGCAAGTGGTCGTGTGTGGATACGGAGAGGTAAAGTTCAAACCTAAGCCCTGCTACCTCTATACGTAAAGAGAGACTCTGAAAAATCACTCACTCAAAGGCTTTTTATTTTACCCTGATTCATCTGATGGTTTTTTTAATTTCATAGTCCTGTTTGCAATTTAGCTTTTGTAAAATTTAAAAGATTTACACAATTCCAGTTGACTATAGTTTACTGATCTTGATTGTTTTAGTTTTTGTGTGATCACTGTGTAAACATGCACTATCTGATTTGCAAGCTGCTGTCAGATCACATTCCTACTGATGTGGAAAGTGTTATTGGTGCTGTTTCAGCAATTGTACAGAAGTGGAAAAAGTGTTGTGATGTCTGAGCAAGCTGTTAGTACATGAAAGTATTGAAAGTTGATGTTCCTCTGCGAGTAGGAAAGAAACTCACAAACAGGTAGCAAAATGATTCATTTATTGCAATGCTTTTAATATCCTTATGTTCTTTGATGCAAAACTGAAGTAACCCCAGTAATATTTTTGGTGTTAGGAGTGTTCTTCAAGGTTCTTCTAAGCATTCACTCACCTCTTCCTTCTTTTTTTGTCAATGTCCATGTGTGGAGCCTATTGCTGATGTGTCTCTTATAAAGAAGCTTTCTTGTTTTCGCATACTTTACCTAGTGAGCGTGTCCATCAAAAAGAATGCAACATTTTCAAAAGAAATATTAGCCTGTTTCCCACCCTCTGACCTATTTCCAGATTTGACAGAATGATCATTGTAGAACTGGGCATGTTCTATCTGTCACTCAGCCTAGGAACGCAGACACAGCTGCAGGTGTAGCGTATTCTTTGTGCATGGAGAACTATTAGAACAGCAAGAATCTTGCTTTACTGGATCTTAACTCGGAGAGGGGAGAAAAAGCCGTGTTATTAACTCTGTGGTTAGGAATGTCAGATTGCTGTTTGAAAATAAAGAACAAATGTGTCATTCAGTTGTTAAAAAAGTATTTTAACATTGAGTGCAAAGAAAGAAGTTCTTACATTATCCATTAGCTTGTCTTTTTCATTCCGATGTTTTTAAGGGGGTTGTCGATAAATGAGTGTGAAAGGAATAGAAGTTTTGACTGACCGGATTAGATGAAGAGGGATGACCTTGATCACTTGGGCTGAATGGCCACTTTCTTTGCTGTATCATCTCTTTAATTCTATGTAGGTAATGGCTGACACTACACATTTCCCTACTTGCAGTTTTCATTTCAAATTTCTGTTCTGTGTTTTTTTTTTAAACTTTCTATTCTCTGCAGCTACCTCAAATATCTTTTAAGCTTTGCTTTTGAAATCATATGCAGTAAATCTGGCGGCAATAAGATAATTCTATAGCCTGTATCTGCTGTTTCTTGAGGCCAAGGACTCTGAAGGAAAAACTAATAATAAAGCAATTCTTTTTCATGTTGATATGTTGATAGGTTGGGAAAGGTTGCTGCGCTGCTCTGAAGGCACTGGGTGCTATCGTTTATGTGACAGAAATTGATCCAATTTGTGCTTTACAGGCCTGGTAAGGTGACCGTTTTCAAAGTTAATTGCTGCTACGTGCCCAAACTTGATCTGTTTTCGCTAAGTGAACTGGGGATTAATAGAGCCTGTAAGGTGATACTGAGCCACCCACCGAGGTGATGAGATTTTATTTCCATGCATTTGATATGGTGGATACTTGCTTCAGAATTAATTTCTGCATTATTTAGCCAACTAGATTTTTAGCTGTGTTTTCCTCTGAGAGATGTCAAACTAATTGATGTTTCTCAATTCTGATCATAGTTGAACTGTGTAGGAAATATTCAGCAAAAGAGCGATTCCTTAATTCCTAGAATATTGTAGGCTGCAAATGATGTGGTTAGATTAATTTATTTCAGTCTGTATCTGCTACTGAACAGCAAGCAATTTTGCAGATATCATACAAAAGAAAAGGATTATTTTAAAAAGTACATGAACCTTTTGTTTGTGAGAGTCTACATATAAAAGATGCACTTTATTCCTTATGAATTTTTGTAGATTAGTTTTGAGGGGGGTCATGGGGGGAGTGAGTGTTTGCTCTTATCGGAAGGTGAGGTCAAAGTGGAGTTTCGTCGTCTAGGGCATCATCGCTGAAATGTGGCATTTCCTCATTTAAAATCCAAGCCCTGTTTTGAAAAGGTGTCTATGGATAACCATTTGCTGTTTTCTTTTGTTTTCTTTCCATGCCAACCTATCTAAGTCGGTTTTAGTGCTCCAAAGAAGACACATTGGCTAATTGTACATAAACCAGCGATCAGACCTTAGATCCTCTGGTTTGTGTCATGTTGAAGACTGCACCTACACTGATACTGTGTTAAATAATTGTTCAATAAATTACCTGGCCATCAATCTATCGTATAGAAGATCTTTCACCTTACTTACAAGTAAATGCGGTTGATCCATGAAATGCTTCGAGGACTGATTGAATACTTTGCTTCTGGTTGAAGCTAGAACCGTCACTTGCTGTTTTAGGATTTATGGAGCAGTACAAGAGGTTGGTAGGGAAAAATAGGCTTCCATGTACCATGTGCAATGGGAAAAGGATTTAACTTGCCCCCACTTTACATCTGAAAGGTGATTCTTATTCATTGAAAGATATTTAGCTATCATGTTCCTAGGTTCAGCCCTCTGCCCCTGTTGTTAGTTGATGGTCAGCCATAGTATTTCCCCTAGATCAGAGAAGGAGAAACATTATCCTGTTCTTGAGCACAATCCAATGGTTGCTGTTGAGTCAGACAGTGTTCAGCAGTAATTCTCCATGCAGGTGATTTCATGGGTAACATGAGGAATGGTCACGTGGGAAGTCTGCTAGAGGCAGTTGGCACCAGTGGTATTGTATCTCTGAATAAATTAGTGACTTCAGTTGGGAAGAAGAGAATCCTGGCAGGTTGAAAACCAGTTTGAAGAATATAATAGAATGACTAATATTTAGATAATGTTTGGCATCACCACATCACGTGATAAAATCATTTAATGCTCTGTTGATAGTTAACCAAACATTCATTAGGTGATAGAAGTTCTGACAAAAATTTATACAGTTAACTTTTAAATAATCCCTTGGATTAGATTAGATTACTTACAGTGTGGAAACAGGCCCTTCGGCCCAACAAGTCCACATCGCCCCGCCGAAGCGTAACCCACCCATACCCCTACATCTACCCCTTACCTAACACTACGGGAAATTTAGCATGGCCAATTCACCTGACCTGCACATCTTTGTTAGCCACTTTTTCTGTTAACCAATCAGCTTCATTTGGTTGACCTACATTTAACTTCTGGTGATGCAATTTAACTTTGTGATTTGCTTGCATGTACATAAAGCAAATTTAAGAAGGCAATGGTATGTTACTTTTTATTGCATAGTGTTTAGAGTATAGGAGTAAGGAAGCCTTTCTGCAATTACATAGAACACTGGTGAGACATTGTGCAAAACTGTGTATATTTTTAGCCAAGAAATATTTCACCTCTTAAAATATTGTAACAAAAGTTCATTAGAATGACTCCTGTGATAAGATGGAGTAGAATGGGCCTATATTCCTTTGAGTTTGGAAAAATAACTTCATTAAAAATCTAAAACTCCTGAGGGTTTGGCAGGGTAGCTACCAAAAGGTTCCCCTGACTAAAGAGGATGGAACTAGAAATCAGAGACTTGAGTTAATTTTAGTTTAAAATAGGCTTAAAATTCACCATTTAGTAAAGAGATGAGGGCAAGTTTCTTCATTGACCGTTGCGTCCTGAAATTCTCTACCCTTCAGTGTTTTGCCTGCTCTGTCAAAAAATATATTCAGGATTGTTATTGATACAACTTCTGATATTAAAGGAATCTAGAAATATGGGAATAGGGTGGGAAAGTGGAGTTGATCTACAAATATAGACATAATCTTGTTAAATTATCTGCTTCTGTTCCTAATTTTCATCTTTGTATGCTACTCAGTAATATTCAATCCAGCTGACAAGACTGACGAAGTAAATTTTCTGGATCTCAACCTAAGTGGTCGATGGATCATCTAGGGTTATAATTGTCATTATTAATTATCATTATTATTAACGTTAAAATGTCTTGGGAATCTACCATTCAGCTTGTTGCACCTCCTTCGCCATTTAATACAATCATGATTCATCAAATACTTCAGTGGGTAAAAGGCATAACCTTTTTGCCATCACTGATTGATTGATTGAAAATCTATCAATCCACTTCAAATGTACTTGCAGATTGAGGGTAAACTCTTGGGGTAGAGAATTCCAAAGACTCAGCTTAGAATAAAAGGATTTCTGCACATATTGGTCCCAATTGGCATTCGCATTTTATTTTTAAATGGTCCCCAGGTTCTGAGTTCCTCAACAATGAAGCCACTTAACCGCCTCTACCCCATCAATCCCTTCTAAGTATTTTGTAGCTTAAAAACTCGAGCAAATACAAGCCCAGTTTGCCCAATCTCTCTCCATAAGACAGTTATGCCATCATAAGAATAAGTTTGCTGAATCTTTGTTGTGCTCCCTCTATGCCAATAATACCTTTTCATGTGGTAAGGTGACCAAAGCCGTGCAAAACTCAGTGCCTCGAGCGCCAGGGACTCAGGTTTGATTCCAGCCTCAGGTGACTATCTGTGTGGAGTTTGTACATTCTCCCCATGTCTGCATGGGTTTCCTCTGGATGCTCCGGTTTCCTCCCACAGTTCAAAGATGTACAAGTTTGGTGAATTGACCATGCTTAATTGCCCATAGAGTTCAGGGATGTGTAGGTTAGGTGCATTAATCAGGGGAATGGGTTTGGATGGGATACTCTACAGAGGGTCGGTGTGGACTCCTTGGGCCAAAGGCCTGTTTCCACACTGTAGGGATACTATGATTCAATGATTCTGTGAAAATTCACCAGGTGTGACCTAACCAAGCTTCAATACAGTTGAAGCAAGTCTTCACTACTCCTATACTTAAATTCTCTTATGACAAAAGCAAACATTCCATTAACCTTTTCTGTGAGTTTCACAGTTATTTGATAAAATTGTAAGTAGCTGACCTTTCTGTCAAAAGCAAAGCCTTCTCAGCCTAAGGCATTTACTGCTTTATTTTATCATGAATTTTCTTCCCCCTGTAGTATGGATGGATTTCGTGTGATGAAGTTGAATGAAGTTGTACGACAGGGGGACTTGATCATTACCTGCACAGGTACTGGAGGGATGCAGTTATAGTTACAACATGCACAATGTCTTATTTAGCGACCAAGTTTACCACTGTGATTGTAAGTATTGTTTTAAAAATGAGATCTGGAATGAAGAAGGTATTTAAAATGGTGACAGATATGAAAATAATTTTCTGAATGTACCTATTAGGTGTGAACTAGGTGGGTTGTGGTAGAATTTGGCAATTGTTCAGTGAAATCTTTAATTCAGTGAATATTTAATTTGGTTAAAAAGCACAATTGAGTGTGATTATTTTAAAAGTCACAAATGTATTGTGTTTTTCTTTTATTGCTTTCTCAATTCTTCTTTGTTATAAGAAGCAAGTGTCCAGTACATTCTGGCTCGTTGATGCACAGTAACACATGTCAAGTTGTCAAATGTTTGTTTTTTTAATGGTTAAACGACGGCAGAATTATGTTCCTCAGTCGTCAGCTCTGAATAGACACTCTTGTTTATAATTAACAATACTGCATTTTGTGAACTACGCTTTAGTTCATATTAATGGCATAAGTGACTGTGGCTGTACCTACTATATCGTTTCTTTTCAAGTGGATATGTTCTATTTTTAGGTAACAAGAATGTTGTTACTAGGGAACAACTTGACCGAATGAAAAATGGTTGCATTGTCTGCAATATGGGGCATTCTAATACAGAAATTGACGTGGTAAGGTAAAATTGTAATAAACTTAGACTGTGACATTGGAACACTTGAAAAAGGATTGAAGTTACATGAAAAGAGCAAATTAAAGTATTTTGTATGTGGAGACAGCATGCAGTCTGGCACAATTGACCTGGCTCGTCCTATTTTGAGATTATTACAAGTGTGATAGAATTACAGGAGCACAGAAGGAGTCCATTGATTCCATGTCAGCGCTCCATCGGGCAATTTAGTTCAGGCCTACTCCTCTGTTCAGTCCCCACAATCCTGCAAGTTTTTTCTTCCTCTCAAGTGCAGTCCTCTGGCAGTGCTGTGGGACAACCAATTACTGGACTCCAACCCAAAGAAATTTGAGAAATTCTAATATACGGACATAATTGGGGTGGACCCAGGAGGCATCACTGCAACTGCTGCCTGTCTAGGTGGTGGATGTTATAGATCTGAGCGATGCTGCTCACGAACTGTATTGAGTCTTAATTCTGTTTTTAATCTGTACCTATCTGTAATCTTTGTTTAGTAAAGTGTCTAATAATGACTGAGAATTTGATGTGCTTCAGGCATTTTGAGTGTTATTCTTATTTTGTGAAAACAAATACATTAGCATCGCAACTTGCCACCTTTTAAAAGCTTTTGCCGAAATACTAATATTGATTAAACAGAAGATTGTTTTTAATTTTGAATACAAGTAATTAAACATGTAAAACAGAATGCTTTGTTCATTTTGTCCAATTGTTTTTATCGACCCATATTCTGTAATATTTGTTTCTGCTTCTATTTGTACACTATCTAATGCAGGCAAGCCTACGTACTCCAGAACTGACATGGGAGCGTGTACGGTCTCAAGTTGATCACGTGATTTGGCCTGATGGGAAGCGTGTTGTACTTTTAGCTGAGGTTTGTGTTCTTTATTCTTCTAAAGTTAGCATCAGTACAAGAATAGCCCAAGATGGCTTTTTCCAGCTTTAAAAATGATAATATTGTGAGGACAAAGAACTGGAAATCACAACAAAGGCATTTATTTTCTCTGTTACTGAAGACATTGATTTTTAATCTGGGTGTTGTGTTGGCAGCCCTCAAGCAACATTTTAGTAAGCTACAGTATAAAATAACAAACATGATGGGCACTTTAACCAGTTGCTAAGAGGTGAACTTGTTGTCCATATTAATCCACTTCTTGATTTTCCATTCCCACCCTCGCCACTATCACCTCAAAGTTCACATAAAAAAGTTTACAAAATTGGATCCTTTTAATCCTCTGAATCATGGCAAAGGCAAATGATTCTGACAGAGTTAGTTTTTAAATGCTGGCTGTGACCATTCCGGATCTTGACTCCTGTGGTTCCAGGAGTTTTGCTCACTGCCTGTTGTTTAATAGTACAGAGTGAGGCCATTCAACCTATTAGTCATGCCTGAGTGAGGGAATGAGGAGCAATAATCACTGTCTTGCAAGTTTAACTAAATAACTGTTAGAACAGTACTGGTATCACTGAACTGTCGCTGGATCAAATTCCTGGAGCATCCTTTTGAAGACTACGGTGTCTGACAGCAGCATTTCCAGGAAATATCTAATTGACAAGCTTATCTCCAGGATCTTAAAGACAGGAGCTGTGCTGGGCAACTGGCTCGTACCATCACTGGGAGAGTTGGATGCTGCCAGTGTAGCTGAGCGAGAGCATGACATCTCACGGTGTGGTCACCTTTTGAAAACCTTGGTATGAATAAAAATAAAGTGTGACCACACAATAAAGCTGACAGGCCGTTGTTGTAGAGGGGGAGCCATCTGTAGCATGATTCAGGGTAGGAAATTTGTCATTGTAAAGATTCAGTTTTGTAGGTTTGTCATGGGAACCTTTTAGAGTTGAGATAGAAAAATCAATTTGATTTGGATGACTGCTTGGCTCCTAGCAAGTAACATATAGAGTATGATAAAATAAAGTCTCAAAGCGGAGCATTGGCGCTTGCCCAGGAGTGAATTCTGTGCATTGGGGTTGAGTTGGGAAACAAACTGTTCTTGAGAAGTGAAAGCACTAATTAAACTGATGACACCTTGTATCATAAGATTTTCAGGAATTGTCTGGAACTTGCAGTAAAGTATTCCAGGAGATGAATTGACATTATTGCTGCTCACAAGAATTCTACTGTAGCTCATTACATGGTACCTTTGTGCATCTTTTGCATGCTTTCTATGAATCGCTTGTGATGCTTGCCAGTTACTCACTTGTCTGTCATCTGACCAAAAAGTGTGTTCAGTAAACATCCATGTGCATTATAAAATTCTATTTTAACAATTCCTCTTTCTTTTCTTGCTTAAGGGTCGCCTTCTGAACTTGAGCTGTTCAACTGTTCCCACGTTTGTGCTTTCAATCACAGCGACCACTCAGGTAGGTGGCTGGATGGTCATTCCACAAAAAAAAACCTAATTGCAGTGTAGCAAAGGTCTCCTTTAATATATCAGTAGTTTATTCAGAATGCTGCTGTATTTTAATCTGTATTTTTAAAAAATTTTCTGGGATGTCGAGGTCACTGCCAAGGCTGACACTTGTTGCTCATCCCTAACTAAACTGATTAGCTTACTTGACCATTTTACAAGGCAGTTGAAAGTCGATCACATTGCTGTAGATCTAGCATCACATATAGGCCAGATCAGAAAAGGATGGATGATTACCTTCTCCAAAGAACCTTGGTAAACAATGTGGTCACCGTTGCTGAAACTAGACTTCAATTCCAGATGTATTAATTGAATTTCTAAATTCCACCAGCTGTTGTGGTGAGGTTTGAACCACATCCACAGAGTGTTCACCTGAATTTCTGGCTTGCTACTCTGGAGACATTACAAATGCATCACCATCTCCCTTCATTATTCTTACCATGTGACACATGATGGCCTAACTTTACTCACCTCTTGGGCAGTGCTTAGGCCATGAGGCCTTGGAGCAGAAATTAGGCCATTCAGGCCATCAAGTCTGCTCTATCATTCAATCATGGCTGATGGGTTTCTTCTCCCCATTCTCTCACTTTCTCCCCATAACTCTTGATCCCCTTGATATGTAAGAATCTGTCTATCTCTGGCTTGAGTACACTCAATAACCTGGACTCCATAGCCTTTTGTGGCAATGAACTCCATAGATTCACCACTCTCTGGCTGAAGAAGTTTCTCCTTATCTCTGTTCTAAACGGTCTTCCCTTTACTTCTGGTTAAAAACGATAAATCTCTTAAAATGTTATATATGACAAACATGGACAGCTGTTCAATGGTAACAGTGTGGTTAAATGAGTTCAAAAACAAGCACCAGTTTAAATTATTAGATCTCTGGCCTCCTTGACACAAGACCTGGTTCAAAGTTTGGGAGAAGATTTGTAGCTCGGGTGCTCGTTGTTGTGGTTCTGTTCGCCGAGCTGGGAATTTGTCTTGCAAACGTTTCGTCTCCTGTCTAGGTGACATCCTCAGTGCTTGGGAGCCTTCTGTGAAGCGCTTCTGTGCTGTTTCCTCCGGCATTTATAGTGGTCTGTCTCTGCCGCTTCCGGTTGTCAGTTCCAGCTGTAGTGCAAGACCTGGTGCTGGTGCTTTATAGTTACTGAAGTAGTAAATCTGTTTAATGGACAGTGAACATGAGCAATAGGATTTGAGCAATGTTTTACAAAAGTGAATATTCCAGGTGAGTTGGCAAATATAAGAATTTAAACCAATCCTGTATATCATGTAAGTTCATAAGCTTTGCTGATATCTTTACAGGCACTGGCTCTAATAGAGCTCTACAATGCCCCTGAGGGACGTTATAAACAAGATGTGTATCTTCTGCCTAAAAAGATGGGTATGTAGTGTTGTGTTTCACATTTGTAAAGCTGCATATGAGACAAAAGGACTGCAGTAATACATTGCATAGCTTTACCATGACACTAAATAACTAGAAATTGTAGAATAGGTTTCAGAGATGCAATTTTGAGTCCCCACAGTTACTTGTATCAGTTATTCACTACTTCTAGTAATTAATTCTGTACAAAAATCTTGTTTCCTTGCAGATGAGTATGTTGCCAGTTTGCATCTGCCAACCTTTGATGCGCACTTGACAGAATTGACTGACGATCAGGCAAAATATCTTGGCCTGAACAAAAATGGACCTTTCAAGCCTAATTACTACAGGTACATTTGTGTATAATGTATCTTCATTGCATGTATTTATTGGAATTGTTTAAGATTCACCATGTGGTAATGACTTGAAGAAATAAAATTGCTCCTGAGCATAGGATTCTTGCATTGCAAAAAAAATTGAACATCTTGTGGTTTTCTGTGTATAAACCTTCCATTGCTGTTGTGACTCATAGAGTCAGAGAGATGTACAGCATGGAAGCAGACCTTTTGGTCCAACTCGTCCAGGCTGAGCAGATATTCCAACCCAATCTAGTCCCACCTGCCAGCACCCGGCCCATATCCCTCCAAACCCTTCCTTTTCGTATACCCATCCAGATGCTTTTTAAATGTTGCAATTGTACTGACAGCCCATTCCTCACAGACACCATCCTCTGCATGAAAAAATTGCCCCTTTGGTCTCTTTTATATGTTTCCCCTCTCACCCTAAACCTATTCCCCCTGGTTCTGGACACTCCTACCCAGGGAAAAAACCTTGTTTATTTACCCTATCCATGCCCCTCATGAATTTATAAACCTCTATCAGGTCACCCCTCAGCCTCCGACACTCCAGGGAAAACAGCCCAGCCTGTTCAACCTCTCCCTGTAGCTCAAGTCCTCCAACCCTGGCAACATCCTTGTAAGTCTTTTCTGAATCCTTTCAAGTTTCACAACATTTCTTCCGATAGGAAGGAGACCAGAATTGCATGCAATATTCCAACAGTGACCTAACCAATGTCCTGTACAGCTGCAACATGACCTTACAACTCCTGTACTCAATACTCTGACCAATAAAGGAAAACGCACCAAATGCCTTCTGATGTGTGACGGTCCTTCATTGACAGAAGTCCAAATATTAAATTTTACCTTTTACTTTATCAATGTAGTATTGGAGGGAGCTCAGCATGTGCTTGACATGATGCTTTCCTTCAGAAATTTGCATATTCACAAAATAATGGCCAGTTCCCCATTTAGCATCTGAAACCATTGGATTAACTGAAGAAATCCTGAAAGAACTGACATCACCTTGTTCAGTGACTAATACCAAGTCTACAGAGAATTCTGATGCCCAGGCTCACCTCATCATGTAGAAACCGTATTACAGATGGTGGAAAATATTAACACATAGATTTATTAAATAAACTGATGGAAACATTTGAAGCATTGAGTTACACCACACTGCAAGCATCGCTGTACCAAAATAAACCAAAAACTCCCAGGTCATTCTATTTAACCTGTAAACTTGCAAGGGGGACATTATGTTTGAACAGCAGCATTTGTATTGGTACTAAATCAGCAGTTAATGCTCCATGCCTTGTTCCAGTTTCCTTACATTACTCCGCTATCTTATGCTATCAGTTACATCGTATACTTTATAATCCTTAATTGTTTGGTCAGTAATCAAATGACTGTGTAATAAAAAAAATACTTTTTGCTTCGCCTACCGATTTAGGTTTAGCAACTTTTCATGTAAGGAGTAGAATTATAAGTAAATTTTATCTGCGTTTAAATGAAAGAGGCAGAACTTATACATATGGTAGCCATTAACAGAATTTTCAAGATAACTGTTCATACAACGGTTCTTTTCCCTTTGAAGGTATTAGATGGAGCAGAACCAAAATGATCCGAAGAAGGACCAAGTTGTCTGAAACCTCAGTAGAAGAATGTATAGTAGGAGCTAGCCTAGCTGTTTAAATGCTCAACAAACATATTCAAAGAGCATTTCTGCAATCCTAGGCATCTTATTCCTTTATCAGCCTGGTTTTTTGCTTGCATTTTATTTTCTATACTCCTTCAATTATAAATGATTGTTTTGATTTTCTAATTTACTGCCGGGAGAGGTAGCTATCATGTTATATTGTGATAGCACAGTCTCCACGAAATCACTTGAGCCTGTATATGATTGATGTGCAAACAAGTAGTACTGTAATAATTTAAAGAAAATCTTTATTTGTCTGCTTCGTCTTTCCTATTTTGTTTTAGTATAGAACCTGAGCTTTAAGCTCAATTCAAAATGTTCCAAAGGATTCTCTTGTTTTAACTTTTTTTTAAAGAAATCTTTTCATGGAGGCAATCAAAACCAATTTGGTATTTGCCATTGTAGTTGTATGATACTCATGTTTTTTCGGGAACCAGCGCTGACTGTAATAAATGATGAGTATCAACTTTTAAACAAACCTGATTCAGTACTAAACTATTGTAAATATCACTGTAGCCAAAAACAAATGTGAATGGTTTTGTTCATGCAGAATTTGAGTTCACCTCTTTCATGCAATGCTAGCCTTACTTATGCGCTTTAACATATTGACACCACTAGATGTTACACTTCAGGATACAAATTATTACCAATCAGGTGAGGAAAATTAGAAGCATACATCTAGCGATTTAACAGGGAGCATAATTTAAGGTGTCAGTATTCTAATTCTAGGTGGTTACATTTTGACAGAATCATATTAGAGCAAGTTTATCATAAGATTGTGCCAAATGGAGTTTGTGGTGACAAGCATGAATTTCTGGTTGAGTCTTGATAGCTTCATATTCCACAAACACTTGCTGTATAACAAACAAACCAAGCATTTCTGCAATTATGTACTTCTGTGATAAGGCTTTTTATTTTGCAAATGCTTTTTTTGGACCATGAACAAACACTGGATTCTGTTGGTGACCTCTCTCTTAATACTTGTGGGTTTTGTGCCAATGAGCCTGTCTAAGGTTGTATACCCAACAGTGGGACCAGAAAATACTTTCACTCCAGTTACATGAAAAAGATATATTTTAAAAAAAGAATAAAGAATTTAAAAATCATTGTAGAAACATGACCAATTTTTTGATCAACAATTGCTTCTGTGTTGTCTTATGGGAATTTGCCTGAGTGAGAATATTTTGATTTGATAAATTTGAATCACATGATATTAAATCTTAAATGGGAAACATTAGAACTCTGATGAAATGTGCTTCCTATTTTGTGTTCTCTTGTATTTTAATGTTACATTATTATACAGGAAAGGAGGAGCAAGTAAATCTCCCTTACAATATTTTTATGATTGCCATTGTCGGAGTTAGGAGTAACATGCAAAACTAACTTACTATATCTGATTTACGATTTTCAAGAATGAGTATATGGAGAGCTCATTCCGAACATCACTTTTTGGGAGGAGTTATTAAATTAGACCCGCTGCTTTCCCCTCTTCCTTCATTGCCCTGCAAATCTTGCTTTTAAAAATATCTATCAATTTGTTTGAAAAGCTTCTATTCAACTAGGTTTCAATTTATACACCATGCTCCAGATCAAAAGCAACAGCTTTTTAAAAAAAAAAGTTTTGTTTCTCCCCACCAACCCAAGATATTAATCTGTTTCCCTTGCTGAATTTACAAGCGTTTTCTAACCCAGCCTTTCCTAAAAATGTTTTGACCATGCTTTATTCTTGTTGATTTCTTTTCATGATGTGGACACACAAACACTCTGTTTCTATTGCCACCCCTACAAAAATAGTTACGTTGTTGGGCACTATTCTGTCATGGGCAGTGAAGCACATTGCTAAATGAGGAACTTGGAGTGTGGAATGAATTGGTGCCTTTAAACAGTGGGGTACTGGACTTGTGTCTGTCCTTGTTGGGAAAGAGGTTATTTGATCTTGAGTACTAAGTATATATGTTTTTGAAGGCTTTCTGTCATGAGGGAAACAAAAAGCAGCAGCCCGACCAACCGTGCCAATGAGGAAAGGTCAGTTGTTGAGATGTCTCTTGCACCGAGCCCTAAGAATTAAAGTAGGACATAAAGGCATGGTGGTGAACATTAGTAGACCAATCTTGCTTTTAAATTAGGAATTCTTGACTATAGTAATACGAGATGATATTGTACCTCCAACTTTGATTAATAATAAATGTAGCTATCTTCCCCTCCGTCATACATGCTGTGTTTCTGGACAAATTAACTGACTCCTTGCAGTCCTATTTCAGTGTCAACATCAAGTAAATAATTCTTTTTAATTCCCAGCAAACACGGTGGCATTTTAACTTTACCCAGTGTGTATTGAGGTTTAATATTCGGTGAAGGCTAATGGATTAAACCCTGTGAAAACTTTTTGTGTATCTCTAAAGATATTAATTTATCAGTGGCGTTGATAAGTGCTCCTGCTTTGGCTGTGATGTCCCTTTGTTTCCAAAACTATTCAGATACCCTCAGGAGAAAGTAAAAGAGGAGGCGGCGAGAGAATGGTTTAGCGGATTAGCCACTTTGCCTTTATGTCAAAAGCATGAGAGGAAATCTAATTGAGGTACAGAAGATGCTGAAGGGGATCGATGAAGTCGACATAGAGATGTTTTCTCATGGGGCAATCTAGAATGACCATATTACCGTGGTTCAGAATTCCAATCAAGAACAATGTACAACTTTCTCCAGTACATCAATGACATCGTAAGCACTGCTTCCCCCTCTTGTCCAGAATTGGAAAAATTTAATGATGTTGCTTCCACCTGCTTCACCTTCACCTGGTCCATCTCTGACTCTTCCCTTCCCTTCCTCAACACCTGTTTCCATTTTAGGGGATAGGCTGGCCACTAAAAACTACCGACAAACTCTCAAACTCCCACAGTTACCTTGACTATATATTCTCACACCCTGCTTCCTGTAAAGGTTCTATTCCATTCTCCCAGTTCCTCGTCCTGTTCCATCTGTTCTGATGATACAAGCTTCGACAAGAGGGGCCTCCAAAATGTCCACCTCCTTCCTTAACTGAGGATTCTGCAGCATCATAGTTGATAGGGCCGTCAGGCAGGTCTGACCAATTTCTTGCATTTTTGGCCTTCACACCCTCTCTTCCCTCTCAAACAGCATTAAGGTCCCCCTTGTCTTCATTTACCATCTCAAGAGCATCTCCATTCGTTGGATCATTCGCCATAGTTTCTACTACCTCCAGGGCAATGCCACCACCAGACACACCGTCCCCTCCATTCCATTGTCAGATTTCCCTAGGGACCATTCCCTTCAGGACACTCTGGTCCACTCCTCCTTCATTCCCAATACAACCCCAAACCTCCACAGCACCATCTCCTGCAGTCGCAGAAAGTCTAACACCTGCCTGTTTACTTCCTCAGTTCTCACTGTCCAAGGCTCCAGACACCCTTTGTGCTAAAGCTGCACTTTAATCAATCTAGTCTACTGCATTCACTGCTCTCAGTATGGTCTCCTCTACTTTGGGGAAACAAAGTGCAGACTGGGTTGATTGCTTTACACAACACCTACCTTCTGTCTGCACAAAAGGTTTTCAGCTTCCTGTTGCCTGGCACTTCAACACAATACCGTGTTCGCTGGTCACCATTTCTGACTCTGGCTTGCGGCAGTGCTCCAGCAAAGCTAAGAACAGCATCTCCTTTTCCATTTAGGAACTCTGCAGCCTTCTGGATTTAATATCAAATTCAATCATTTTAGAATTTGAGGCACCTTCTCCCATTTCCTCATCCTTAACCCTCACACACCAGGCCTTGTCATCACACGAGATGCTACCACACACAACCCATTGTCAGCTATTGATCGACCCCATTAGCAGCTTTTCATTCTCCTAGATTTATCTTTACCCACTCCTTTGTCCAATTGTTTACCTTCCACTTTAGCCTCTATTTCCACCTATGGCTTACACTCCCAACCTTCTCCCCCACCTCCTTTTCTGCATAAATATCCACTTTTTTTTCTCTAGCTACTGTCACGTCTGGAAGAGGGTCACTGGACCTGAAAGGTTAACTGATTTCTCTACACTGATGCTGCCAGACCTGCTGAGTTTTTCCAGCAATTTCTGTTTTGGTTTCTAGAGTGAGTGGACATAGTTTTAGGACAAAGGATAGCAGATTTAAAACAGATGAGTAGCAATTCTCTCAGGGTTGTGAATCTCTGGAATTCACTCTCCCAGAGTGTGGTGGATGCCAGGACATTGAGTAAATTTGAGGAGGACATAAGCATCTTTAATTAGTGCTGGATTGAGGGGTTATTGGGAGCAGCAGCAAAGTGGAGTTGAGGCAGAGGTGAGATCAGCTGTGGTTGTATTGAATGGTAGACCAGGTTCATGGGGATGAATGCCTACACCGCTTGTAGTTCATATGCTCTTAGTATCTGTCTCCTTATTGTATTACTGACCAAAAAAAAACCAGGTTTACTAATTAAACCCACCCCTATACTTCAGTCAGTAGGCAGTTTCTGTTTTAGTAAATTATTTTGAATGTTTGGCTGGCTGCTATAGTACTGTTAACATCTTTCAGCCTAATCAGTACTTTACTTGGTATATCTGTGGAAGATTATTTCTATTAGAATTTCTTTGTGCTTTAAGGAATAACAGTTTGTTTACTTGTATTGACGTGATTTTTAAAAAAAAATACCAATTTCTTCTAAGTAGGATTTTTGAGCTCCTTGTGTCTATGCGGTATGTGTAAATGTAAATCCCAATGAAGAACCATGATAATTAATACAGTAACAGGTTTGCAACAACCTTAGAGCTGGAGAAATGGATTATTTCATGCAGTTGTTTCTTGTACAGTTGCGAGATGGGGGTTAATAAAGCATGGCCCAGGATGATCAAAGCAAGATGACTCCAAATGTGTTTACAAATGACTAATTTGGTCTTTTCCTGTTGAAGTCCTCAAAGACCCATTTTTAACAGTACTGTAGGAGTCAATACATAGAATAATTCTCCACAGTGGCTCATTATAAGTGACCAGGTTTCCTTCTAGTAACTATCACTGGCAATATTGGCAGACACACCTCAGCAATGCACCCTCTGCTTGAATCCCCAAGCCTAAACACGCACAAACCAAACGTGATGACAGCTTAGTGAGCACTGAGGATATCCCTCCTTTCCATGGTTCTCCCCATAGACATCCTAAGATTTGAGCAGGAGTAGACCAAACCACTTCAAGCAGCTCTCCCATTTAATATACTTCAGCATCCACTCCACTTTTGTATGATTTCCTGATTATTCTTGATTCCTTTTAGAGTCTTATCAATCTAGGCCTTGAATATAACTCACTGAACACCCACAGCCCTCTAGTGTAGATAATTCAAAAACAGAATTGTGTCCAGAACTTGATAATCTAATCCTGTGATTAAAAGTTAAAGATTTTGAAAAAAATCAAAAATTGAGAACAGGAAGGCTTCTCCACATGAAGTATATGTTTGTAGTGGCACAATGGCTTAGTGATTAGCACTACTCCCTCACAGCTCCAGGGTCCCAGGTTCAATTATAGCCTCAAGTGACTGCTTGTGTGGAGTTTGCACATTCTCCCCGTGTCTGCGTGGGTTCCCTCCGAGTGCTCCGGTTTCCTCCCACAGTCCAAAAATGTGCAGGTCAGGTGAATTGGCCATGCTAAATTGCCCATGGTGTTAGATGCATTAGTCAGAGGGAAATGGGTCTGGGTGGGTCTCTCTTCAGAGAATTGGTGTGGACTTGCTGGGCTGAAGGGCCTGTTTCCATACTGTAGGGAATCTAATCTAATCAAATATAAGGTCATGGGGCGTACAGGCAGTTAATTCTCTATTGTGGTTTTGATCGGAAAATCAATATTGCTGACCAAACCAATTCAGTAATATACTCTATCATTTGTTATTACTGAAAATCTCATTAAATACTCATTTCTTGACTATCCTTCATTAATGGGAGAAACTGGTTTTGTGAATTTAGTTGGTGCTACCCATTGACTATCATTAGTTTATACACGAAAATTGTGGTCGTGAAGCAGCAGGTATAACTGAGGGGACAGAATTGGTTTTGCTGTGGCTGTTGTTTTCAAATCTTAATTGGAGACCTGTTAATTGATGATAAAAGTTGGAGAAATCCATTGTTTTAAATTCTACAGCGTTTTGATAAAATTAAAAATAACTCGTGCTTGTTTTGTAAAACATCGATTATACCTTTTTTAGGGTCATCAACACTTGCATCACAGAGTAGTGACAAAATAATGAAACAAGAACAGAAATTGCTAGAGAAACTCAGCAGGCCCGGCAGCATCTGTGTAGAGAAAACAGAGTCCAGTAACCCTCTGGTGACAGGTCACTGGACTCTGAACTGAAACTATGCTTACTGTCCAAAGATGCTGCTAGGCCTGCTGAGTTTCCCCAGCACTTTCCGTTTTTGTTTCAGGTTTTCAGCATCTTCTCAGCTCTGTTCTATTTTAGTGACAAAATAATACCGGGCTTGTAAGAATGATATTGCATACTCATACCATATACTTTACAGGAGGTTGACCAAAGCATTCAGAATCCTTTACATGTTTTCTTTCAATAAATCTCCATTCAATATTCTGACTTTTGTCCCCTGGCACTAAAGCATTGTCTTTGTGTAGGATAAAATTGACATTGTTCAGGCAAACCTGAAAATAAACCAAATAATATTCACAACACGGCACAGTCTATGCTGTTCATTGAAGTATTATCATGCATTCTTCACAATAATGAAACCTTGTCCTTTATGATTTAAACTTTAATAAATATATAATAAATGAGAAAATTAGCTTACTACCTTGCTGGTGGTAGTTAATTTGTGATGGAAGATTGCCACATATAATGTGTGCAAGCAATGCAGTCATCATGGTTTAAAGTTAACTTTAGTATCTGCAGAATTGTAACTGTGAATTTGGTGATCTAACCTTCTCTGACAATTTGAATTATATATGCTGGATGAATATAGAACAGCCAGTGAAGACAATAGAAAAATGGGAAGGGGATGGACACTGCCACGGATAGATGATTTTTTTTGGCTTTCTGTAACCACTTCAATTTGAGGTAGTTAAAGACTGTCTCTGTCTCTGTCTCTGTCTCTGTCTCTGTCTCTGTCTCTGTCTCTGTCTCTGTCTCTGTCTCTGTCTCTGTCTCTGTCTCTGTCTCTGTCTCTGTCGTACAGTGTAACCTCTGCAAATGCAAAGTCATTGCTGTCATCGGATTAGTCGATAATTTAAATATAGTGGGTTCTCACTAGTACTGCTTCTTGTTTTCAACCTGATTTCGCAAAAGATAAGGCAATTGCTTATAAACCTAAAAGGCCACTGGGTGAAATCGAAGAGGAGTCTTACTCCATTTCAGTTATTTAAGCAATACTTGGAATGTTGAAAGTAGGGAGCACATACGACTCGACATATTATTTGGTAATTTTCTATTGCATACAACCTTTTTCATTGCTGTACTATGAAGAAAAGTAGATGAAAAATGTCATTAATCTAATAAAGGTCTCCTGAACAACTATTATGTTTCATATGCATTTGTCTTTTCTGAAAGTTCAAAACATTCAAAAATGTATGTTTCTTGTTTGTTGTATGTCAGTGCTCTGAAACTGAAAATCACATAGCGTTCAAAGTGAAAGCACTGTGATCAAAATTTAAGAAAACCTGCTAACCCAAATCTATATTGGTGATAGACTTTGATAAAGGCTGTATCAACCATGAAGGTCAAATGCATTTTGTACTCCAATATATTTTATGGCAGCACTTGATTTCCTGTTGCTCATGTTTACTGCTCATTTACTGCTCAGCAGAAATGTGTTGCTGGATTTACCCATTGTCCAAGCAGCAACTTTGTGTACTGTATTACCTCAATAATTAATGTAAGGTTAGGAAGTGTGAACCTTATTAATTTTAACATTTATTGTATTTATTAACATACAAGCTTTATTCACTCCAGGCAACTTAATGATTTTGGTGTTTTGGGATATTTCGAGAGGCGTAAAGATGTGAATTTAGTTTATTATTTTAATTTTTGAAATGCTTAAGAAGCAAGTAACAATTTTTGTGAATATTTTTATTGAGAAAAGATTTTAAATTTTTTATAAAATTATAAAATCACTACAAAGCAGTATAATAATCTTATTTTAACAACAATAACAGTAAACAAACTACTCTACTCCACAAACCACCGAGGGGAGAGAGAGAGAGAAAAACAAATCTACACAACTATAATTCAATAAGTAACTTAGTTTAATTTAGATTTTTTTGAGTTGAACTAAGGCATATTAAATTACATTAAGTTACCGGACTCAGCCCAATCCCAGCAAAGCTCTCCAACACCAGGAGCTTCAGTAGGCTTACCTGTATTTGTTTGGAATTCTTCCTCCCAGGAGCCCCTGGCCTGCCAGACATAACCCTCATGACTTCACAAAGGTTCCAACCAATATAGCCAACAGGTCTGCATCTATATAGGCCAGAAAAAGCTCCATTTTCTGTTGCACCATACTCTTAAGGAAGTCCAGGGCGATGTGCTCCAAAACTTACCTACACCACGGAAGCTGCAATTTGGCAAGCTTAAGAGGCCACCTGTAAAGCCAGATGAAAATCCGAGCCAACTATTAAGCCTCCATAGCGCCTGACTGGGCAGCATCAAAGGGAGCATTTGCATGGGATTTAATAAACGATGGAGAACATTCATTTGGACTAGAGCTATTCTACCCAACCATGCTATCAGAAGATCCTCCTAGCGCCGAAGGTCCTGTTTTATCTTCTGTAGCGACTGCACAAAGGTAGCCTTATATAATTGATTGAAGGGTGGGGTGATAAAAATGCCTAAATGCAAGAAACCTCCCTGTGACCACCTGAAAGGGAAATGAGTTCCACCCACAAGTTGAGATATTCTGATAAAGCTCCCCACAGGCATGGCCTCCGACTTCATGAAATTGATTTTATATCCCAAGAAAGAACCAAATAACTCAATCATTCGTATTAACCAGGGCACAGATATCATCGAATCAGTTAAAAAGTGAAGAACGTCATCCGCATAAAGGGTGATCTTATGCCTGCCTGCTCCTACCTCTGGGGTAGTTCTATTGGGGTCTCTGCCAATGGCTCAATCAACAATGTAAATAATAGTGGTGAAAGGGGACACCCTTGTCAGTTGCCTCTACCAGTACTAAAATTGTTGGACCATATACCAGTAGTGAGAATGCTGTTTTCGGGTCACTATATCATACTGCCACCACCTGGCAAAAACCGCTCCAGTACATAAAAGAGGTACAGCCACTCCACTCGGTCAAATGCTTTCTCTGGACCCAGGGAGACTACCAAGCCCAGAATTGACCCTTGCTGGTATATGTACCTGGGCCATGTTTAATACTCTTCATTAGAAGACCTGTGCCCCTTAATAAAACCTGTCTGCTCCTCCTTTATGAAGAAGGATAAAACACTCTTCAACTTCAACGCCAGCATTTTTGACAAAATTTTAAAATCCATGTTCAATAACCATATGGGCCTGTACGAAGTACAATCCTCTGAGGCTTTCCCTCTCTTGACAATAAGAGAAATATTTGCTTCTCTCAGAGAGGATGGGAGGTAGTCCTGACTGTATGAATAATTGTACATATCCAACAGTGGCCCAGCCAGCATGTTTATAAACTCCTTGTAAAACTCACTTTGAAATTTGTCTGGGCAGGGTGCTTTACCACTCTGGAGCTGCCTTACAGCCTCCTGTATTCCTTCAATTGTCAGAGGGGCATTCAAAAGAGACACCTTCTGAAGTTACACCTGGGAGGTCCACGGTCTTTAAAAAAGACTCCATCTTCACCAATCTGTCCTTATAGTTCTCTGACCTGTACAGCTCAGAGTAGAACTTCCTAAATGCTGCGTCAATTGTTTTGGTGTCACAAGTGAGAGTACCAGCAGTTTGCAATAACATTCTTAGTTCCTCTCCAAATCATCTTGTCAGTTTGTTTCCACTTCAATTACTTTTGCACTTTATCCCTGGAGAATTTGCAGTATTTATTTATATCTCTCCATGAAGCTATCTAATGTTAGATATATGGACTTTTAAAAAATCATTTTGCACAGAGTAGATCTGTAGTTAATAAAGTTTATAAATCTCTCGCGAGCACAAACATTAATGTCATAAAATTGCATCCCAAATCACACGTAACTTAGAATTTAGTACTTGAACCATATCCAATTTTTAAAAGACGTTTTAATTATTGTTACACTCCAGTTTTTTAAAAATATAATTTCTGCCTGGACATGTGGTCTGCCATCTTCTGTGATGAGATTCCATGACTCCATACTTCCCCGTCCATCATTTCAGTATAAACATTAAAGTTCCTCCTAGTTTCAAAACCTTCATCAATTTTGCTGAGATTTGTTTAAGAAGTGAATGTAATTTCCCTTATTCATAATTTTATTTAATTTCTAATTTGAGTTCAAACTTGCCACACTGAGAACTGGGTATCTCATTTGAATTATTTCTTTTAAAACTACTTGAAGGAAAAGATAGGCAGGTGGAACCAATTTTATTTGCTGCTAATTTGTTCTCACTTGTC
The DNA here is from genome assembly GCF_047496795.1 of Chiloscyllium punctatum. Taxonomy (NCBI): domain Eukaryota; kingdom Metazoa; phylum Chordata; class Chondrichthyes; order Orectolobiformes; family Hemiscylliidae; genus Chiloscyllium; species Chiloscyllium punctatum. Next base: position 52,558,445 of record NC_092783.1, read on the forward strand.
CTAGCAATATTTCTACAATCTGAGACACTTATGGGACGAGGACCTCACTGGCTGGCCACTATTTTATTGCCCATCCCTAGTTGCCCTTGAGAAGGTAGTGGTGAGCTGCCACCTTGAACCACCACAGTCCACCTGCTGTAGGTTGACCTACAGTGCCCTCTGGGAGGGAATTCCAAGATTTTGACTCAGCGACAGTTGGTCCTTTTTTTTTTGCAGTGTGAAAGAATATTAGCCTCTTCAAATGAGTTTTTTGAATGTTTGAGCACTAAGTTAGAAAAGTTAAACTACTTGGGTAAGCAGTGCATCTAACGTATACATTTAGTGTGCAATTTTAGTTAAGCTTAGTTACTTGCAATGAAACAAAAGATGTTGTAAAGTATATAAGTGTTCTGTAATGCATTAGAAATGATTTTATTGAATTGATACTTCAGCTCATTTTTAAAGATGAAAGACTTTTGATTCTGGCTTGGGAGGTTAGGATATTTCATGATTTTGTGCAAAACAAGGTTTGATAACAGAAACATTCTAACAGATATCAAAATTGTTCAGGAGGTGAAGGTGCTGGGCCGCCTCCATCGCCAAACCCTAACGGCTGGACAGCTAACTGCCTGAAGGAAGAATGCCTCATCTTCCGCTTTGGGACCCTGCAACTACACAAGATCAATGTGGATTTGACCAGTTTCCTCCTCATTTGTCCTCCCTCCATCATCTTTCCCATCTATCCGCTCTACCCTCCTCTCCGACCTATCACTTTCTCCCGACCTATCACTTTCTCCCCCACCTACATCTACCTATTGCATGCTCAGCTACCTCCAGCCCCAGCCCCATCCCCCTCCCATTTAATCTCTCAGACCCCTGGCCCACAAGCCTTATTCCTGATGAAGGGCTTATGCCCAAAACTTCAATTCTCCTGCTCCTTGGATGCTGCCTGACCTGCTGTGCTTTTCCAGCACCACACTCTCAACATTAAAATTGTTCAGCCAAATTTTTACCCTGCACTCTTACGATGTACAATTTCAAAGAAGAGTAGTTGAGTGGTGTGACTAATATTATTGGTTAATGAACCTTGCCGAAAATAATTATTTGGTTGTTATCACGTAGCAGTTTGAGGAGGCTTTACAACAGCAGCTGTAATTTGAAACAGTATCATTGTTCCCAGGTCCTTAAAGTTTAATAAAAATGCAAAGTTTTAACTCATGTCTAAATGCACTAATTATGCAATTTGAAGATATTTCAAATGAAGTTTAAATAAACTTCTTTTGAACTTTAACTCAGAAGACCAGTTTTGGTCCATTTTTATGATGGATATATCATCTTTAGCCGAGGAAACAGAAACAGGAGGCATGCAGAAGAAACAAGTTAAAAGCAGGAGCAGGACTTTCAGCTTTTCAAACCTACTCTGCAATCAAATAAGTTCATGGTTGATCTGATTGTAACCCCAAATCCACATGCCTGTCTAACATTTCACTCCCTTGCTTAACAGGAATGTCTGTCTTTGCCATAAATATTCACCATCTTGTGACCTTCAGGAAATTTTATTGCCTCGACTCAGATTTTTAAACTGACTTTTAGTGCTAGATTCTCCCATAAGAGCAAATCTCCCCTCTCCCTCTGAAATGTCCCAGGGTTGATGTTTCAATGAAGTCACCTTCCTCTTGTAAACTTTAGTGAATGCAAGCCTCGCCTCACCCAGCCTTTCCTCCTAATACTCTCACCCTGCCATTATGCCTGCCTTGAACTACAACCAACGCATTTACACCCTTAAATAAATTGACTGATGTGGTGCACAGTACTCCAATGCAGCCTCGGCAGTGCCATATATAACTGCAGCCTAAAATCCCGACTGTTGTGTTATATTCCCCTTGAAATACATGACCACATTACATTAGGGTTCCTAATTACTTGTTGTACCTGCAAGTTAGCATATTGCTATTTGTGCATGAGGGCACCCAGATTCCTCTGCATCTGAGCTCTGCAATCTGTCTTCATTATATTATATGCTCCTTTTACCTTCTTAAAAAGTACCAATTGGGTCACATTAAGTCAACATGGATCTATGAAAGGGAAATCATACTGGACAAACCTAGAGTTTTTCTGACAAAGTATCTAGAAGTCTAGCTGGAGAAGCAACAGATGTTCTGCATTTGAACGTTCAGAAAGCTTTTGACAAAGACCCACATCAGAGGTTATAGTGTATACCAATTCTTAATTCAGGCTTTGATTTATCAGACAGGCAACAAAGTCAGAACAAATGGGTCATTTTCAGGCTGCAAGGCATTGATAAATGATATACCACAAGATTAAATACTTGGGGCCACAGCTGTAATGGGGTATTTAAGGAGTATGGTGAGAAATCATACAATTGGTATTAATTTATGATTGTTTTGAATGGTGGACTGCACACAATGGACGAATAACTTATTCTTGATCCCATGTTCTATGTTTTCTGTGATTTCTAATGTCTTGTAACATTGTCCCCATGACAAAAGTTAAGCTAACTTGCTATAATTTCATGTTTTCTGTCTTTCCTCCTTTTTTGAATAATTATATTTACTATCTTCAAATCTACTGAGACTGACCCTGAATTAAGAGAGTTTTGGAAAATTAAATCTAGTATTTTGATTATCTTACGAGCAATTCCTTTTAAAGCCCTGGGATAGTTCCTCAGCACTTGTCACCTGCAGCTTCAACACTTTGCTGAATACAAACCTTGGTGATTGTGATTTTCCTTAGTTCCTCCACCCTTGCCATTTTCTGATTTGGTGCTGCATCTGAAATGTTGTTTGTACCCTGTTTACTGAAGACTGATGCAAAATACTTGATCTATTCATTTGTTATTTCCTTATTTTCCATTAATAATTGTTTAGATTTGCTTTCAATAAGACCAACCCTCAATTTGTTTGTTGTTCTCCTTTTAAATATTTGTAGAAACTTGCATCTGTTTTTATATTTCTCGCTAGCTTTCTCTGTAATTTTTCCATTTCGCTATTATTTTGGTAATTTTCTCATGTTTTCATACTCTGTCCAATCTTCTGATCAAATATCCCTTTGTACATGTCTTTTCTTTTAATTTGATCCTATCTATACATTTCTAACCCATCTCAAACGGTAAGTCCTTCCATTTGAACTTTTCTTACGGCTGGTCTGTTTATATTCTGTAGATTCTAACATACCCTCCTAAATGTCTGCTGCTGCATCTGCGTTGACCTGCTTTTGAACCTAGTCTGTCAATTTGTTTAGCCAGCTGTGCTTTCATGCCCTCAGAATGCTCTTTGCTTTAAATAAGAAAAAAGTCTTGGACCTACTCCTTTTTCCCTCAATTTGAATGTAGAATTCAGTCATATTATGGGTGCCACAACCTAAGGATACCTTCGATTGTTGTAAAAATCCATCTGCTTCACTTTTGAAGGTCCAGTAATTCACCACCCTTACTTGGTCTGACCTATATGTGACTCCAGACACACAGCAATGTGATTGATTTTTAACTGCCTTCTGGGCAATTAGGGATGGGCAATAAATACTGGCTTTGTCAACAACACACTCATCCAATGAATGATTGAGGAAAAAAAGTCCTATGCCTTGAATTTCTAACTAGATCCAGCAGAAGCTGGTCTGTTTACTTGGCCAGATGTTTGTAGTATCTCAGCTGTTGTAGAGACTATCGCTCAACTATTTTCAGCCAGTTCCTCTGTTACAGAAACAAGGCTTAGCCAGAGTTGGAAAGGCTTCCAAAGTCCTTGACTTGATAAACTGCTTTGAACCATGCAGGTTGAGTTAATCCTGTCTGTGCAATACCAGGTCTAGTATGTAATGCTCTCTGGTCACCTCCAGAATATCACAAAATCATTCTATCATCCCAAAATGTTTCTTTGAGAAGGTGGCCAAACAGGTGGATGAGGATAAAGCAGTTGATGTGGTGTACATGGATTTCAGTAAGGCGTTTGATAAGGTTTCCCGTGGTAGGCTATTGCAGAAAATATGGAGTATGGGATTGACGGTGATTTCGTGGTTTGGATCAGAAATTGGCTAGCTGAGAGAAGATAGAGTGTGGTGGTTGATGGGGAATATTCATCTTGGAGTTGAGTTACTGGTGGTGTACCGCAAGGATGTGTTTTGGGGCCACTGCTGTTTTGTCATTTTTATAAACGACCTGGATGAGGGTGGAGAAGGATGGGTTAGTAAATTTGCAGATGACACTAAGGTCAGTGGAGTTGTGGATAATGACGAAGGATGTTGTAGGTTACAGAAGGACATAGATAAGCTGCAGAGCTGGGCTAAAAGGTGGTAAATGAAGTTTAATGTGGAAACGTGTGAGGTGATTCACTCTGGAAGGAGTAACAGGAATGCAGAGTACTGGGCTGATGGTAAGATTCTTGCTAGTGTAGGTGAGCAGAAAGATATTGGTGTCCATGTACGTAGATCCTTGGAAAGTTGCCACCCAGGTTGATAGGGTTGTTAAGAAGGCATATGGTGTGTTAGCTTTTATTGGTAGAGGGGTTGAGTTTTGGAGCCACGAGGTCATGCTGCAGCTGTACAAAATTCTGGTGTGGCTGCACTTGGAGTATTGTGCACAGTTCTGGTCACTGCATTATAGGAAGGATGTGGAAGTTCTGGAAAAGTTTCAGAGAAGATTGACTAAGATGTTGCCTGGTATGGAGGGAAGGTCTTATGAGGACAGGCTGAGGGACTTGCGGCTGTATTCGTCAGAGACAAGAAGGTTGAGAGGTGAGTTAATTGAGACATATAAGATAATCAGAGGGTTCGATAGGGTGGACGGTGAGAGCCTTTTTCCTTGGATGATGATGGCTAGCATGAGGGGACATAGCTTTAAATTGAGGGGTGATAGAAATAGGACAGATTTTTTTTTACACAGAGTAGTAGGGCGTGGAATGCACTGCCTGCAACAGTAATAGACTCGCCAACTTTAAGGTCATTTAAATGGTCATTGGATAGACATATGGACAGAATGGAATAGTGTAGGATAGATGGACTTTGGATTCATTTCATCCGAGGGTGCAACATTGAGGGCTGAAGGGCCTGTACTGCACTGTAGTGTTCTATGTTCTGTCAGATGGGGAGGAGGTGGTGTCATGGTCATTTCACTGGATTGCTAATCCAGATACCAGGATAATGTTCTGGAGGCATGAGTTCTAATGGGATTAAAAAAAAATCAAAGCTATCCTTATCACCGGTGATTGTTGTAAAAATCCATCTGCTTCACTTTTGGAGGTCTAGTAATTTACCACCCTTACTTGGTCTGACCTATTTGTGACTCCAGACACACAGCAATGCGATTGATTTTTAACTGCCTTCTGATGGCAATTAGGGATGGGCAATAAATACTGGCTTTGTCAACAACACTCTCATCCCTAATGAGGAAAAAAAGTCATATGCCGTGAATTTCTAACTAGATCCAGCAGAAGCTGGTCTGTTTACTTGGCCAGATGTTTGTAGTATCTCAGCTGTTGTAGAGACTATCACTCAACTATTTTCAGCCAGTTCCTCTGTTACAGAAACAAGGCTTAGCCAGAGTTGGAAAGGCTTCCAAAGTCCTTGACTGATTTGATAAACTGCTTTGAACCATGCAGGTTGAGATGCCTCAATGAATCCCTGCTATGCATAAAGATAAGTGCAAAGAAAATGACACGCACGGTTCATTTAAACATATTTTCCCCAAGTTATAACATATCACAATAATGGACTGTGCAATCAAGATCATTTTCACGGGCAAAACAATTTTTAAAAATTGTTTTTTCCTATGAAAATGATCTTGATTGCACAGTCCATTATTTTGATATGTTATAACTTGGGGAAAATATTTTTAAAAATTGTTTTTGTATGGAGTTCTATCTGATTAACAAATGAAATTGCACATTACATTTAGTAGAAGTGAAAGTGCAGTTGCTGGAAATCAATAAAACAAAATGCAGGAATTACTTGGTGAAAATTGCAAAGTACAAAGAATCCCTGCTTTTTAAAATGCCGTTCTTGTTTAGGCATTTCATTGAACTTGCTATTGTAAGCACTGGCATTCTGTGTATTAATATTGGTTTAGCTATATATACTATATAGTTCCAAGGCATTAGCTATATTTCCAAGCAGCACACTCAAAGGTAAAAGACAAATTGACAGAATATTTGAGATGGAATCGCAGCTTGAGGTAGAACCGATGAATCTTTAATTCTCTGCAGGAGCATCGTGGATTTCAAAGCTGTAATTCTCCACATGCTGATCTCAGTTTATCAGCAAAGCAAGCCATTGATCTGAGGATGTTCTTGCACATGAAGAAAGGGAACAGTGGACTGCTTCTCTGCACTTCCATTTGCAGCACTTCAAATTATGGGGACATTAGCCTACCCTCTTGGAAGATGCAGAGTGCAAAGGAAAATCAAGTGAGGTCTTAAAGTACATTCAGACTCAGCTGAAAACGGGATTTTGATAGATCTGCCATAGATTTTATTTACTACTTAATAAGTGATTTTGGAATGTCTGAAAAAATTACGTTTAGAGTGATGACAAGCAAATGTAGGTCAGTGCTACAGCAGTTGGAAAGATAGGTAGTTAGTGTTTCAGACCAATTACCTGAACTGAAGTCTTGGGTGGAATTTAGTTTTGAATTTGTGGTCACATCTCACCATCTTAAATGATGGGTGAGCCCTCTTTTAGATTGCCGTAAAGTGATTTCATGGCTGGTGATCAGCTCAGTGAGATTCCTTCTCTACCTGAGGAGGAAGCTATCCATTTTGAGAGCTGTTGACTAGTCAGAATGTTGGCAGCTCTTTAGCCCAAGCTGGGTTTACCACAGGCTGCAGCCAGTTCTGGGACTGTAGGCAGTTCCCAAGATTGTGGAGTCAAGGATCAGATTGAAGAACTGAATGAGGGTTTTGACTGGGTCAGTGCTCTGTAGAGGAGGACATGGGGACACTGAGGGAAGAAAGCGATTGGGGTGGGGAGGGAGTGGGCGTTGCTCTGTTGAGCATACGTTGCCTGTACAGAAGGTCTGCCCACCTCATCCAGTGCAAGGCCTGCAGGATTTGCCATGGGACAATAATTGAAGGGATGGGTGGAGGCATTAGACCTTATTCTGGATTAGTGGTGCTGGAAGAGCACAGCAGTTCAGGCAGCATCCAAGTAGCTTCGAAATCGACGTTTCGGGCAAAAGCCCTTCATCAGGAATAAAGGCAGTGAGCCTGAAGTGTGGAGAGATAAGCTAGAGGAGGGTGGGGGTGGGGAGAAAGTAGCATAGAGTACAATGGGTGAGTGGGGGAGGGGATGAAGGTGATAGGTCAAGGAGGAGAGGGTAGAGTGGATAGATGGAAAAGAAGATAGGCAGGTAAGACAAGTCCGGACAAGTCAAGGTGACAGTTACTAAGCTGGAAGTTTAGAACTAGGGTGAGGTGGGGGAAGGGGAAATGAGGAAACTGTTGAAGTCCACATTGATGCCCTGGGGTTGAAGTATTCCAAGGCGGAAGATGAGGCGTTCTTCCTCCAGGTGTCTGGTGGTGAGGGAGCGGCGGTGAAGGAGGTCCAGGACCTCCATGTCCTCGGCAGAGTGGGAGGGGGAGTTGAAATGTTGGGCCATGGGGCGGGTGTGGTTGATTGGTGCGGGTGTCCCAGAGATGTTCCCTAAAGCGCTCTGCTAGGAGGCGCCCAGTCTCCCCAGTGTAGAGGAGACCGCATCGGGAGCAACGGATACAATAAATGATATTAGTGGATGTGCAAGTAAAACTTTGATGGATGTGGAAGGCTCCTTTAGGGCCTTGGATAGAGGTGAGGGAGGAGGTGTGGGCACAGGTTTTACAGTTCCTGCGGTGGCAGGGGAAAGTGCCAGGATTGGAGGGTGGGTTGTTTGGGGGTGTGGACCTGACCAGGTAGTTGCGGAGGGAACGGTCTTTGTGGAAGGCGGAAAGGGGTGGGGAGGGAAATATATCCCTGGTAGTGGGGTCTGTTTGGAGGTGGCGGAAATGTCGGCGGATGATTTGGTTTATGCGAAGGTTGGTAGGGTGGAAGGTGAGCACCAGGGGCGTTCTGTCCTTGTTACAAGGACCCCACCCCTCCAACCATAACAAGGACAGAACGCCCCTGGTGCTCACCTTCCACCCTACCAACCTTTGCATAAACCAAATCATCCGCCCCACCCCCACCCTCCTCTAGCTTATCTCTCCACGCTTCAGGCTCACTGCCTTTATTCCTGATGAAGGGCTTTTGCCCAAAACGTTGATTTCGAAGCTACTTGGATGCTGCCTGAACTGCTGTGCTCTTCCAGCACCACTAATCCAGGGTCTGGTTTCCAGCATCTGCAGTCATTGTTTTTACCGCATTAGACCTTAGTCAAGGCATAGAATACAAGAGCAAGGAGGTTACTTTGGATCTCTGTCAAAGATCAACAAGACCCCAACAGGAATAGCGTGTGCAGTTCTGGGTCACTACAGTGTTGGAAGGGTATGAAAACGCTAGAGAAGGTGTAGAGGGGATTCCCCAGACTATTATCTGGGCTGGAGCTATGAAGAAAGACTAAGTCGGCTGGTTTCCTTTGTGCAAAGAAGACTGAGCAGGAACTGGATTGTATAAAATTGAGGAGCGTAGATTGGAGGTAGCAGAGGGGTCGATAACCAGAGGGCATAGATTCGTGGTAAGGAGCAGGAGATTTAGACGGGGCTTAAAGAAAACTCTTCGCTAATAGTAGTGGGTATCTGGGAAATCATAGTCTTTAGTTTGGTAGAGGTGGGATTTGGATGTAATTAGATGATCATTTAACACAATTGCAAACAAGGCTATGAGCCAAGTGCTCGATTTTGGGATTAGATACATGATTGCGTATACACCACTCGACAATGGGCCAAATGGCCTCTTCCTGTGCTGTGAACTCTAACCATGTGGCCCTTATTTGTCTCAAGACCAGGCAGCATTACAGACACCACTCTACTGCTTGTAAAATACCAATGGTGATGGGTTTGACACCAGACTTTATAGTAGTCCCCGTCTGGTGGTCTGCTCCCAGAAGATAAAATGTTTCTCTCTCTGGTGCTATTCCAATTGCTGACTATATTTATTCATTAAGCCTTAATTTTAAAAAGAGCGTTGTCTTTGAATCTAGAAGGTAATTGCTCTAAGATTTGAATTGCAATGCCGCATATTCCACTGATTCCGAAGAATTGATCTTGATGCTCCCCTTTTGCTCTTTCAAATCCTTTAAGTTAGCATAAGTTCCAGAATCTTCCGTTGTTTGAGCAGAAGGCTGAAGGGTCACATTGGAGTAAGTGACAGTGTCTTTCATTATCCTGTCAGACTGAAATAAACATAACACTCACACTTGAACATGCAACAAAGACATGATGCTAAAATATGGAAATTAACATTGAATGACATTGACAGCACTGAACCCTCCACCATCAAGAGAAATTGAACCGAAACAGCCATGTAACTGTTGTGGCTATAAGTAAAAGAAAAGTCACCAGAGGACAGGGAGGCAGCTCTTTCATTCGAAGGTGATGACTGATGGTGAGTTTAACCTGAGAGTGACCATGCCTCAGGTGAGGGGGAAAGGTTGAGGTGATGACCTCACTTAGTGTGGAAATTGAACCCACACTGGTGACATTGCCAGACAGCCAGCCGTCCATCCAGCCAACCGACCTCCGCGTTGGAGGTTGGAAACTTTGTTTTGAGTAACTAAACATGCGTCCCCAAAGTCTGCCCATTGTCTACAAGGTGTAAGTGATTATATGGAATGCACCCACTTGGGGAGCGCAGCTGCCACAACATTCAAGAAACTCGGCAGTATTCAGGACAAAATGCTCACTTGTTTGGCACTCCATCAGTCACCCTCAATATGCAAGTATAAGGAAATACTGCAGTGCTGCAAGTCTGAAATAAAAACAGAAAATGCTGGAGATGCTCAGCAGATCAATTGTCACAGCCTCTGTAGATGCTGTCAGTCCTGCGAGATTTATCCAGCATTTTCTGTTTTCATTACTTTGAGTATATTTGCTCCATCACTGACGTGCAGTGATATTGCTGTATACCATCTCCAAGAAGCACTGCAGCAACTAACTAAGAAATGTTTCTTCTCATTTTTCTTGCCACTGCACGTCAACATATTGATCAGTGTGCGCAGCCCTTCTCAGTGTCTGTGTCTACAACATAGGGGGAGGGACCGTTGTCAGTCAAGGTCTTTCAAAGACACCTTCCAAATTCAAGGGCAGGAGATGCACATTCCTCTCCTTAGGTTCACGCCAACCTGTCTTAGACCATTTCCCTTCACTGGCACTTAGTCAATACTGGAACTCCTTCCCTAACCGAACTAGTTGTAGAATCCCTACAGTGCGGAAGCAGGCCATTGAGACTACACTAACCCTCCGAAGAGCACCCCACCCAGACCCATCACTTACCCTACAATCCTGCACTTCTCATGGCTAATCCACCTCGCTTGCACATCTTTGGACTGCAGGAGGAAACCGAAGCACACGGAGGAAACACATTCAGATGCAGGGAGAATGTGCAAACTCCACCCAGACAGTCCCCTGAAGCTGGAATCGAACGTGGGTCCCTGGCGCTGTGAGGCGGCAGTGCTACCCACTGAGCCACCATGCTGCTCCAGGGTGAACTAAGGGTGAACGTGTCCCAGATGGACTGCAGAGGCTTACCCCCACCACCTCTGCACAGAAATGGTTGCCTTGTGGATGCACAATTACTCTAAAATTTTCCACAAATCCCATTGTGCTGAACTGTATAACAGAGTCTATTGTGGAGAATCTTGTCAAAATCCAATTTTTATTCCTTCACAGAATGCTTGGGCCAGCATTGATTATCTATAATTTATTGTCCTCGAGCTACCTGATTGAATTGCTGCAGTCCCTAGGATGATGGTACATCCACAGTGAGTCAGGAAAGGAATTCCTCGAGTCCCAGCAACAGTGAACGAGCAGATTTTTAGGTGCATGATTGGAGGTAAACTGCAGATGGCGGTTTTCAAAACAATGAATATAACGCTCCACAATATTTTGGTGAGTACTTTGGGGCATTAATGCGATTAAAGCAATGAAGTGTTGAGTAATTGTAAGATAAGTGGGACAATATCCATAATCTTTAGATGCCTTCCATTCTTACCTTACTGGTCATGTCTGGAGTTTCTGGATTTTCAGTCTTAACTGCAAAATAAATTGTAAATGATTCACTTGCAACAAAGCTGCTTTCATTTACTCTCCCCACAGTACGTTTGTTCTATTCTAGTCTGGAACCTAAACCAGTGAAAAAACCTCAATGTCACACTCTGCTTCACACTTACACTCACCCACCCACATCAAGTCAACCACGTATTTCTGATCTACTACAGGAAGCTCCAAACACTTGCTATTTCCTAGCTGCATGATGGTAAACCACTTGCTTCAAGATGTTGAAGAAAATTGAGTCAAGTCTGACACTTTAGCTTGTTCTGCCTTTCACCCTGAGAAATAGATTAACCTCTTTTCAAATAATTTCATCTGCTAAGGGTGGTAACATATATTTCTGAAAATGGGACGATTCTGAGGCATGAGAACTTTTCACTGCTTCCAACACAATTCATGTCTTGCAGTCTAGGAGCTTAAATTGTATCATAAATTATGGAGACGTGCTGGAGTTTAATGAGAATCTGCAAAAGCAAATTACAGCCTTCAGTTGATTGAATAACTTTGGACATACTTCTAAAACGATTGAGAGTTTACTCTGGATGTTTTGATTTTACTCATTTCATTTTTTGTTAAACTTTTTATAAAGAATATTGGAAGATGGATTTTGAAATAATTTTCACATTATATACTGTAAAAGCAATTGAAACTTTAAATGTTCTCTCCCATCTTTTCAAGTGCACCGTATACACATGGTCACATCACCTTTAACGGCACTTTCCAAATCCACAACCTCTACCAATTAGAAGATCAAAGACAGTATTGAAACAGAATTGTACTTTCTTCGAATTACCCTCCAAGTTGCACAGATTTGACACTGCTGTTTATGAGAGACGAGAATCGCGGGTAAGGCCAATATTCCATGCATATCCTTAATTGCCCTGGAGAAAATACCTTCCTGAAGTACTGCATTTAGTATATGTATATCCACAGAGTGGTCAGGAAGGGAGTTTCAGGATTTGGACACAGAGACAATTAAATTACTTAAATAAATCTGTTGGAGTATTACTTGGTGTCATGTGACTTCTGATTTTGTCCTCCCCTGTTTCATCACTGGTATCCCCACACAATGGAAGTATTGTGATATATTTCCAATTCAGAATGATGTGTGGCTTGGAGGGGTATTTGCAAGAAGTAGCAGTTTGAATCATCCTGTTCAGCAATATTAGTGCACATCTTTGGACCCAGGCCTCCCTGGCCCAGAGGTAGGGTCACTTCCACTGTGCAGAACAGGCTGAATAAATGATTGTAGAAGCTCAGATTTCCCCATTTAATTGTCATTGTAAGCAAAGAGAACAGACTGAGCCCAAACAGCCCAGTGGGTTCATTGACTGGAGATATTGATGGCCCACAGCCTTAGCTCTGGGAGTTGGCCTCCAGTTGCCTGTTGGTCTCAGACCTAAGTGGGGCCTCTCCCTCATTGTTCCCTTCATGGACCTAATTGAGTATCAGCCACTGATGTGGCTAGCCTCTGGCATATTAACCCCAACTTGAGCAGGTACGATTCTGGTCACCAAGCCCATACGTTACTTTGTACCTTTGCTCCTGGCCCTACTTCCCAAAACACTTGTAGAACCATGAAAATTTTGCCCTATCTGTTTCTGATTGGGTAGCAACTATTTGCAATATTATATCAACACTTTATTATTGCCTTCTCAGGAATCAGTTTCTGCTTTTACGTACCATCATTTCCTGCCCTTTTTGTCCCTTTTCTTTTCCACAGAAACAGAATCAGTAGCGATAAGATTAACAGTCCCAGCAAAGCAGGGATGATGATGTGCCATATTTGCAGGGTGGTATTACTAAAAGAAAATGAAGCAGAATTGGTTAAATTAAAGTGTTGTGCACTCAATAGAACCAGGCAAAAATATGTAAACATTTATTAGCTGTAAACTAGATGGGAATTAGTTTTAAATATAATTGTTTCTGAATTAAAAGATGTGTTACGTTCTAGTGAGCCTACTCTGCTGAGGATGCATTGCCGCAACTTGTTAAAGTTTCTTCAACAGCACCTTCTAAACCTACAACGTCTACCACTTTGAAAGACAAAGGCAAGGGAACACCACCATCTGCACGTGCCCCTTTAAGTCACACATCATTCTGACTTTGAACTGTGTTCCTTCACTGTCACCGAGTCAAAATGCCGGAGCTCCCTTCCTTAATAATACCGTGGGAAAAACCGATGCCACACGGATTGCAGCAGCTCAAGAGGTTGGCTCACGGTCACCTTCTCAAGGTCAATGAGGGATGAGCGATAAATGCGGGCCCTGCCCATGATGGCCACATCATGTGAATGACTAATGCACTGGGCTGAAGTGTGATTTTCTCATTGTGAATAGAAATGGGGTGTAAGTGGGAGTGCGGATCTCGTCGTCAAATGAACAATTGCTGCCAGGACCTGTGTTAACTTTGTTGTCTGATTTTGATATTGGTATTAATTGAGATGGACAATTAATAGAAGAATTATGAGGAAAGGTATGGCACCAAAAGGATAGTTTTTAATCGCATAACATCACTCAGTGAGGAGACCAGAACTATCCAACAACTTCAATCAGAATGACCCAAAAGTGATTATTCTAAGAAAACTATTAAAATCTTACCTTAGGTTGTCACTGGAAATTGCGGGAATTCCCACTGTTGCAAATAAATGTGAATAAGAAACTGAATGAATAGTTGAAAACCATCAGCAAATATAAGCATAACTTTCCTCTTTAGCACAATCCCTGAGGAAGCAAGATGGTGGTGGAGCATTGGTGGAGGTGATGGGTGGAGGCCCACTGAGTGGTGCAGGTGAATGGGAGAGTTCTGTTTAGTATTGGGTGTGATGCACAGGAGGGTGTTGACTGCTGGTGGGGCGAGGGGGAGGTGTCTGTTTGATGGGGGTGAAGGGGAAAGGGATGGTTAACTGGTGTAGGGGGAATAGGTTTAATAATCCTGAGCATTGGCTGTTTAAAATTCCTTTAGGCAATTGCTCAAATTGAGGATGGATGAACAAAAATTTGTGGAATAGGTATCTTTGTCTTTGTTGGGGTTATAAAATCTTGTGAAAGGAAGAGAGAGAAAGTTGGATTCAGGAAGAAAGGCGGGCTTCCCAGCAACCCATAGAGGATTTGAAAATCAAGAAAGTCTACATCTGTTGTGTCCCTTAGTGTGGAGGGGGATTAATGCTGCAACTGTGGCTCTTTTGTCCATTTGATTCCATGAATTGGGGTTTGGGAGGGCACTGTCATGGTCTTGTGGCCTGTCATGTGGAGATCACCTTTATATGGGCTCATTCCTCAGGGGGAACTGGGGAATGGGATGGTCTAGCACTAAGAAACTGTCATTGGCTTCTAAACATGCCAGCTGTATTGGCTGTAAGTTGGCTTCACTGAGACTCCATCTCCACAGAGTGAGGTAATGATTCCTATGGGAGCCTGCCAGAGAAATTCACACAGAGCTGGCACAGCAAGTCAGGGGTGACCTGATCCTGCATGCACCTCCTCCGCCCTCATCAACAACCCCACTGTGGAGCAGGTAGACCCTGTCCAGAGTGACTGAAGCCACTTGGCCATGATCATAACCTCTGTAAACTTCCCTTCTTTTGTTGGGAAATACTAGATTGTGTCTCAATGTCCAGTGTGGTACTTGAAGGTCCACACAAAACGGGGGAGGATTTGTCTCAAAGCTGCTTCCATATCCTTTTCATCCTTCCACCATGACTGGAGTGAGATACAGGCCTGGAACAGTAAGTGGAAGAAAGAGTAATTTATTCTGAGACAACTATTGCCCATTCTAATCTGGTATTTTTTGAAAGTAATTGCAACATCTGTTTTATAGCCAAATTCAGATACTGATTCATTGACTGAATATTATATATTACAGCCAACAATAATTTAACTGAAGTCTAAGGTATATGAATATGACACACCCTATCATGATTTAGAGTTACATCCTTTACTGTCACTGGATTAAGATCCAAGAACTCTGTCCATAACAACGTCACCCTTTGGGGGTGTTCCTACACCGTGACAACAGTGGTCAAGAAGGCAGGTCATTTGGGCTGGCCAATAAAATCTGGCCTTGCCAGTGATACCCATGCCCTTGTGAATGAGAAAGCCAGGGATGTAGGGGGATGACCCCACTTACGGTGGAGGCTAAATCTAAGCATCTTTAATTTAAGATAGTTGTTAAATATTAAATAAGAATTTCATTGAGTATATTCTTTGCCCAGAGAATTGGCTGAATGTGGAAATTGCTAAACGCTGAACAAGAAGCGTAGTTGAGGCAAGAGCGGTAGCTGCAATTAACAGAAAGAGAAATAAACACATTGAGATGCAGTGGAGTAAGAGAAGGATAAGTTGAAAGGGTGAGATGGCATAGGACGGGGGAAGGCTCTTGTGAAACATGAACACCGGCATTGAGCAATGTGTCTATTCTGTAAATGCTATGGATGACCTACTGAATTATAATAATTTTAATTTGATTCTTACCATTAGCAATTGTTAGGATTTGTGTGATCTTTACGTCATCTATATTTACTGATCCACACCAGTACTGTCCTTTATCTGCTTTAGTGATATTGCTCATGGTAACAGTAAGATTTTGAGACTTGTTTGACACGATTAGAATTCTCCCTTTATACGCATTTCCAATAGTTTTATCTGAGCTGGCGATAACAGTGCAATTATTTACAGAGGTTACTTTACAGAAGAATTTCTTATAGTGTCTCTCTTGTTGCGTATAGAGACACGATACAATAGTGGTATTTTGCATTACATTGTAGGTCTCTGTTGGAATGGGTTCCTCTGAATCTGTTGGTAAATATGAAAAAGAAAGCCATTAAAACTGCAGAATGAAGAAAAACTGAATATTTTTAGTTTTGAAAATATCTAAAATAAATGAGCTAAATGTTGATAATGTCAAAAAATGTTTTCTGTTTTTTAAATACAAATAGGATTATAGAGTCATAGAGCCCAGTGTAAGTGCTGAAATCTCTTGTGTTCATTGTTGTTCATGTTATGTTTTTAATTGTGTATATTTTCCACCACCCATGGGAAATATGTTTGCCCAAGTTTGGTAATTCCTTCCTGTTATCTGTAACTCCAATGAAAATGCTTAAAAGACTGTTTCTGGGGGGATCTAACCATTGTTGATCTAAGTTACTGCACCAGAATCAGAATTGATCGTATGTTTTAAGTTGTGTACCAGAATGCTTGGTGCTTAATCTCAACCTGAGGCCACTTTCTTACAGGAGACCACAATGTATCACAGATGTAATGTAATTAGCTCTTAAGCAATATGTAATAAACCTATTTATTGTTCATCAAAATTGAACATATTTTTTATTGAAACCCTTCATGTGGGAATCTCATGGTGTCAGTAGCTTAGAATAACATCAATGAGAAGCATTAGTGTCAGTTCACCTACTCAAAGCTTCTTAATCACACCATTTTACAAAGATAGGGAGCTGTGTTGATCCTTTCATAAACTGAAGTCAAATTCCGTAGCACATCAGCTCTGAAGATTAGTGGGCTTGGTGTTACTGCACTCAGATCACATGATCAGCCTTATAATCTTCTGAAATATTCTTACCTGTAAAAACCTTCAGTAATATCACATCTGAAACAATGATGGAATCTTGTTTTTGTGCTCCACACCAGTACATTCCTGTATTTTTCTCCTGAAGTTGTTGCATGGTGACAGAAATTGACCCATGGATGTAAGAGATGGATGTTGTACCATGAAAATTATTGTTCATGGATTTTTCAATTCTTACTATAAATTTGCATTCATTTTCTGAATATGATTTACACCACATTACAGGATGTCTTTGGTCCCATTTCCATGGAAATTGGACAGTGATATTTTTCCCTGCAGCAGCTTTCAACACCGTCCATGTAATTTGTGTCCATGACGCTGTTGGGTGAAATGTTACAAGTGAACGAGAATTATATCTCAACAATCAATTTTAAGCAATTGTTTTGGAACCTCACAGACAACTATTATAAACATTTCGACAAGGGATGGAAGAAAAGGTCCTGGAAGGGAATGGTGTCATCCAAGATGGAGGATGGGAAAAATTTCTGGCTGTAACAGCTGCTCCTTTTTTTGAGGTATTTTAGGTGCTGGAGGTGATTTCCTCGAATTCCAGGAGCAGCAATTACTATTTCATTTGCTGCTGCATTGTTTTTGAACTTTTGGCAAAAAAACTCAAAACAACAGCAGTTTTAATAAAGAACAGACAAAGGAAGCACATGGTGAGGTCATTGCAGGAGAGAGAGAGAACCTGCATAGTCACTGCCTTTGCTGTTTGAATTCATGTATCGCTGGACATCAGAGGGTATCTGGGAAAATTAACAAACGGTGAAATTCACAACTGATCTTGGAGGAACCTGTTTGGGTGAAATTCACAGCACAGAATCAGATAAGTTAATTGTTGTTTTAAGTGTGCCCTACAGAGAATCTGCAGTAGTGAGTAGAGTGGGTTCTTTCTTGATTATATGTTTTGGAGATATGTCTCTTGATTAAACTTAAAATATAAGTCACAACTATTAATTTAACTTGGGGCAGTGTTTGTAGAGGAATAAGACGGTGTTAATTTCTGGGTATGTAAATTGTGAAGAAGCAAAAATTGCCTTTAATAGAGTGATATGTACTTCTTGTCAGGTGTGGGAGTTTAAAGAGAGCTTAAGGGTTACTGAGGATTATATCTGCCATAAATGCTGTTGGCTGCGAATCTTATCAGATTGAGTGGATTGGTTGGAGAGACAGATAGAAGCGATGAGGAATTTGCAACAGCAACAGTATGTGATGAATGGCAGTTATAGGAAGGGGAGGGGATGTCTCAGTTACAGTCACATAGATGGGTTAACTCCAGGAAGGGTAAGAGAGGTAGGCAGCTAGTGCAAGAGTCTTTTGTGGATATATCCATTTCAATCAGGTATGCTGTTTTGGCAAATGTAGGGGGTGATGGATTCTCAGGGGAATGTAGCACAAACAGCCAAGTTTCTGGTGTTGAGACTGGCTCTAATGCAACGAGGGGTATGTCAGGTTCCAAGAGATCAATTGTGTTAGGGGACTCTCTAGTCCGAGGTACAGACAGACATTTCTGTGACCAGCAGCGAAAAATCGGAATGGTGTGTTGCTTTCCTGGTGCCAGGATCAAGGATGTCTCCGAGAGGGTGCAGAATGTTCTCAAGGGGTAGAGGGGCCAGCAGGAGGTCATTGGTTCCAATATGGGCAATGTCGTAGGAAGGGAAAAGGTTGAGATTCTGAAGGGAGATTACAGTGAGTTAGGCAGGAATTTAAAAAGGAGGTCCTCAAGGGTAGTAATATCTGGATTACTCCTAGTGCTACGAGCTAGTGAGGGCAGGAATAGGAGGATAGAGCAGATGAATGCATGGCTGAGGAGCTGGTGTATGGGAGAAGGATTCCCATTTTTGGATCATTGGAATCTCTTTTAGGGTGGAGGTGACCTGTCCAAGAAGGAGGGATTGCACCTCAATTGGAAGGGGATTAATATACTGGCAGGGAAATTTGCTAGAGCTGCTCGGGAGGATTTAAACTAGTAACGTGGTGGAGGCGGGGGGGATCCAGATAGTGAGGAAAGAGATCAATCTGAGACTGGTACAGTTGAGAACAGAAGCGAGTCAAACAGTCAGGGCAGGCAGGGACAAGGTAGGACTAATAAATTAAACTGCATTTATTTCAATGCAAGGGGCCTAACAGGGAAGGCAGATGAACTCAGGGCATGGTTAGGAACATGGGACTGGGATATCATAGCAATTACAGAAACATGGCTCAGGGATGGGCAGGACTGGCAGCTTAATGTTCCAGGATACAAATGCTACAGGAAGGATAGAAAGGGAGGCAAGAGAGGAGGGGGGTAGGGGAGTGGCATTTTTGATAAGGGATAGCATTACAGCTGTGCTGAGGGAGGATATTCCTGGAAATACATCCAGGGAAGTTATTTGGGTGGAAATGAGAAATAAGAAAGGGTTGATCACCTTATCGGGATTGTATTATAGACCCCCCAATAGTCAGAGGGAAATTGAGAAACAAATTTGTAAGGAGATCTCAACTATCTGTAAGAATAATAGGGTGGTTATGGTAGGGGATTTTAACTTTCCAAACATAGACTGGGCTGCCATAGTGTTAAGGGTTTAGATGGAGAGGAATTTGTTAAGTGTGTACAAGACAATCTTTTGATTTAGTATGTGGATGTGAGAAGGTGCAAAACTTGATCTACTCTTGGGGAATAAGGCAGGGCAGGTGACTGAGGTGTCAGTGGGGGAGCACTTTGGGGCCAGCGACCATAATTCTATTAGATTTAAAATAGTGATGGAAAAGGATAGACCAGATTTAAAAGTTGAAGTTCTAAATTGGAGAAAGGCCAATTTTGACGGTATTAGGCAAGAACTTTTGAAAGCTGATTGGGGGCAGATGTTCGCAGGTAAAGGGACGGCTAGAAAATGGGAAGCCTTCAGAAATGAGATAACGAGAATCCAGGGAAAGTATATTTCTGTCAGGGTGAAAGGGAAGGCTGGTAGGTATAGGGAATGCTGGATGACTAAAGAAATTGAGGGTTGGGTTAACAAAGTGAAGGAAGCATATGTCAGGTATAGACAGGATAGATCGAGTGAATCCTGAAAAGAGTATAAAGGAAGTAGGAGTATACTTAAGAGGGAAATCAGGAGGGCAAAAAGGGGACATGAGATAGATAACTTTGGCAAATAGAATTAAGGAGAATCCAAAGAGTTTTTACAAATACATTAAGGACAAAAGGGTAACTAGGGAGAGAATAGGGCCCCCTCAAAGATCAGCAAGGCGGCCTTTGTGTGGAGCCACAGAAAATGGGGGAGATAATAAATGAATATTTTGCATCAGTAGTTACTGTGGAAAATGATATGGAAGATATAGACTGTCGGGAAATAGATGGTGACATCTTGCAAAATGTCCAGATTACAGAGGAGGAAGTGCTGGATGTCTTGAAATGGGTAAAGGTGGATAAATCCCCAGGACCTGATCAGGTGTATCCTAGAACTCTGTGGGGAGCTAGAGAACTGATTGCTGGGCCTCTTGCTGAGATATTTGTATCATCGTGGGTGGCACGGTGGCACAGTGGTTAGCACTGCTGCCTCACAGCGCCAGAGACCCGGGTTCAATTCCCGCCTCAGGCAACCGACTGTGGAGTTTGCACATTCTCCCCGTGTCTGCGTGGGTTTCCTCCGGGTGCTCCGGTTTCCTACCACTGTCCAAAGATGTGCAGGTTAGGTGAATTGGCCATGCTAAATTGCCCATAGTGTTAGGTGAGGGGGTAAATATAGGAGAGTGGGTATAGGTGGGTTGCGTTTCGGTGGGTTGGTGTGGACTTGTTGGGCTGAAGGGCCTGTTTCCACACTGTAAGTAATCTAATCTATCGATAGTCACAGGTGAGGTGCTGGAAGACTGGAGATTAGCTAACGTGATGCCACTGTTTAAGAAGGGCGGTAAAGACAAGCCAGGGAACTATAGACCGGTGAGCCTGACCTCAGTGGTGGGCAAGTTGTTGGAGGGAATCCTGAGGGACAGGGTGTGCATGTATTTGGAAAGGCAAGGACTGATTTGGGATATCATGTCTCACAAACTTGATTGAGTTTTTTGAAGAAGTAACAAAGAGGATTGATGAGGACAGAGCAGTAGATGTGACCTATATGGACTTCAGTAAGGCGTTCGACAAGGTTCTCCATGGGAAACTGATTAGCAAGGTTAGATCTCATGGAATACAGGGAGAACTAGCCATTTGGATATAGAACTGGCTCAAATGTAGAAGACAGAGGGTGGTGGTGGTGGAGGGTTGTTTTTCAGACTGGAGACCTGTGGCCAGTGGAGTGCTACAAGGATCGGGGCTGGGCCCTTTACTTTTTGTCATTTACATAAATGATTTGGATGCGAGCTTAAGAAGTACAGTTAGTAAGTTTGCAGATGACACCAAAATTGGAGGTGCAGTGGACAGTGAAGAGGGATACCTCAGATTACAACAGGATCTTGACCAGATGGGCCAATGGGCTGAGAAGTGGCAGATGGAGTTTAATTCAGATAAATGTGAGGTGCTGCATTTTGGGAAAGCAAATCTTAGCAGAACTTATACACTTAATGGTAAGGTCCGAGGGAGTGTTGCTGAACAAAGAGACCTTGGAGTGCAGGTTCATAGCTCCTTGAAAGTGAAGTCACAGGTAGATAGGATAGTGAAGAAGGCATTTGGTATGCTTTCCTTTATTGGTCAGAGTATTGAGTACAGGAGTTGGGAGGTCATGTTGTGGCTGTACAGGACATTGGTTAGGCCACTGTTGGAATATTGCATGCAATTCTGGTCTCCTTCCTATTGGAAAGATGTGAAACCTGAAAGGGTTCAGAAAAGATTTACAAGGATTTTGCCAGGGTTGGAGGATCTGAGCTACAGGGAGAGGCTGAAGAGGCTGGGGTTGTTTTCCCTAGAGTGTCTGAGGCTGAGGGGAGACCTTAGAGGTTTACAAAATTATGAGGGGCATGGATAGGATAAATAGACAAAGTCTTTTCCCTGAGGTCGGGGAATCCAGAACTAGAGGGAATAGTTTTAGGGTGAGAGGGGAAAGATATAAAAAAGGCATAAGAGGCAACCTTTTCACGCAGAGGGTAGTATACGTGTATGGAATGAGCTGCCAGAGGAAGTGGTGGAGGCTGGTACAATTGCAACATTTAAGAGGCAGTTGGATGGGTATATGAATGGGAAGGGTTTGGAGGGATATGGGCCGGGTGCTGGCAGGTGGGACTAGATTGGGTTGGGATATCTGGTCAACATGGACAGGTTGAATAGAGTCATAATCTTATGGAGAGCAAGAGTCATAAAGATGTACAGCATGAAAACAGACCCTTCGGTCCAACCCCGTCCATGCTGACCAGATATCCCAATCCAATCTAGTCCCACCTTCCAGCACCCGGCCCATATCCCTCCAAACCCTTCCTATTCATATCCCCATCCAAATGCCTCTTCCTTTAGCCTTTTGCGTATCTGCCAGCTCTTTAACGAACTGTTCAGCTTAATCCCACACCCCAATTCCTCCATAACCCTCATCAATAATCATCCTCACACAGGTATCCAAATACCTTTTGAAAGTTTCTGCTTAATCTGGCCTTATCATATCTTCAGGTAATGCAGCCCTGATCCTAGCTGTCATCTCTATGCAATAATGTCTCCACTAATGTTTACACTGATTATTTTACATTATAAACCTACTTGCCAAATGATGTTTTTTTTCCTTCTTTCTGCATCAAAATTCTTCCCAGTTTCCAGTACCTTATTTGGTTTCCCCTCACCCTGCTCTAAAATCAATCGTCTGAGTTTAAGACTGGAAGAACTTGGAGCAGGAGGAGTCAATTCAGATCCTTGAGCCCGAAACATCATTTAATATGATCATGGCTGATCTCATCTTGGCCTCAAATAGACTTTCTGGCTCAGCCTCCATGATCCTTCAACCCATTACTAATTAAAAATCGGACTTTCCCGTCCTTAAATCTATTCAATGTTTGGGCATTCACCTTACACTGGGGTCATTCACAGATTCACATTCCTTTAATTGGAGTAATTTTTCCTCATCTCTATTTTAAATCTGCAACCTCTTATCCTAAAACCATGATCTCTCATTCTAGATCGCCCCAAATAAAACATCCTTTCTCCATCTACTTTGTCCATCCCTGTTAGTGTCAAATGTGCCTTCGTTATCATGGTTTGGAGATGCCGGTGTTGGACTGGGGTGTACAAAGTTAAAAATCACACAACACCAGGTTATAGTCCAACAGGTTTAATCGGAAGCACTAGCTTTCGGAGCGCTGCTCCTTCATCAGGTGGTTGCGGTGCTCCGAAAGCTAGTGCTTCCAATTAAACCTGTTGGACTATAACCTGGTGTTGTGTGATTTTTAACTTTGTACCTTAGTTAGATTTCCTCTCATTCTTGTAAACTCTAGAGAGGATAAGCCGAAATTGCTCAATCTCTCTACAAAAGACAAGTTTCTCTGATTGCTTCACATAAATAAATTCCATCATCCCTGGACATCACCCTGGTGAAACTTCTTTGTGCCCTGATCTGGGCATTGAAATGTTCTTAAAGTGTGGTCCCAGAACTGAACACCGGACTTCAGCTGAAGCCTATTCTCTGCAAACTAAAGGGTTAGCATGACTTTGTCTTTTTCTATTCAGTCTTTCTATTTACACATCCAAGAATCCCATAACTGCCTAATTTGCCCTGTTGCCTGAATGAATATGTATCCTCAGGAACCTCAGGTCCTGCATTCCCCTCAGTGTAGTACCATCAAGGTTATTGTGTTCCTCCATCTCATTCCTCTCCAAGTGCATCAATTCACATGTATCTACATTAAATTGCATTTGCTGTGCACCTGTCCATTCTACTCAGTAACAAAGAAACAGCCACTTAGACCTCTGTCATTGTTCTGTGGACATTGGGAATCCAAACATCAGTTCTACTGAACAACATGACTGGTGTGGCTTGAGAAGTGAGACAAGGAACCCATCTGAGGTGGATCTAGCAAGACTCAGAAGCCAGTCATAGGGTCAAGAGTCATAGAGATATACAGCATGGAAACAGACCCATCAGTCCAACCCGTCCATGCCGACCAGATATCCCAACCCAATCTAGTCCCACCTCCAGCACCCGGTGCATATCCTTCCAAACCCTTCCTATTCATATACCCACCCAGATGCCTTTTAAATGTTGTAATTGTACCAGCTTCCACCACTTCCTCTGGCAGCCCATTCTACTCACGCACCACCCTCTGCATGAAAACATTGCTCCTTGGTCTCTTTTATATCTTTCCCCTCTCACCGTAGACCTCTAGCTCTGGACTCTCCCACCCCAAGACCATAAGGGCGTTGTGGAATTTAGCACATCACTTCAAATCCATAGAGCTGACTGCCTATAAATGATTATCTGATTGATGTATGGAGCCATTACGATAGTCTTAAGTGATGAAGGAAGCTTCTATTGTTTGAATGCAACTTCACAGGCAGCAGCCCACTCTTCCACTGTATGGACTGAGGCTTGCTACACCACGCAAGGCTATCCATTAAAAACACAGAGCAGACACTCAGTAGTATCATCTGGGAAGCTTTGATTAAATGCACAAACTACCAATAATTGTTATGTTAAACAGATTGAAATCTAACTAAGTGATATTCATATTCACATTATATTCCACATGGGCAGGATGTTTATCTGCACCGTCATTCTGTTAGACTATGGGCGCACTTAAATTTCGGTGAAGAATGTAAATCTGAGATGTTAACTTATGTGAGGATTATTTTTACCTGGCCACATTGATGGTGCTCGCAGAGGTGGATTTACTGCCCGGTTTTAACATTATTCTACCTTTATTTAGGGAGGCAGGGAAGGGCATGCCTTTTGTTCTCTTGATTGTACAACATAATAACAGAATTATTTAATCCATTGTGCTTGCACTAACTCTTCAAATGAGAATCACTACCCTCTGCCAGTCTCCTGGGTTTCCCCATATTCTTTTATCCAAATAATCATCCAATGCCCTCTTCAATGCCTCAATTGAACTTCCCTCTATTATGTTTCCAGGCAGTACATTCCTTTATCAATTGTACCGATCTCCTTAAATTCCTGTGATGTCCTACAATACTCACTGTTCCCTTCCCTGAGGGAATTCTAGTTCTCTGAATCTAGCTTCCTCTGCTCCCTTCCCCCCACTGATAGTGGCTCTGTTTTCAATGAGGTCCAATTTTCTGGAACTTCATAGTTAAAATCCTTGCCCTCAGCAACTCCTTCTCTGATTAACAACCTATTTCCACACTGTAGGTAGGGATTATATTTAACGCCACCTCTTGGATAAAGCTAGTAGTCAGTACACCCAATTTCTCCTTCTTTAGCATGGAATCAATGTTTCACTTCCTTCTCTGTTAAGAACTTTGAGCCAGTTTTCTAAGATGAAGAAACTACATAAATGCAAATGATTCTGTTAATGCATTTTTTTAGATTAGAATCAGTCTAACTGTTATGGAACTGACAGCAGAACACAGGTGGCTA
The DNA here is from genome assembly GCF_047496795.1 of Chiloscyllium punctatum. Lineage (NCBI taxonomy): Eukaryota > Metazoa > Chordata > Chondrichthyes > Orectolobiformes > Hemiscylliidae > Chiloscyllium > Chiloscyllium punctatum. The sequence goes on from NC_092783.1 coordinate 52,583,673, forward strand.
AAACCTTCAATACATTATCTGGGCTGACACCAATTGTTAAAGTTCGCTTGAGAATGTAACTTTTAAAAAAGGTTTTGTAATTTACAAATAAAAGAAGTAAAACTAACATAGTCATTCCAACAGATGAGAGACTTAACAAACAATTAAGTATTTTTCAATGTATAATTTTAGTTATATCACACTGTAAACTTTTGCTATAAATTCTGTGTCTTACAACTGTGTACTCCACAATCACTTGATGAAGGAGCGGCGCTCCAATAGCTCGTGCTTCCAATTAAACCTGTTGGACTATAACCTGGTGTTGTGTGATTTTTAACTTTGTACACCCCAGTCCAACACCAGCAGATCCAAAACATAAATGTAAATAGTGATTCAAATATAGAAGAGGTTAATCTTACTTGATATCAGACTGAGGACCAGCAGCGCAATGTACTTCATGGTTCCAGTGTAGGTATCTATGTTTTTCAGTACTGTACAAGTATCACTGTGTCCATTTAAGTATCTGTACTGAATCATTTACTTCCTTATAGAATTGCAGATGTCTTCCTTGTGCGCACAGGATAAGGGTTGACAAAAAACTGTTTCACAACTTTAATGTAAGCGGTTCAAGTTTGAGGAAGATTCTTTTTAGTCCCAATCTCTGGTAGCTTCCTTTCCCCATGTCATGTCATGTGTCAATAAATATAGTAAAAAGCAATTCAAATGGACTTTTTTTGATCATGAGCACTAATTCAGTTTGAGGGGTAGGACCAGTGGTAATTGTTTTTGAGAGAGCACTCCCACTTAGCTGTTTAAACATCATTTCAAACCGTGGCGTTTTAGGCTTGTCCAATGTCTTGAGTTGATCAGATTTCAAGTCTTTTCTTCTCACAGTTCTGGGGACCTATACTGTTTAAGTGACTGAAATAAATATTTAATAGCCGACATTTATTAAAAAAAAATGAAATCTGAATTTTAGTAAGCTCGCCAAAGCTGCCATGGCCAAACTCTCTGCATCCCCTTCCACACCTCTTCCAAAGAGAAATGTCGGGCTGAAAATGCTAAGTTAGTCTCTCCTATTTTACAGGGTAAGGAGTAAGACCATTGAAGAAGAAGAAGATAATAAGAACAGAAACAAAAAAGTACGATCTGATAGTCATTACAGAGTCATGGCTGCAAGATGACACCGATCAAGAGCCAAATATTGAAGAGTACAGGACACTTACAAAGGACAGGAAGCTAGGACAATGTTAGAACATAGAACATAGAAAAGTACAGCACAAAACAGGCCCTTTGGCCCACGATGTTGTGCCGAGGTTTAATCCTAATGTAAAATATAGTAACTTAACCTATGCACCCCCCAACTCACTGCTTTCCATGTGCATGTCCAGCAGTCGCTTACATATCCCCAATGTCTCTGCTTCCACCATCACCGCTGGCAACACATTCCATGCATTCACATTGTTCTGTTAATTAATTATGTATTAGCTCAATATAGAAAGATGACCTAAATTCAGGAAACCAGGTAGAGATGAGAAATGATATGGGCAAGAAGTCACTTGTGGGTATAGTGTGCAGACCCCTAACAGTATCCTCTCATTCGAGTGGCAACAAAAATACCATACAGTACAGCGCAATACAACACAGGAACAGGCCATTTGGCTAACCAAGCCTGTGCTATTTCCTAATCCTTACTTAGGCCCACTATATACTGTCCATACATGGTTCCTATCCCTCTGTTCGCCTCCTATTCATGTGTCTTTCATGATATGCCTTAGATGTTGCTAATGTGCCTGCTTCCTCCAGCTCCACTGAGAGTGCGTTCCAAACACACACCATCCACTGTGTCGAAAATTTTCCCTGCACGTCTCCCTCTCACCCTGAACGCGTGCCGTCCTGGAGTTGATCTTTCCACCCTCAGAAAAAGCCTCTGAGTGTCACCCTATCCATGCCTCTCACAACTTTGTAGACCACCCCTTCAGCTTCCGTCTTTCCAGTGAAATCAATCCAAGTCTGTCCAACCTTTCCTCATAGCTAAAACCCCCCAGACCAGGCAACATCCTGGTAAACTTTCTTTGCACTCTCTCCAAAGCAACCACATCCTTCTGGTAGTGTGGTGACCAGAACCGCACACAATATTCCAAATGCGGCCTAACTAAAGCTTTGTACAGCTGTAATTTGATGCCCCAGCTGACAAAGCCAAGCGTGCTGTACGTCTTCCTGGTCACCTTATTCACCTGTGTTGCTCACTTTCAGGGATATGTGAACCTCTAAGCCCAGACCCCTCTGTATGTCAATGTTCCTAAGGGTTCTGCCATTTATTGTATAAATTATACCTGAATTTGATCTTCCAAAATGCATCATCTCACATTCGTCGAGATTAAACTGCATCTGCCTTCTCTCTGCCCAAATCTGCAATCTATCTACAGAGGAACCTTGATTATCTGGCATTTCATTATCCAAATATTGGATTATCCGGCAAGATTGCAAGGTCCCAATGCTGGGCTAAACTATGTTATCTGGCATTCGATTATCCAGAATTCGATTAACCAAACGAAATACTGCCCGCCTATGTCCTTTGGATAATTGAGGTTCCTCTGTATATCCCGCTATACCCTTTGACAATCCTCCTCAATATCTGCAACCCTGCCAATTACGCAATTTTGGTATCATCCACAAATGTACTAATTAGATATGTTTCTCCAGGTCATTATAGTTAATGATCTCCATTCTGAAAAGCACCCTTCCACTGCTACTCCCTGTCTTCTATGACCAAACCAGTTTTGTGCCCGTCTAGCCAGCTCACCCAGAATCCCACGAGTCTCTAACTTATGTACCAGATTGCCATGGGATACCTTATCAAATGCCTTCCTGAAGTTCATGTGGACAACATCCATTGCTCTTCCTCAACAATCATTCTTGTCACCTCCTCAAAAAACCCAATCAAGTTGGTGAAACATGACCTTTCATACACAAACCCATGTTGCTTATCACTAACAAATTCAACACTTCCAAATGTGAATAAATTCTGTCACTCAGTATCTTCTTCAACAGCTTCCTCACTACTGACACTACAGTCAACTACAGGTTGACTGGCCTGTAATTACCTGGATACATTCTCTTTTTTTAAACAAAGGAACAACATTGGCTATTCTCCAGTTCTCTGGAACCTTCCCTGAGGCCAAAGAGGATGGAAAGCTATTTACTAAGGCCCCAACTATTTCCTCCATTGCCTCACACAGTATCCTGGGATAGACCCTGTCTGGCCCTGGGGTCTTGTCTATCTTAATGTATTTCAAGGTACCCAAAACTTCCTCCTTTGATATGTTGACCTGCCTGAGAGTTTTCACACACCTTTTCCTAATCTCAACATCCCTCACGTACCTCTCTTTTATGAATAGCAATGCAAAGTACTCATTAAGGATCTCACCCACTTTTTCCAGCTTCACACAAAACCTCCCTCCTTCATTCTTGAGTAGGCCTTCTCTTTCTCTAGTTATCCTCTTGTTCCTAATGGATGTATAAATTGCCTTGCGATTATCCTTAACCCTGCTGACCAAGGATATTTCATAGCCTCTTCTAACCCTCCTAAATCCAATTTGAGCTCCTTTATACTTTCTCTGTATTCTTTAAGGACTTTATCTGTTTTTAGTTGCCTAGACTTTTTATTTTTGACTAAGCTGATAATTTCCCTTTTCATCAAAGGTTCCTGAATCCTGCCATTCCAATCCTTTATTTACACAGGAACATGCCTGTCCTGTACTCAACCAGTCCTTAAAAGATTTCTACACGTCAGATGTAGATTTACCCTCAAACAATCACTTCCACTATCCAATTCTTTCCTAACTGGGTTATTGTTGGCTTTTCCCCAATTTAACACTTTGATTTGAGGACCTTTCTTCTCCTTATCCAAAAGTATGTGAAAACTTACGGAATTATTGTCACTATTCCAAACATGTTCCCCCACGAAACTTTGACCACTTGGCTGGTCTCATTTCCCAATACCAGATCCTGTATGGACCCCTCCCTCATTGACTATCGATGTACAGTTTCAAAACACCCTCCTGGACACACATAACAAATCGCCACCCATCCAAACCCCTGCCACTCATGGAATCTCAGTTATAATGGGGGATATTAAAATCACTCTCATAACAACCCTGTTATTTTCACATCCTTCCAGAACCTGACGACATATCTCTTCCTCTGTCTCCTCCTCGCAGCTGGGGGGGCTGTAATATTATCCCAGCATTGTGACTGCACACTTCCTATTCCTGCCCTCTACCCATAATGCCTGGCTGCAAGCTCCCTCCCTCAACACATCTGTGATATGCTACCTCACTGAATGCAACTCCTTCACCTCTTTTGCTTCCTCCTCTGTTTCATCTAAAACATTGATATCCTGGTCATGGGGAGTTTTAATCCATGTGAAGACTGGAGAAATCAGAAGGTTTATAAAACTAATCCTGGCCAAGGTGGGTTGTCTTATGAGAGAAGGTTCGACAGGCTAAGCTTGACTTTGCTGGAGTATAGAAAAGTACGAGTTAATTCGATTGAACGTCACACGATCCAGACGGGGTGGATGAGGAGAATCTACAACTGTTAGAATATACTGATGAGTTATCTAAATGTTGACTTTCAGTTCTATTTTTTGAGTGCTATATTAGATGTTCAAAATGTTGCATATTTTTAATCAATGTGCTCAGGGATGTAGTTAAACCCCCCTGGTGGAGGTGGGGCTAGAACCTGGGCCTCCTGGCTCAGAGGTAGGTACGCTACCATCACACTGCAAGACTCCCACTGTTTAGCTTTTTATAGAAATCAGTAAAACCATGTTGTTCATTTATTACATATAGATGTGTGATTGTCACGATGGAGAGAGCATTCGAGATGGAACTTGAGCTAATTTTTAATCTGTTCAATTCCTCTGTTGCTCCAACTGAGAAGACACTTTGTCAAGTTTTATTGGTGCATGTTTGTAAGCATCAAGCAAGTTATTATTATAATGACGTGCACTTTCCAAAACTGCTTCCAACTGAAAGGAAAACAACTGTGGTGGAGTGATCTGGTCAAAGATTCTAGAACGACAGAACATAGAATCTAGAACATAGAGCAGTATAGCACAGGAACGGGCCCTTCAGCCTATAATGTTGTGCCAAACATGATCTCAAATGAAACTAATCCCTTCTGCCTGTCCTTGGTTCATATCCTTCCATTCTTTGCATATTCATGTGCTTATCTAAAAGTTCCTTAAATGCCCTCATCATATCTGTCCCTCACCCCCCCACCCCTGGCAGTGTGTTCCAGACTCTCTGTGTAAAACACTTGCCCCTCACATCTTTTGAACTTTCCCCTTCTCACCTTGAATGCATGCCTCCTAGTTTTAGACATTTTAACTCTGGGAAAAAGATTCTGACTTTCAACTCTGTCTTTGCATTTCATAATTTTATAGACTTCTATCAAGTTTCCCCTCAGCTCCACCACTCCAGAGAAAACAACCTGAGTTTTACTTGCCTCTCCTTATAGCTCACACCCTCTAATCCATGCAGCATCCTAGTAAACCTCTTCAGCATCCTCTCCAAAGCTTCCACATCCTTCCTGTAATGTAGCAACCAAAATTGAATGCAGCACTCTAATGCAGCGTTAACAAAGTCTTATAAAGCTGCAGCATGACATCTTGACTCTTCTACTCAGTTCCCTGACCAATAAAGGCAAGCACACCATTTGCCTTCTTTACCATCTTATTTATATGCGTGACCACTTTCAGGGAGCTTTGGACTTGAACCCCAATGAGTTAATGTACCAGCTGGGAAATCAGATCCTAATCCCTGTTGTAGATGGGAAATCAGATCCTAATCCGAACTCTTGATGGGAAATCAGTTTCTAATCCCAGGTCTTGGTGCCAGGCAGGATACCATGCAGAGGTGGAGGAAGCGTGAACTAGATTCATTGTTATAAAAAAAGTAAAAGTGTTCAGTGACCTGTTCACCAATTAAGCGCTTTAATCTTTCCTAGTCAGAAATTTGCATGTTAAAGTTGACAAGTTATTCAAGGTTTGCATTTTTATGTCAGTTCTTAGATGCATCACTAGATGGGGCACTAGACCACAATAAAATGTTCTATTGATGGACAATGCCGAAGTGAAAGTTCTCACAGACAAGGAGGTCAGGCCATGGTTAAGAATATAGTATCTAGATATCTAAATTCCAGAAAGGAATAGAAATAGGAAAATAGTTATTGGTAGAATATGCATTTACCGATCAGAAGACAGGCAGAAAAGATCAATTAGTTTTCCTACCATCTTTACCCAAGGAATGACATGCATTATACAAGACATTTAAATATTTACTAAATTTCAGAGGTATGAATGTATTGTTATAAAGAATTTTTTTTGAAAGTGTGGCACTGTTTTCATTAGGGGTAGAGAAGGTTCGAACAAACATGGGGGCAGAGTAAGCCGGAACTCCTCTGCTTGTGATTTATTTTTCCTTTTCTTTCTTTTTTTCCCTCCTCTTCCCCCCTTTATAAAATTTTTAACTTCTTAAATTACCTTTCCTGGAGTGAATGGAGAATGGAGGCGAGTCTGATTTCAGCCCGGGGTGGGAGTCAAGTCAGAGACCAGGCCAGCACGGGAAGCAAGTAGCTGAGGCCTAGAGTTGTAGCAGAGCGAGCCCAGGCCTGTCTCTGGAGTGGGAGCAGAGCGAGCCCAGGCTGGGGCCTGAAGTGGGAGCAGAGTGAGACCAGGCTGGGACCTGGAGTGGGAGCAGAGCGAGCCCAGGCTGGGGCCTGATGTGGGAGCAGAGTGAGACCAGGCCGGGACCTGGAGTGGGAGCAGAGCGAGCCCAAACTGCAGCCCAGAGTGGGAGCAGAGTGAGCCAAGGCTGGGGCTGAGGGCCTGGAGTGGGAGCTCAGGCCAGGGCCTGGAGCAGGAGTGGGACCTGGAGTAGAGCGAGCTCAGGCCGGGGCCTGGAGCAGGAGTGGGAGCGGGAGTAGAGCGAGCTCAGGCCGGGGCCTGGAGCGGGAGTGGGAGCTGGAGTAGAGCGAGCTCAGGCCGGGGCCTGGAGCGGGAGTGGGAGCTGGAGTAGAGCGAGCTCAGGCCGGGGCCTGGAGCGGGACTGGGAGCTGGAGTAGAGCGAGCTCAGGCCGGGGCCTGGAGCGGGAGTGGGAGCTGGAGTAGAGCGAGCTCAGGCCGGGGCCTGGAGCGGGAGTGGGAGCTGGAGTAGAGCGAGCTCAGGCCGGGGCCTGGAGCGGGAGTGGGAGCTGGAGTAGAGCGAGCTCAGGCCGGGGCCTGGAGCGGGAGCGGGAGCTGGAGTAGAGCGAGCTCAGGCCGGGGCCTGGAGCGGGAGTGGGAGCTGGAGTAGAGCGAGCTCAGGCCGGGGCCTGGAGCGGGAGCGGGAGCTGGAGTAGAGCGAGCTCAGGCCGGGGCCTGGAGCGGGAGCGGGAGCTGGAGTAGAGCGAGCTCAGGCCGGGGCCTGGAGCGGGAGTGGGAGCTGGAGTAGAGCGAGCTCAGGCCGGGGCCTGGAGCGGGAGTGGGAGCTGGAGTAGAGCGAGCTCAGGCCGGGGCCTGGAGCGGGAGTGGGAGCTGGAGTAGAGCGAGCTCAGGCCGGGGCCTGGAGCGGGAGTGGGAGCTGGAGTAGAGCGAGCTCAGGCCGGGGCCTGGAGCGGGAGCGGGAGCTGGAGTAGAGCGAGCTCAGGCCGGGGCCTGGAGCGGGAGCGGGAGCTGGAGTAGAGCGAGCTCAGGCCGGGGCCTGGAGCGGGAGTGGGAGCTGGAGTAGAGCGAGCTCAGGCCGGGGCCTGGAGCGGGAGTGGGAGCTGGAGTTGAGCGAGCTCAGGCCGGGGCCTAGAGCGGGAGTGGGAGCTGGAGTAGAGCGAGCTCAGGCCGGGGCCTGGAGCAGGAGTGGGAGCTGGAGTAGAGCGAGCTCAGGCGGGGGCCTGGAGCAGGAGTGGGAGCTGGAGTAGAGCGAGCTCAGGCCAGCCGAGGTTACGAGTCCTGGAGGTGAGTTCAGGACAAAGGCCAATGCGTAGAGGCTGCAAGGCCTCATGTTGTGAAACCTGGTGGGCATGGACTCATTGATAAGGACTATAACTTGAGTACTTTAAAGACACTTTTTATTAATATGCTGGACTTCGAAAATTCTGTATTCCC